>NC_090449.1:426634566-426997954 GCF_031143425.1 Pleurodeles waltl | reverse complement strand
AGTGAGGTACCATTTTTATCGGGAGACTTGGGGGAACGCTGAGTGGAAGGAAATTTGTGGCTCCTCCCAGATTCCAGAACTTTCTGTCACCGAAATGTGAGGAAAATGTGTTTTTTTAGCCAAATTTTGAGGTTTGCAAAGGATTCTGGGTAACAGAACCTGGTCAAAGCCCCACAAGTCACCCCATCTTGGATTCCCCTAGGTCTCTAGTTTTCAAAAATGCACAGGTTTGGTAGGTTTCCCTAGGTGCCGGCTGAGCTAGAGGCCAAAATCTACAGGTAGGCACTTTGCAAAAAACAGCTCTGTTTTCTGTGATGTGTCCACGTTGTGTTTTGGGGCATATCCTGTCGCGGGCGCTAGGTCTACCCACACAAGTGAGGTACCATTTTTATCGGGAGACTTGGGGGAACGCTGAGTGGAAGGAAATTTGTGGCTCCTCTCAGATTCCAGAACTTTCTGTCACCGAAATGTGAGGAAAATGTGTTTTTTAGCAAAATTTTGAGGTTTGCAAAGGATTCTGGGTAACAGAACCTGGTCAGAGCCCCACAAGTCACCCCATCTTGGATTTCCCTAGGTCTCTAGTTTTCAAAAATGCACAGGTTTGGTAGGTTTCCCTAGGTGCCGGCTGAGCTAGAGGCCAAAATCTACAGGTAGGCACTGTGCAAAAAACAGCTCTGTTTTCTGTCAAAAAATGGGATGTGTCCACTTTGTGTTTTCGGACATTTCCTGTCGCGGGCGCTAGGACTACCCACACAAGTGAGGTATCATTTTTATCGGGAGACTTGGGGGAACGCTGGGTGGAAGGAAATTTGTGGCTCCTCTCAGATTCCAGAACTTTCTGTCACCGAAATGTGAGGAAAATGTGTTTTTTTAGCCAAATTATGAGGTTTGCAAAGGATTCAGGGTAACAGAACCTGGTCAGAGCCCCACAAGTCACCCCATCTTGGATTCCCCTAGGTCTCTAGTTTTCAAAAATGCACAGGTTTGGTAGGTTTCCCTAGGTGCCGGCTGAGGTAGAGGACAAAATCTACAGGTAGGCACTTTGCAAAAAACAGCTCTGTTTTCTGTGATGTGCCCACGTTGTGTTTTGGGGCATATCCTGTCGCGGGCGCTAGGTCTACCCACACAAGTGAGGTACCATTTTTATCGGGAGACTTGGGGGAACGCTGGTTGGAAGGAAATTTGTGGCTCCTCTCAGATTCCAGAACTTGCTGTCACCGAAATGTGTGGAAATTTGTTTTTTTAGCCAAATTTTGAGGTTTGCAAAGGATTCTGGGTAACAGAACCTGGTGAGAGCCCCACAAGTCACCCCATCTTGGATTCCCCTAGGTCTCTAGTTTTAAAAAATGCACAGGTTTGGTAGGTTTCCCTAGGTGCCGGCTGAGCTAGAGGCCAAAATCTAGAGGTAGGCACTTTGCAAAAAACAGCTATGTTTTCTGTGATGTGTCCACGTTGTGTTTTGGGGCATATCCTGTCGCGGGCGCTAGGTCCACCCACACAAGTGAGGTACCATTTTTATCGGGAGACTTGGGGGAACGCTGAGTGGAAGTAAATTTGTGGCTCCTCTCAGATTCCAGAACTTTCTGTCACCGAAATGTGAGGAAAATGTGTTTTTTTAGCCAAATTATGAGGTTTGCAAAGGATTCTGGGTAACAGAACCTGGTCAGAGCCCCACAAGTCACCCCATCTTGGATTCCCCTAGGTCTCTAGTTTTCAAAAATGCACAGGTTTGGTAGGTTTCCCTAGGTGCCGGCTGAGCTAGAGGCCAAAATCTACAGGTAGGCACTTTGCAAAAAACAGCTCTGTTTTCTGTGATGTGTCCACGTTGTGTTTTGGGGCATATCCTGTCGCGGGCGCTAGGTCTACCCACACAAGTGAGGTACCATTTTTATCGGGAGACTTGGGGGAACGCTGAGTGGAAGGAAATTTGTGGCTCCTCTCAGATTCCAGAACTTTCTGTCACCGAAATGTGAGGAAAATGTGTTTTTTAGCAAAATTTTGAGGTTTGCAAAGGATTCTGGGTAACAGAACCTGGTCAGAGCCCCACAAGTCACCCCATCTTGGATTTCCCTAGGTCTCTAGTTTTCAAAAATGCACAGGTTTGGTAGGTTTCCCTAGGTGCCGGCTGAGCTAGAGGCCAAAATCTACAGGTAGGCACTGTGCAAAAAACAGCTCTGTTTTCTGTCAAAAAATGGGATGTGTCCACTTTGTGTTTTCGGACATTTCCTGTCGCGGGCGCTAGGACTACCCACACAAGTGAGGTATCATTTTTATCGGGAGACTTGGGGGAACGCTGGGTGGAAGGAAATTTGTGGCTCCTCTCAGATTCCAGAACTTTCTGTCACCGAAATGTGAGGAAAATGTGTTTTTTTAGCCAAATTATGAGGTTTGCAAAGGATTCTGGGTAACAGAACCTGGTCAGAGCCCCACAAGTCACCCCATCTTGGATTCCCCTAGGTCTCTAGTTTTCAAAAATGCACAGGTTTGGTAGGTTTCCCTAGGTGCCGGCTGAGGTAGAGGACAAAATCTACAGGTAGGCACTTTGCAAAAAACAGCTCTGTTTTCTGTGATGTGCCCACGTTGTGTTTTGGGGCATATCCTGTCGCGGGCGCTAGGTCTACCCACACAAGTGAGGTACCATTTTTATCGGGAGACTTGGGGGAACGCTGGTTGGAAGGAAATTTGTGGCTCCTCTCAGATTCCAGAACTTGCTGTCACCGAAATGTGTGGAAATTTGTTTTTTTAGCCAAATTTTGAGGTTTGCAAAGGATTCTGGGTAACAGAACCTGGTGAGAGCCCCACAAGTCACCCCATCTTGGATTCCCCTAGGTCTCTAGTTTTAAAAAATGCACAGGTTTGGTAGGTTTCCCTAGGTGCCGGCTGAGCTAGAGGCCAAAATCTAGAGGTAGGCACTTTGCAAAAAACAGCTATGTTTTCTGTGATGTGTCCACGTTGTGTTTTGGGGCATATCCTGTCGCGGGCGCTAGGTCCACCCACACAAGTGAGGTACCATTTTTATCGGGAGACTTGGGGGAACGCTGAGTGGAAGTAAATTTGTGGCTCCTCTCAGATTCCAGAACTTTCTGTCACCGAAATGTGAGGAAAATGTGTTTTTTTAGCCAAATTATGAGGTTTGCAAAGGATTCTGGGTAACAGAACCTGGTCAGAGCCCCACAAGTCACCCCATCTTGGATTCCCCTAGGTCTCTAGTTTTCAAAAATGCACAGGTTTGGTAGGTTTCCCTAGGTGCCGGCTGAGGTAGAGGACAAAATCTACAGGTAGGCACTTTGCAAAAAACAGCTCTGTTTTCTGTGATGTGCCCACGTTGTGTTTTGGGGCATATCCTGTCGCGGGCGCTAGGTCTACCCACACAAGTGAGGTACCATTTTTATCGGGAGACTTGGGGGAACGCTGGTTGGAAGGAAATTTATGGCTCCTCTCAGATTCCAGAACTTGCTGTCACCGAAATGTGTGGAAATTTGTTTTTTTTAGCCAAATTTTGAGGTTTGCAAAGGATTCTGGGTAACAGAACCTGGTGAGAGCCCCACAAGTCACCCCATCTTGGATTCCCCTAGGTCTCTAGTTTTAAAAAATGCACAGGTTTGGTAGGTTTCCCTAGGTGCCGGCTGAGCTAGAGGCCAAAATCTAGAGGTAGGCACTTTGCAAAAAACAGCTATGTTTTCTGTGATGTGTCCACGTTGTGTTTTGGGGCATATCCTGTCGCGGGCGCTAGGTCCACCCACACAAGTGAGGTACCATTTTTATCGGGAGACTTGGGGGAACGCTGAGTGGAAGTAAATTTGTGGCTCCTCTCAGATTCCAGAACTTTCTGTCACCGAAATGTGAGGAAAATGTGTTTTTTTAGCCAAATTTTGAGGTTCGCAAAGGATTCTGGGTAACAGAACCTAGTCAGAGCCCCACAAGTCACCCCATCTTGGATTTCCCTAGGTCTCTAGTTTTCAAAAATGCACAGGTTTGGTAGGTTTCCCTAGGTGCCGGCTGAGCTAGAGGACAAAATCTACAGGTAGGCACTGTGCAAAAAACAGCTCTGTTTTCTGTCAAAAAATGGGATGTGTCCACTTTGTGTTTTGGGACATTTCCTGTCGCGGGCGCTAGGACTACCCACACAAGTGAGGTACCATTTTTATCGGGAGACTTGGGGGAACGCTGAGTGGAAGGAAATTTGTGGCTCCTCTCAGATTCCAGAACTTTCTGTCACCGAAATGTGAGGAAAATGTGTTTTTTTAGCCAAATTTTGAGGTTTTGCAAAGGATTCTGGGTAACAGAACCTGGTCAGAGCCCCACAAGTCACCCCATCCTGGATTTCCCTAGGTCTCTAGTTTTCAAAAATGCACAGGTTTGGTAGGTTTCCCTAGGTGCCGGCTGAGCTAGAGGCCAAAATCTACAGGTAGGCACTTTGCAAAAAACAGCTCTGTTTTCTGTGATGTGTCCACGTTGTGTTTTGGGCCATATCCTGTCGCGGGCGCTAGGTCTACCCACACAAGTGAGGTACCATTTTTATCGGGAGACTTGGGGGAACGCTGAGTGGAAGGAAATTTGTGGCTCCTCTCAGATTCCAGAACTTTCTGTCACCGAAATGTGAGGAAAATGTGTTTTTTAGCAAAATTTTGAGGTTTGCAAAGGATTCTGGGTAACAGAACCTGGTCAGAGCCCCACAAGTCACCCCATCTTGGATTTCCCTAGGTCTCTAGTTTTCAAAAATGCACAGGTTTGGTAGGTTTCCCTAGGTGCCGGCTGAGCTAGAGGCCAAAATCTACAGGTAGGCACTGTGCAAAAAACAGCTCTGTTTTCTGTCAAAAAATGGGATGTGTCCCACTTTGTGTTTTCGGACATTTCCTGTCGCGGGCGCTAGGACTACCCACACAAGTGAGGTATCATTTTTATCGGGAGACTTGGGGGAACGCTGGGTGGAAGGAAATTTGTGGCTCCTCTCAGATTCCAGAACTTTCTGTCACCGAAATGTGAGGAAAATGTGTTTTTTTTAGCCAAATTATGAGGTTTGCAAAGGATTCTGGGTAACAGAACCTGGTCAGAGCCCCACAAGTCACCCCATCTTGGATTCCCCTAGGTCTCTAGTTTTCAAAAATGCACAGGTTTGGTAGGTTTCCCGAGGTGCGGCTGAGGTAGAGGACAAAATCTACAGGTAGGCACTTTGCAAAAAACAGCTCTGTTTTCTGTGATGTGCCCACGTTGTGTTTTGGGGCATATCCTGTCGCGGGCGCTAGGTCTACCCACACAAGTGAGGTACCATTTTTATCGGGAGACTTGGGGGAACGCTGGTTGGAAGGAAATTTGTGGCTCCCCTCAGATTCCAGAACTTGCTGTCACCGAAATGTGTGGAAATTTGTTTTTTTAGCCAAATTTTGAGGTTTGCAAAGGATTCTGGGTAACAGAAACTGGTCAGAGCCCCACAAGTCACCCCATCTTGGATTCCCCTAGGTCTCTAGTTTTCAGAAATGCACAGGTTTGGTAGGTTTCCCTAGGTGCCGGCCTGAGCTAGAGGCCAAAATCTACAGGTAGGCACTTTGCAAAAAAACAGCTCTGTTTTCTGTGATGTGTCCACGTTGTGTTTTGGGGCATATCCTGTCGCGGGCACTAGCTCTACCCACACAAGTGAGGTATCATTTTTATCGGGAGACTTGGGGGAACGCTGAGTGGAAGGAAATTTGTGGCTCCTCTCAGATTCCAGAACTTTCTGTCACCGAAATGTGAGGAAAATGTGTTTTTTTAGCCAAATTTTGAGGTTTGCAAAGGATTCTGGGTAACAGAACCTGGTCAGAGCCCCACAAGTCACCCCATCTTGGATTTCCCTAGGTCTCTAGTTTTCAAAAATGCACAGGTTTGGTAGGTTTCCCTAGGTGCCGGCTGAGCTAGAGGCCAAAATCTACAGGTAGGCACTGTGCAAAAAACAGCTCTGTTTTCTGTCAAAAAATGGGATGTGTCTACTTTGTGTTTTGGGACATTTCCTGTCGCGGCGCTAGGACTACCCACACAAGTGAGGTATCATTTTTATCGGGAGACTTGGGGGAACGCTGGGTGGAAGGAAAATTTGTGGCTCCTCTCAGATTCCAGAACTTTCTGTCACCGAAATGTGAGGAAAATGTGTTTTTTTAGCCAAATTTGAGGTTTGCAAAGGATTCTGGGTAACAGAACCTGGTCAAAGCCCCACAAGTCACCCCATCTTGGATTCCCCTAGGTCTCTAGTTTTCAAAAATGCACAGGTTTGGTAGGTTTCCCTAGGGTGCCGGCTGAGCTAGAGGCCAAAATCTACAGGTAGGCACTTTGCAAAAAACAGCTCTGTTTTCTGTGATGTGTCCACGTTGTGTTTTGGGGCATATCCTGTCGCGGGGCGCTAGGTCTACCCACACAAGTGAGGTACCATTTTTATCGGGAGACTTGGGGGAACGCTGAGTGGAAGGAAATTTGTGGCTCCTCTCAGATTCCAGAACTTTCTGTCACCGAAATGTGAGGAAAATGTGTTTTTTAGCAAAATGTTGAGGTTTGCAAAGGATTCTGGGTAACAGAACCTGGTCAGAGCCCCACAAGTCACCCCATCTTGGATTTCCCTAGGTCTCTAGTTTTCAAAAATGCACAGGTTTGGTAGGTTTCCCTAGGTGCCGGCTGAGCTAGAGGCCAAAATCTAAAGGTAGGCACTGTGCAAAAAACAGCTCTGTTTTCTGTCAAAAATGGGATGTGTCCACTTTGGTGTTTTGGGACATTTCCTGTCGCGGGCGCTAGGACTACCCACACAAGTGAGGTATCATTTTTATCGGGAGACTTGGGGGAACGCTGGTTGGAAGGAAATTTGTGGCTCCTCTCAGATTCCAGAACTTGCTGTCACCGAAATGTGAGGAAATTTGTTTTTTTAGCCAAATTTTGAGGTTTGCAAAGGATTCTGGGTAACAGAACCTGGTCAGAGCCCCACAAGTCACCCCATCTTGGATTCCCCTAGGTCTCTAGTTTGGTAGGTTTCCCTAGGTGCCGGCTGAGCTAGAGGCCAAAATCTACAGGTAGGCACTGTGCAAAAAACAGCTCTGTTTTCTGTCAAAAAAATGGGATGTGTCTACTTTGTGTTTTGGGACATTTCCTGTCGCGGCCCTAGGACTACCCACACAAGTGAGGTATCATTTTTATCGGGAGACTTGGGGGGAACGCTGGGTGGAAGGAAATTTGTGGCTCCTCTCAGATTCCAGAACTTTCTGTCACCGAAATGTGAGGAAAATGTGTTTTTTTAGCCAAATTTTGAGGTTTGCAAAGGATTCTGGGTAACAGAACCTGGTCAAAGCCCCACAAGTTACCCCATCTTGGATTCCCCTAGGTCTCTAGTTTTCAAAAATGCACAGGTTTGGTAGGTTTCCCTAGGTGCCGGCTGAGCTAGAGGCCAAAATCTACAGGTAGGCACTTTGCAAAAAACAGCTCTGTTTTCTGTGATGTGTCCACTTTGTGTTTTGGGGCATATCCTGTCGCGGGCGCTAGGTCTACCCCACACAAGTGAGGTACCATTTTTATCGGGAGACTTGGGGGAACGCTGAGTGGAAGGAAATTTGTGGCTCCTCTCAGATTCCAGAACTTTCTATCACCGAAATGTGAGGAAAATGTGTTTTTTAGCAAAATTTTGAGGTTTGCAAAGGATTCTGGGTAACAGAACCTGGTCAGAGCCCCACAAGTCACCCCATCTTGGATTTCCCTAGGTCTCTAGTTTTCAAAAATGCACAGGTTTGGTAGGTTTCCCTAGGTTCCGGCTGAGCTAGAGGCCAAAATCTACAGGTAGGCACTGTGCAAAAAACAGCTCTGTTTTCTGTCTAAAAATGGGATGTGTCCACTATGTGTTTTGGGGACATTTCCTGTCGCGGGCGCTAGGACTACCCACACAAGTGAGGTATCATTTTTATCGGGAGACTTGGGGGAACGCTGGGTGGAAGGAAATTTGTGGCTCCTCTCAGATTCCAGAACTTGCTGTCACCGAAATGTGAGGAAATTTGTTTTTTTAGCCAAATTTTGAGGTTTGCAAAGGATTCTGGGTAACAGAACCTGGTCAGAGGCCCCACAAGTCACCCCATCTTGGATTCCCCTAGGTCTCTAGTTTTCAAAAATGCACAGGTTTGGTAGGTTTCCCTAGGTGCCGGCTGAGCTAGAGGCCAAAATCTACAGGTAGGCACTGTGCAAAAAACAGCTCTGTTTTCTGTCAAAAAATGGGATGTGTCTACTTTGTGTTTTGGGACATTTCCTGTTGCGGCGCTAGGACTACCCACACAAGTGAGGTATCATTTTTATCGGGAGACTTGGGGGAACGCTGGGTGGAAGGAAATTTGTGGCTCCTCTCAGATTCCAGAACTTTCTGTCACCGAAATGTGAGGAAAATGTGTTTTTTTAGCCAAATTTTGAGGTTTGCAAAGGATTCTGGGTAACAGAACCTGGTCAAAGCCCCACAAGTCACCCCATCTTGGATTCCCCTAGGTCTCTAGTTTTCAAAAATGCACAGGTTTGGTAGGTTTCCCTAGGTGCCGGCTGAGCTAGAGGCCAAAATCTACAGGTAGGCACTTTGCAAAAAACAGCTCTGTTTTCTGTGATGTGTCCACATTGTGTTTTGGGGCATATCCTGTCGCGGGCGCTAGGTCTACCCACACAAGTGAGGTACCATTTTTATCGGGAGACTTGGGGGAACGCTGAGTGGAAGGAAATTTGTGGCTCCTCTCAGATTCCAGAACTTTCTGTCACCGAAATGTGAGGAAAATGTGTTTTTTAGCCAAATTTTGAGGTTTGCAAAGGATTCTGGGTAACAGAACCTGGTCAGAGCCCCACAAGTCACCCCATCTTGGATTTCCCTAGGTCTCTAGTTTTCAAAAATGCACAGGTTTGGTAGGTTTCCCTAGGTGCCGGCTGAGCTAGAGGCCAAAATCTACAGGTAGGCACTTTACAAAAAACAGCTCTGTTTTCTGTGATGTGTCCACGTTGTGTTTTGGGGCATATCCTGTCGCGGGCGCTAAGTCTACCCACACAAGTGAGGTACCATTTTTATCGGGAGACTTGGGAGAACGCCGAGTGGAAGGAAATTTGTGGCTCCTCTCAGATTCCAGAACTTTCTGTCACCAAAATGTGAGGAAAATGTGTTTTTTTAGCCAAATTTTGAGGTTTGCAAAGGATTCTGGGTAACAGAACCTGGTCAGAGCCCCACAAGTCACCCCATCTTGGATTCCCCTAGGTCTCTAGTTTTAAAAAATGCACAGGTTTGGTAGGTTTCCCTAGGTGCCGGCTGAGCTAGAGGCCAAAATCTAGAGTTAGGCACTTTGCAAAAAACAGCTATGTTTTCTGTGATGTGTCCACGTTGTGGTTTGGGGCATATCCTGTCGCGGGCGCTAGGTCTACCCACACAAGTGAGGTACCATTTTTATCGGGAGACTTGGGGGAACGCTGAGTGGAAGTAAATTTGTGGCTCCTCTCAGATTCCAGAACTTTCTGTCACCGAAATGTGAGGAAAATGTGTTTTTTTTAGCCAAATTTTGAGGTTCGCAAAGGATTCTGGGTAACAGAACCTAGTCAGAGCCCCACAAGTCACCCCATCTTGGATTTCCCTAGGTCTCTAGTTTTCAAAAATGCACAGGTTTGGTAGGTTTCCCTAGGTGCCGGCTGAGCTAGAGTACAAAATCTACAGGTAGGCACTGTGCAAAAAACAGCTCTGTTTTCTGTCAAAAAATGGGATGTGTCCACTTTGTGTTTTGGGACATTTCCTGTCGCGGGCGCTAGGACTACCCACACAAGTGAGGTATCATTTTTATCGGGAGACTTGGGGGAACGCTTGTTGGAAGGAAATTTGTGGCTCCTCTCAGATTCCAGAACTTGCTGTCACCAAAATGTGAGGAAATGTGTTTTTTTTAGCCAAATGTTGAGGTTTGCAAAGGATTCTGGGTAACAGAACCTGGTCAGAGCCCCACAAGTCACCCCATCTTGGATTCCCCTAGGTCTCTAGTTTTCAAAAATGCACAGGTTTGGTAGGTTTCCCTAGGTGCCGGCTGAGCTAGAGGCCAAAATCTACAGGTAGGCACTTTGCAAAAAACAGCTCTGTTTTCTGTGATGTGTCCACGTTGTGTTTTGGGGCATATCCTGTCGCGGGCGCTAGGGCTACCCACAGAAGTGAGGTACCATTTTTATCGGAAGACTTGGGGGAACGCTGAGTGGAAGGAAATTTGTGGCTCCTCTCAGATTCCAGAACTTTCTGTCACCGAAATGTGAGGAAAATGTGTTTTTTAGCAAACTTTTGAGGTTTGCAAAGGATTCTGGGTAACAGAACCTGGTCAGAGCCCCACAAGTCACCCCATCTTGGATTTCCCTAGGTCTCTAGTTTTCAAAAATGCACAGGTTTGGTAGGTTTCCCTAGGTGCCGGCTGAGCTAGAGGCCAAAATCTACAGGTAGGCACTGTGCAAAAAACAGCTCTGTTTTCTGTCAAAAAATGGGATGTGTCCACTTTGTGTTTTGGGACATTTCCTGTCGCGGGCGCTAGGACTACCCACACAAGTGAGGTATCATTTTTATCGGGAGACTTGGGGGAACGCTGGTTGGAAGGAAATTTGTGGCTCCTCTCAGATTCCAGAACTTTCTGTCACCGAAATGTGAGGAAATTTGTTTTTTTTAGCCAAATTGTGAGGTTTGCAAAGGATTCTGGGTAACAGAACCTGGTCAGAGCCCCACAAGTCACCCCATCTTGGATTCCCCTAGGTCTCTAGTTTTCAAAAATGCACAGGTTTGGTAGGTTTCCCTAGGTGCCGGCTGAGCTAGAGGCCAAAATCTACAGGTAGGCACTGTGCAAAAAACAGCTCTGTTTTCTGTCAAAAAATGGGATGTGTCTACTTTGTGTTTTGGGACATTTCCTGTTGCGGCGCTAGAACTACCCACACAAGTGAGGTATCATTTTTATCGGGAGACTTGGGGGAACGCTGAGTGGAAGTAAATTTGTGGCTCCTCTCAGATTCCAGAACTTTCTGTCACCGAAATGTGAGGAAAATGTGTTTTTTTAGCCAAATTTTGAGGTTCGCAAAGGATTCTGGGTAACAGAACCTAGTCAGAGCCCCACAAGTCACCCCATCTTGGATTTCCCTAGGTCTCTAGTTTTCAAAAATGCACAGGTTTGGTAGGTTTCCCTAGGTGCCGGCTGAGCTAGAGGACAAAATCTACAGGTAGGCACTGTGCAAAAAACAGCTCTGTTTTCTGTCAAAAAATGGGATGTGTCCACTTTGTGTTTTGGGGACATTTCCTGTCGCGGGCGCTAGGACTACCCACACAAGTGAGGTATCATTTTTATCGGGAGACTTGGGGGAACGCTTGTTGGAAGGAAATTTGTGGCTCCTCTCAGATTCCAGAACTTGCTGTCACCAAAATGTGAGGAAATGTGTTTTTTTAGCCAAATTTTGAGGTTTGCAAAGGATTCTGGGTAACAGAACCTGGTCAGAGCCCCACAAGTCACCCCATCTTGGATTCCCCTAGGTCTCTAGTTTTCAAAAATGCACAGGTTTGGTAGGTTTCCCTAGGTGCCGGCTGAGCTAGAGGCCAAAATCTACAGGTAGGCACTGTGCAAAAAACAGCTCTGTTTTCTGTCAAAAAATGGGATGTGTCTACTTTGTGTTTTGGGACATTTCCTGTTGCGGCGCTAGGACTACCCACACAAGTGAGGTATCATTTTTATCGGGAGACTTGGGGGAACGCTGGGTGGAAGGAAATTTGTGGCTCCTCTCAGATTCCAGAACTTTCTGTCACCGAAATGTGAGGAAAATGTGTTTTTTTAGCCAAATTTTGAGGTTTGCAAAGGATTCTGGGTAACAGAACCTGGTCAAAGCCCCACAAGTCACCCCATCTTGGATTCCCCTAGGTCTCTAGTTTTCAAAAATGCACAGGTTTGGTAGGTTTCCCTAGGTGCCGGCTGAGCTAGAGGCCAAAATCTACAGGTAGGCACTTTGCAAAAAACAGCTCTGTTTTCTGTGATGTGTCCACATTGTGTTTTGGGGCATATCCTGTCGCGGGCGCTAGGTCTACCCACACAAGTGAGGTACCATTTTTATCGGGAGACTTGGGGAACGCTGAGTGGAAGGAAATTTGTGGCTCCTCTCAGATTCCAGAACTTTCTGTCACCGAAATGTGAGGAAAATGTGTTTTTTAGCCAAATTTTGAGGTTTGCAAAGGATTCTGGGTAACAGAACCTGGTCAGAGCCCCACAAGTCACCCCATCTTGGATTTCCCTAGGTCTCTAGTTTTCAAAAATGCACAGGTTTGGTAGGTTTCCCTAGGTGCCGGCTGAGCTAGAGGCCAAAATCTACAGGTAGGCACTTTACAAAAAACAGCTCTGTTTTCTGTGATGTGTCCACGTTGTGTTTTGGGGCATATCCTGTCGCGGGCGCTAAGTCTACCCACACAAGTGAGGTACCATTTTTATCGGGAGACTTGGGAGAACGCCGAGTGGAAGGAAATTTGTGGCTCCTCTCAGATTCCAGAACTTTCTGTCACCAAAATGTGAGGAAAATGTGTTTTTTTAGCCAAATTTTGAGGTTTGCAAAGGATTCTGGGTAACAGAACCTGGTCAGAGCCCCACAAGTCACCCCATCTTGGATTCCCCTAGGTCTCTAGTTTTAAAAAATGCACAGGTTTGGTAGGTTTCCCTAGGTGCCGGCTGAGCTAGAGGCCAAAATCTAGAGTTAGGCACTTTGCAAAAAACAGCTATGTTTTCTGTGATGTGTCCACGTTGTGGTTTGGGGCATATCCTGTCGCGGGCGCTAGGTCTACCCACACAAGTGAGGTACCATTTTTATCGGGAGACTTGGGGGAACGCTGAGTGGAAGTAAATTTGTGGCTCCTCTCAGATTCCAGAACTTTCTGTCACCGAAATGTGAGGAAAATGTGTTTTTTTAGCCAAATTTTGAGGTTCGCAAAGGATTCTGGGTAACAGAACCTAGTCAGAGCCCCACAAGTCACCCCATCTTGGATTTCCCTAGGTCTCTAGTTTTCAAAAATGCACAGGTTTGGTAGGTTTCCCTAGGTGCCGGCTGAGCTAGAGTACAAAATCTACAGGTAGGCACTGTGCAAAAAACAGCTCTGTTTTCTGTCAAAAAATGGGATGTGTCCACTTTGTGTTTTGGGACATTTCCTGTCGCGGGCGCTAGGACTACCCACACAAGTGAGGTATCATTTTTATCGGGAGACTTGGGGGAACGCTTGTTGGAAGGAAATTTGTGGCTCCTCTCAGATTCCAGAACTTGCTGTCACCAAAATGTGAGGAAATGTGTTTTTTTAGCCAAATGTTGAGGTTTGCAAAGGATTCTGGGTAACAGAACCTGGTCAGAGCCCCACAAGTCACCCCATCTTGGATTCCCCTAGGTCTCTAGTTTTCAAAAATGCACAGGTTTGGTAGGTTTCCCTAGGTGCCGGCTGAGCTAGAGGCCAAAATCTACAGGTAGGCACTTTGCAAAAAACAGCTCTGTTTTCTGTGATGTGTCCACGTTGTGTTTTGGGGCATATCCTGTCGCGGGCGCTAGGGCTACCCACAGAAGTGAGGTACCATTTTTATCGGAAGACTTGGGGGAACGCTGAGTGGAAGGAAATTTGTGGCTCCTCTCAGATTCCAGAACTTTCTGTCACCGAAATGTGAGGAAAATGTGTTTTTTAGCAAACTTTTGAGGTTTGCAAAGGATTCTGGGTAACAGAACCTGGTCAGAGCCCCACAAGTCACCCCATCTTGGATTTCCCTAGGTCTCTAGTTTTCAAAAATGCACAGGTTTGGTAGGTTTCCCTAGGTGCCGGCTGAGCTAGAGGCCAAAATCTACAGGTAGGCACTGTGCAAAAAACAGCTCTGTTTTCTGTCAAAAAATGGGATGTGTCCACTTTGTGTTTTGGGACATTTCCTGTCGCGGGCGCTAGGACTACCCACACAAGTGAGGTATCATTTTTATCGGGAGACTTGGGGGAACGCTGGTTGGAAGGAAATTTGTGGCTCCTCTCAGATTCCAGAACTTTCTGTCACCGAAATGTGAGGAAATTTGTTTTTTTAGCCAAATTGTGAGGTTTGCAAAGGATTCTGGGTAACAGAACCTGGTCAGAGCCCCACAAGTCACCCCATCTTGGATTCCCCTAGGTCTCTAGTTTTCAAAAATGCACAGGTTTGGTAGGTTTCCCTAGGTGCCGGCTGAGCTAGAGGCCAAAATCTACAGGTAGGCACTGTGCAAAAAACAGCTCTGTTTTCTGTCAAAAAATGGGATGTGTCTACTTTGTGTTTTGGGACATTTCCTGTTGCGGCGCTAGAACTACCCACACAAGTGAGGTATCATTTTTATCGGGAGACTTGGGGGAACGCTGAGTGGAAGTAAATTTGTGGCTCCTCTCAGATTCCAGAACTTTCTGTCACCGAAATGTGAGGAAAATGTGTTTTTTTAGCCAAATTTTGAGGTTCGCAAAGGATTCTGGGTAACAGAACCTAGTCAGAGCCCCACAAGTCACCCCATCTTGGATTTCCCTAGGTCTCTAGTTTTCAAAAATGCACAGGTTTGGTAGGTTTCCCTAGGTGCCGGCTGAGCTAGAGGACAAAATCTACAGGTAGGCACTGTGCAAAAAACAGCTCTGTTTTCTGTCAAAAAATGGGATGTGTCCACTTTGTGTTTTGGGACATTTCCTGTCGCGGGTGCTAGGACTACCCACACAAGTGAGGTATCATTTTTATCGGGAGACTTGGGGGAACGCTTGTTGGAAGGAAATTTGTGGCTCCTCTCAGATTCCAGAACTTGCTGTCACCAAAATGTGAGGAAATGTGTTTTTTTAGCCAAATTTTGAGGTTTGCAAAGGATTCTGGGTAACAGAACCTGGTCAGAGCCCCACAAGTCACCCCATCTTGGATTCCCCTAGGTCTCTAGTTTTCAAAAATGCACAGGTTTGGTAGGTTTCCCTAGGTGCCGGCTGAGCTAGAGGCCAAAATCTACAGGTAGGCACTTTGCAAAAAACAGCTCTGTTTTCTGTGATGTGTCCACGTTGTGTTTTGGGGCATATCCTGTCGCGGGCGCTAGGTCTACCCACACAAGTGAGGTACCATTTTTATCGGAAGACTTGGGGGAACGCTGAGTGGAAGGAAATTTGTGGCTCCTCTCAGATTCCAGAACTTTCTGTCACCGAAATGTGAGGAAAATGTGTTTTTTACCAACCTTTTGAGGTTTGCAAAGGATTCTGGGTAACAGAACCTGGTCAGAGCCCCACAAGTCACCCCATCTTGGATTTCCCTAGGTCTCTAGTTTTCAAAAATGCACAGGTTTGGTAGGTTTCCCTAGGTGCCGGCTGAGCTAGAGGCCAAAATCTACAGGTAGGCACTGTGCAAAAAACAGCTCTGTTTTCTGTCAAAAAATGGGATGTGTCCACTTTGTGTTTTGGGACATTTCCTGTCGCGGGCGCTAGGACTACCCACACAAGTGAGGTATCATTTTTATCGGGAGACTTGGGGGAACACTGGTTGGAAGGAAATTTGTGGCTCCTCTCAGATTCCAGAACTTGCTGTCACCGAAATGTGAGGAAATTTGTTTTTTTAGCCAAATTGTGAGGTTTGCAAAGGATTCTGGGTAACAGAACCTGGTCAGAGCCCCACAAGTCACCCCATCTTGGATTCCCCTAGGTCTCTAGTTTTCAAAAATGCACAGGTTTGGTAGGTTTCCCTAGGTGCCGGCTGAGCTAGAGGCCAAAATCTACAGGTAGGCACTGTGCAAAAAACAGCTCTGTTTTCTGTCAAAAAATGGGATGTGTCTACTTTGTGTTTTGGGACATTTCCTGTTGCGGCGCTAGAACTACCCACACAAGTGAGGTATCATTTTTATCGGGAGACTTGGGGGAACGCTGAGTGGAAGGAAATTTGTGGCTCCTCTCAGATTCCAGAACTTTCTGTCACCGAAATGTGAGGAAAATGTGTTTTTTAGCCAAATTTTGAGGTTCGCAAAGGATTCTGGGTAACAGAACCTAGTCAGAGCCCCACAAGTCACCCCATCTTGGATTTCCCTAGGTCTCTAGTTTTCAAAAATGCACAGGTTTGGTAGGTTTCCCTAGGTGCCGGCTGAGCTAGAGTACAAAATCTACAGGTAGGCACTGTGCAAAAAACAGCTCTGTTTTCTGTCAAAAAATGGGATGTGTCCACTTTGTGTTTTGGGACATTTCCTGTCGCGGGCGCTAGGACTACCCACACAAGTGAGGTATCATTTTTATCGGGAGACTTGGGGGAACGCTTGTTGGAAGGAAATTTGTGGCTCCTCTCAGATTCCAGAACTTGCTGTCACCAAAATGTGAGGAAATGTGTTTTTTTAGCCAAATTTTGAGGTTTGCAAAGGATTCTGGGTAACAGAACCTGGTCAGAGCCCCACAAGTCACCCCATCTTGGATTCCCCTAGGTCTCTAGTTTTCAAAAATGCACAGGTTTGGTAGGTTTCCCTAGGTGCCGACTGAGCTAGAGGCCAAAATCTACAGGTAGGCACTTTGCAAAAAACAGCTCTGTTTTCTGTGATGTGTCCACGTTGTGTTTTGGGGCATATCCTGTCGCGGGCGCTAGGGCTACCCACACAAGTGAGGTACCATTTTTATCGGAAGACTTGGGGGAACGCTGAGTGGAAGGAAATTTGTGGCTCCTCTCAGATTCCAGAACTTTCTGTCACCGAAATGTGAGGAAAATGTGTTTTTTAGCAAACTTTTGAGGTTTGCAAAGGATTCTGGGTAACAGAACCTGGTCAGAGCCCCACAAGTCACCCCATCTTGGATTTCCCTAGGTCTCTAGTTTTCAAAAATGCACAGGTTTGGTAGGTTTCCCTAGGTGCCGGCTGAGCTAGAGGCCAAAATCTACAGGTAGGCACTGTGCAAAAAACAGCTCTGTTTTCTGTCAAAAAATGGGATGTGTCCACTTTGTGTTTTGGGACATTTCCTGTCGCGGGCGCTAGGACTACCCACACAAGTGAGGTATCATTTTTATCGGGAGACTTGGGGGAACGCTGGTTGGAAGGAAATTTGTGGCTCCTCTCAGATTCCAGAACTTTCTGTCACCGAAATGTGAGGAAATTTGTTTTTTTAGCCAAATTGTGAGGTTTGCAAAGGATTCTGGGTAACAGAACCTGGTCAGAGCCCCACAAGTCACCCCATCTTGGATTCCCCTAGGTCTCTAGTTTTCAAAAATGCACAGGTTTGGTAGGTTTCCCTAGGTGCCGGCTGAGCTAGAGGCCAAAATCTACAGGTAGGCACTGTGCAAAAAACAGCTCTGTTTTCTGTCAAAAAATGGGATGTGTCTACTTTGTGTTTTGGGACATTTCCTGTTGCGGCGCTAGAACTACCCACACAAGTGAGGTATCATTTTTATCGGGAGACTTGGGGGAACGCTGAGTGGAAGTAAATTTGTGGCTCCTCTCAGATTCCAGAACTTTCTGTCACCGAAATGTGAGGAAAATGTGTTTTTTTAGCCAAATTTTGAGGTTCGCAAAGGATTCTGGGTAACAGAACCTAGTCAGAGCCCCACAAGTCACCCCATCTTGGATTTCCCTAGGTCTCTAGTTTTCAAAAATGCACAGGTTTGGTAGGTTTCCCTAGGTGCCGGCTGAGCTAGAGGACAAAATCTACAGGTAGGCACTGTGCAAAAAACAGCTCTGTTTTCTGTCAAAAAATGGGATGTGTCCACTTTGTGTTTTGGGACATTTCCTGTCGCGGGCGCTAGGACTACCCACACAAGTGAGGTATCATTTTTATCGGGAGACTTGGGGGAACGCTTGTTGGAAGGAAATTTGTGGCTCCTCTCAGATTCCAGAACTTGCTGTCACCAAAATGTGAGGAAATGTGTTTTTTTAGCCAAATTTTGAGGTTTGCAAAGGATTCTGGGTAACAGAACCTGGTCAGAGCCCCACAAGTCACCCCATCTTGGATTCCCCTAGGTCTCTAGTTTTCAAAAATGCACAGGTTTGGTAGGTTTCCCTAGGTGCCGGCTGAGCTAGAGGCCAAAATCTACAGGTAGGCACTTTGCAAAAAACAGCTCTGTTTTCTGTGATGTGTCCACGTTGTGTTTTGGGGCATATCCTGTCGCGGGCGCTAGGTCTACCCACACAAGTGAGGTACCATTTTTATCGGAAGACTTGGGGGAACGCTGAGTGGAAGGAAATTTGTGGCTCCTCTCAGATTCCAGAACTTTCTGTCACCGAAATGTGAGGAAAATGTGTTTTTTAGCAACCTTTTGAGGTTTGCAAAGGATTCTGGGTAACAGAACCTGGTCAGAGCCCCACAAGTCACCCCATCTTGGATTTCCCTAGGTCTCTAGTTTTCAAAAATGCACAGGTTTGGTAGGTTTCCCTAGGTGCCGGCTGAGCTAGAGGCCAAAATCTACAGGTAGGCACTGTGCAAAAAACAGCTCTGTTTTCTGTCAAAAAATGGGATGTGTCCACTTTGTGTTTTGGGACATTTCCTGTCGCGGGCGCTAGTACTACCCACACAAGTGAGGTATCATTTTTATCGGGAGACTTGGGGGAACACTGGTTGGAAGGAAATTTGTGGCTCCTCTCAGATTCCAGAACTTGCTGTCACCGAAATGTGAGGAAATTTGTTTTTTTAGCCAAATTGTGAGGTTTGCAAAGGATTCTGGGTAACAGAACCTGGTCAGAGCCCCACAAGTCACCCCATCTTGGATTCCCCTAGGTCTCTAGTTTTCAAAAATGCACAGGTTTGGTAGGTTTCCCTAGGTGCCGGCTGAGCTAGAGGCCAAAATCTACAGGTAGGCACTGTGCAAAAAACAGCTCTGTTTTCTGTCAAAAAATGGGATGTGTCTACTTTGTGTTTTGGGACATTTCCTGTTGCGGCGCTAGAACTACCCACACAAGTGAGGTATCATTTTTATCGGGAGACTTGGGGGAACGCTGAGTGGAAGGAAATTTGTGGCTCCTCTCAGATTCCAGAACTTTCTGTCACCGAAATGTGAGGAAAATGTGTTTTTTAGCCAAATTTTGAGGTTTGCAAAGGATTCTGGGTAACAGAACCTGGTCAGAGCCCCACAAGTCACCCCATCTTGGATTTCCCTAGGTCTCTAGTTTTAAAAAATGCACAGGTTTGGTAGGTTTCCCTAGGTGCCGGCTGAGCTAGAGGCCAAAATCTACAGGTAGTCACTGTGCAAAAAACAGCTCTGTTTTCTGTCAAAAAATGGGATGTGTCCACTTTGTGTTTTGGGACATTTCCTGTCGCGGGCGCTAGGACTACCCACACAAGTGAGGTATCATTTTTATCGGGAGACTTGGGGGAACGCTGGGTGGAAGGAAATTTGTGGCTCCTCTCCGATTCCAGAACTTTCTGTCACCGAAATGTGAGGAAAATGTGTTTTTTTGGCCAAATTTTGAGGTTTGCAAAGGATTCTGGGTAACAGAACCTGGTCAGAGCCCCACAAGTCACCCCATCTTGGATTCCCCTAGGTCTCTAGTTTTCATAAATGCACAGGTTTGGTAGGTTTCCCTAGGTGCCGGCTGAGCTAGAGGCCAAAATCTACAGGTAGGCACTTTGCAAAAAACAGCTCTGTTTTCTGTGATGTGTCCACGTTGTGTTTTGGGGCATATCCTGTCGCGGGCGCTAGGTCTACCCACACAAGTGAGGTACCATTTTTATCGGAAGACTTGGGGGAATGCTGAGTGGAAGGAAATTTGTGGCTCCTCTCAGATTCCAGAACTTTCTGTCACCGAAATGTGAGGAAAATGTGTTTTTTAGCAACCTTTTGAGGTTTGCAAAGGATTCTGGGTAACAGAACCTGGTCAGAGCCCCACAAGTCACCCCATCTTGGATTTCCCTAGGTCTCTAGTTTTCAAAAATGCACAGGTTTGGTAGGTTTCCCTAGGTGCCGGCTGAGCTAGAGGCCAAAATCTACAGGTAGGCACTGTGCAAAAAACAGCTCTGTTTTCTGTCAAAAAATGGGATGTGTCCACTTTGTGTTTTGGGACATTTCCTGTTGCGGGCGCTAGGACTACCCACACAAGTGAGGTATCATTTTTATCGGGAGACTTGGGGGAACGCTGGTTGGAAGGAAATTTGTGGCTCCTCTCAGATTCCAGAACTTTCTGTCACCGAAATGTGAGGAAATTTGTTTTTTTAGCCAAATTGTGAGGTTTGCAAAGGATTCTGGGTAACAGAACCTGGTCAGAGCCCCACAAGTCACCCCATCTTGGATTCCCCTAGGTCTCTAGTTTTCAAAAATGCACAGGTTTGGTAGGTTTCCCTAGGTGCCGGCTGAGCTAGAGGCCAAAATCTACAGGTAGGCACTGTGCAAAAAACAGCTCTGTTTTCTGTCAAAAAATGGGATGTGTCTACTTTGTGTTTTGGGACATTTCCTGTTGCGGCGCTAGAACTACCCACACAAGTGAGGTATCATTTTTATCGGGAGACTTGGGGGAACGCTGAGTGGAAGTAAATTTGTGGCTCCTCTCAGATTCCAGAACTTTCTGTCACCGAAATGTGAGGAAAATGTGTTTTTTTAGCCAAATTTTGAGGTTCGCAAAGGATTCTGGGTAACAGAACCTAGTCAGAGCCCCACAAGTCACCCCATCTTGGATTTCCCTAGGTCTCTAGTTTTCAAAAATGCACAGGTTTGGTAGGTTTCCCTAGGTGCCGGCTGAGCTAGAGGACAAAATCTACAGGTAGGCACTGTGCAAAAAACAGCTCTGTTTTCTGTCAAAAAATGGGATGTGTCCACTTTGTGTTTTGGGACATTTCCTGTCGCGGGCGCTAGGACTACCCACACAAGTGAGGTATCATTTTTATCGGGAGACTTGGGGGAACGCTTGTTGGAAGGAAATTTGTGGCTCCTCTCAGATTCCAGAACTTGCTGTCACCAAAATGTGAGGAAATGTGTTTTTTTAGCCAAATTTTGAGGTTTGCAAAGGATTCTGGGTAACAGAACCTGGTCAGAGCCCCACAAGTCACCCCATCTTGGATTCCCCTAGGTCTCTAGTTTTCAAAAATGCACAGGTTTGGTAGGTTTCCCTAGGTGCCGGCTGAGCTTGAGGCCAAAATCTACAGGTAGGCACTTTGCAAAAAACAGCTCTGTTTTCTGTGATGTGTCCACGTTGTGTTTTGGGGCATATCCTGTCGCGGGCGCTAGGTCTACCCACACAAGTGAGGTACCATTTTTATCGGAAGACTTGGGGGAACGCTGAGTGGAAGGAAATTTGTGGCTCCTCTCAGATTCCAGAACTTTCTGTCACCGAAATGTGAGGAAAATGTGTTTTTTAGCAACCTTTTGAGGTTTGCAAAGGATTCTGGGTAACAGAACCTGGTCAGAGCCCCACAAGTCACCCCATCTTGGATTTCCCTAGGTCTCTAGTTTTCAAAAATGCACAGGTTTGGTAGGTTTCCCTAGGTGCCGGCTGAGCTAGAGGCCAAAATCTACAGGTAGGCACTGTGCAAAAAACAGCTCTGTTTTCTGTCAAAAAATGGGATGTGTCCACTTTGTGTTTTGGGACATTTCCTGTTGCGGGCGCTAGGACTACCCACACAAGTGAGGTATCATTTTTATCGGGAGACTTGGGGGAACACTGGTTGGAAGGAAATTTGTGGCTCCTCTCAGATTCCAGAACTTGCTGTCACCGAAATGTGAGGAAATTGTTTTTTTAGCCAAATTGTGAGGTTTGCAAAGGATTCTGGGTAACAGAACCTGGTCAGAGCCCCACAAGTCACCCCATCTTGGATTCCCCTAGGTCTCTAGTTTTCAAAAATGCACAGGTTTGGTAGGTTTCCCTAGGTGCCGGCTGAGCTAGAGGCCAAAATCTACAGGTAGGCACTGTGCAAAAAACAGCTCTGTTTTCTGTCAAAAAATGGGATGTGTCTACTTTGTGTTTTGGGACATTTCCTGTTGCGGCGCTAGAACTACCCACACAAGTGAGGTATCATTTTTATCGGGAGACTTGGGGGAACGCTGAGTGGAAGGAAATTTGTGGCTCCTCTCAGATTCCAGAACTTTCTGTCACCGAAATGTGAGGAAAATGTGTTTTTTAGCCAAATTTTGAGGTTTGCAAAGGATTCTGGGTAACAGAACCTGGTCAGAGCCCCACAAGTCACCCCATCTTGGATTTCCCTAGGTCTCTAGTTTTAAAAAATGCACAGGTTTGGTAGGTTTCCCTAGGTGCCGGCTGAGCTAGAGGCCAAAATCTACAGGTAGTCACTGTGCAAAAAACAGCTCTGTTTTCTGTCAAAAAATGGGATGTGTCCACTTTGTGTTTTGGGACATTTCCTGTCGCGGGCGCTAGGACTACCCACACAAGTGAGGTATCATTTTTATCGGGAGACTTGGGGGAACGCTGGGTGGAAGGAAATTTGTGGCTCCTCTCCGATTCCAGAACTTTCTGTCACCGAAATGTGAGGAAAATGTGTTTTTTTGGCCAAATTTTGAGGTTTGCAAAGGATTCTGGGTAACAGAACCTGGTCAGAGCCCCACAAGTCACCCCATCTTGGATTCCCCTAGGTCTCTAGTTTTCAAAAATGCACAGGTTTGGTAGGTTTCCCTAGGTGCCGGCTGAGCTAGAGGCCAAAATCTACAGGTAGGCACTTTGCAAAAAACAGCTCTGTTTTCTGTGATGTGTCCACGTTGTGTTTTGGGGCATATCCTGTCGCGGGCGCTAGGTCTACCCACACAAGTGAGGTACCATTTTTATCGGAAGACTTGGGGGAACGCTGAGTGGAAGGAAATTTGTGGCTCCTCTCAGATTCCAGAACTTTCTGTCACCGAAATGTGAGGAAAATGTGTTTTTTAGCAACCTTTTGAGGTTTGCAAAGGATTCTGGGTAACAGAACCTGGTCAGAGCCCCACAAGTCACCCCATCTTGGATTTCCCTAGGTCTCTAGTTTTCAAAAATGCACAGGTTTGGTAGGTTTCCCTAGGTGCCGGCTGAGCTAGAGGCCAAAATCTACAGGTAGGCACTTTGCAAAAAACAGCTCTGTTTTCTGTGATGTGTCCACGTTGTGTTTTGGGGCATATCCTGTCGCGGGCGCTAGGTCTACCCACACAAGTGAGGTACCATTTTTATCGGAAGACTTGGGGGAACGCTGAGTGGAAGGAAATTTGTGGCTCCTCTCAGATTCCAGAACTTTCTGTCACCGAAATGTGAGGAAAATGTGTTTTTTAGCAACCTTTTGAGGTTTGCAAAGGATTCTGGGTAACAGAACCTGGTCAGAGCCCCACAAGTCACCCCATCTTGGATTTCCCTAGGTCTCTAGTTTTCAAAAATGCACAGGTTTGGTAGGTTTCCCTAGGTGCCGGCTGAGCTAGAGGCCAAAATCTACAGGTAGGCACTGTGCAAAAAACAGCTCTGTTTTCTGTCAAAAAATGGGATGTGTCCACTTTGTGTTTTGGGACATTTCCTGTCGCGGGCGCTAGGACTACCCACACAAGTGAGGTATCATTTTTATCGGGAGACTTGGGGGAACACTGGTTGGAAGGAAATTTGTGGCTCCTCTCAGATTCCAGAACTTGCTGTCACCGAAATGTGAGGAAATTTGTTTTTTTAGCCAAATTGTGAGGTTTGCAAAGGATTCTGGGTAACAGAACCTGGTCAGAGCCCCACAAGTCACCCCATCTTGGATTCCCCTAGGTCTCTAGTTTTCAAAAATGCACAGGTTTGCTAGGTTTCCCTAGGTGCCGGCTGAGCTAGAGGCCAAAATCTACAGGTAGGCACTGTGCAAAAAACAGCTCTGTTTTCTGTCAAAAAATGGGATGTGTCTACTTTGTGTTTTGGGACATTTCCTGTTGCGGCGCTAGAACTACCCACACAAGTGAGGTATCATTTTTATCGGGAGACTTGGGGGAACGCTGAGTGGAAGGAAATTTGTGGCTCCTCTCAGATTCCAGAACTTTCTGTCACCGAAATGTGAGGAAAATGTGTTTTTTAGCCAAATTTTGAGGTTTGCAAAGGATTCTGGGTAACAGAACCTGGTCAGAGCCCCACAAGTCACCCCATCTTGGATTTCCCTAGGTCTCTAGTTTTAAAAAATGCACAGGTTTGGTAGGTTTCCCTAGGTGCCGGCTGAGCTAGAGGCCAAAATCTACAGGTAGTCACTGTGCAAAAAACAGCTCTGTTTTCTGTCAAAAAATGGGATGTGTCCACTTTGTGTTTTGGGACATTTCCTGTCGCGGGCGCTAGGACTACCCACACAATTGAGGTATCATTTTTATCGGGAGACTTGGGGGAACGCTGGGTGGAAGGAAATTTGTGGCTCCTCTCCGATTCCAGAACTTTCTGTCACCGAAATGTGATGAAAATGTGTTTTTTTGGCCAAATTATGAGGTTTGCAAAGGATTCTGGGTAACAGAACCTGGTCAGAGCCCCACAAGTCACCCCATCTTGGATTCCCCTAGGTCTCTAGTTTTCAAAAATGCACAGGTTTGGTAGGTTTCCCTAGGTGCCGGCTGAGGTAGAGGACAAAATCTACAGGTAGGCACTTTGCAAAAAACAGCTCTGTTTTCTGTGATGTGCCCACGTTGTGTTTTGGGGCATATCCTGTCGCGGGCGCTAGGTCTACCCACACAAGTGAGGTACCATTTTTATCGGGAGACTTGGGGGAACGCTGGTTGGATGGAAATTTGTGGCTCCTCTCAGATTCCAGAACTTGCTGTCACCGAAATGTGAGGAAATTTGTTTTTTTAGCCAAATTTTGAGGTTTGCAAAGGATTCTGGGTAACAGAAACTGGTCAGAGCCCCACAAGTCACCCCATCTTGGATTCCCCTAGGTCTCTAGTTTTCAAAAATGCAAAGGTTTAGTAGGTTTCCCTAGGTGCCGGCTGAGCTAGAGGCCAAAATCTACAGGTAGGCACTGTGCAAAAAACAGCTCTGTTTTCTGTCAAAAAATGGGATGTGTCTACTTTGTGTTTTGGGACATTTCCTGTCGCGGCGCTAGGACTACCCACACAAGTGAGGTATCATTTTTATCGGGAGACTTGGGGGAACGCTGGGTGGAAGGAAATTTGTGGCTCCTCTCAGATTCCAGAACTTTCTGTCACCGAAATGTGAGGAAAATGTGTTTTTTTAGCCAAATTTTGAGGTTTGCAAAGGATTCTGGGTAACAGAACCTGGTCAAAGCCCCACAAGTCACCCCATCTTGGATTCCCCTAGGTCTCTAGTTTTAAAAAATGCACAGGTTTGGTAGGTTTCCCTAGGTGCCGGCTGAGCTAGAGGCCAAAATCTACAGGTAGGCACTTTGCAAAAAACAGCTCTGTTTTCTGTGATGTGTCCACGTTGTGTTTTGGGGCATATCCTGTCGCGGGCGCTAGGTCTACCCACACAAGTGAGGTACCATTTTTATCGGGAGACTTGGGGGAACGCTGAGTGGAAGGAAATTTGTGGCTCCTCTCAGATTCCAGAACTTTCTGTCACCGAAATGTGAGGAAAATGTGTTTTTTAGCCAAATTTTGAGGTTTGCAAAGGATTCTGGGTAACAGAACCTGGTCAGAGCCCCACAAGTCACCCCATCTTGGATTTCCCTAGGTCTCTAGTTTTCAAAAATGCACAGGTTTGGTAGGTTTCCCTAGGTGCCGGCTGAGCTAGAGGCCAAAATCTACAGGTAGGCACTTTACAAAAAACAGCTCTGTTTTCTGTGATGTGTCCACGTTGTGTTTTGGGGCATATCCTGTCGCGGGCGCTAAGTCTACCCACACAAGTGAGGTACCATTTTTATCGGGAGACTTGGGAGAACGCTGAGTGGAAGGAAATTTGTGGCTCCTCTCAGATTCCAGAACTTTCTGTCACCGAAATGTGAGGAAAATGTGTTTTTTTAGCCAAATTTTGAGGTTTGCAAAGGATTCTGGGTAACAGAACCTGGTCAGAGCCCCACAAGTCACCCCATCTTGGATTCCCCTAGGTCTCTAGTTTTAAAAAATGCACAGGTTTGGTAGGTTTCCCTAGGTGCCGGCTGAGCTAGAGGCCAAAATCTAGAGGTAGGCACTTTGCAAAAAACAGCTATGTTTTCTGTGATGTGTCCACGTTGTGTTTTGGGGCATATCCTGTCGCGGGCGCTAGGTCCACCCACACAAGTGAGGTACCATTTTTATCGGGAGACTTGGGGGAGCGCTGAGTGGAAGGAAATTTGTGGCTCCTCTCAGATTCCAGAACTTTCTGTCACCGAAATGTGAGGAAAATGTGTTTTTTTAGCCAAATTTTGAGGTTTGCAAAGGATTCTGGGTAACAGAACCTGGTCAGAGCCCCACAAGTCACCTCATCTTGGATTTCCCTAGGTCTCTAGTTTTCAAAAATGCACAGGTTTGGTAGGTTTCCCTAGGTGCCGGCTGAGCTAGAGGCCAAAATCTACAGGTAGGCACTGTGCAAAAAACAGCTCTGTTTTCTGTCAAAAAATGGGATGTGTCCACTTTGTGTTTTGGGACATTTCCTGTCGCGGCACTAGGACTACCCACACAAGTGAGGTATCATTTTTATCGGGAGACTTGGGGGAACGCTGGGTGGAAGGAAATTTGTGGCTCCTCTCAGATTCCAGAACTTTCTGTCACCGAAATGTGAGGAAAATGTGTTTTTTTAGCCAAATTTTGAGGTTTGCAAAGGATTCTGGGTAACAGAACCTGGTCAGAGCCCCACAAGTCACCCCATCTTGGATTTCCCTAGGTCTCTAGTTTTCAAAAATGCACAGGTTTGGTAGGTTTCCCTAGGTGCCGGCTGAGCTAGAGGCCAAAATCTACAGGTAGGCACTTTGCAAAAAACAGCTCTGTTTTCTGTGATGTGTCCACATTGTGTTTTGGGGCATATCCTGTCGCGGGCGCTAGGTCTACCCACACAAGTGAGGTACCATTTTTATCGGGAGACTTGGGGGAACGCTGAGTGGAAGGAAATTTGTGGCTCCTCTCAGATTCCAGAACTTTCTGTCACCGAAATGTGAGGAAAATGTGTTTTTTAGCAAAATTTTGAGGTTTGCAAAGGATTCTGGGTAACAGAACCTGGTCAGAGCCCCACAAGTCACCCCATCTTGGATTTCCCTAGGTCTCTAGTTTTCAAAAATGCACAGGTTTGGTAGGTTTCCCTAGGTGCCGGCTGAGCTAGAGGCCAAAATCTAAAGGTAGGCACTGTGCAAAAAACAGCTCTGTTTTCTGTCAAAAAATGGGATGTGTCCACTTTGTGTTTTGGGACATTTCCTGTCGCGGGCGCTAGGACTACCCACACAAGTGAGGTATCATTTTTATCGGGAGACTTGGGGGAACGCTGGTTGGAAGGAAATTTGTGGCTCCTCTCAGATTCCAGAACTTGCTGTCACCGAAATGTGAGGAAATTTGTTTTTTTAGCCAAATTTTGAGGTTTGCAAAGGATTCTGGGTAACAGAACCTGGTCAGAGCCCCACAAGTCACCCCATCTTGGATTCCCCTAGGTCTCTAGTTTGGGAGGTTTCCCTAGGTGCCGGCTGAGCTAGAGGCCAAAATCTACAGGTAGGCACTGTGCAAAAAACAGCTCTGTTTTCTGTCAAAAAAATGGGATGTGTCTACTTTGTGTTTTGGGACATTTCCTGTCGCGGCCCTAGGACTACCCACACAAGTGAGGTATCATTTTTATCGGGAGACTTGGGGGAACGCTGGGTGGAAGGAAATTTGTGGCTCCTCTCAGATTCCAGAACTTTCTGTCACCGAAATGTGAGGAAAATGTGTTTTTTTAGCCAAATTTTGAGGTTTGCAAAGGATTCTGGGTAACAGAACCTGGTCAAAGCCCCACAAGTTACCCCATCTTGGATTCCCCTAGGTCTCTAGTTTTCAAAAATGCACAGGTTTGGTAGGTTTCCCTAGGTGCCGGCTGAGCTAGAGGCCAAAATCTACAGGTAGGCACTTTGCAAAAAACAGCTCTGTTTTCTGTGATGTGTCCACTTTGTGTTTTGGGGCATATCCTGTCGCGGGCGCTAGGTCTACCCACACAAGTGAGGTACCATTTTTATCGGGAGACTTGGGGGAACGCTGAGTGGAAGGAAATTTGTGGCTCCTCTCAGATTCCAGAACTTTCTATCACCGAAATGTGAGGAAAATGTGTTTTTTAGCAAAATTTTGAGGTTTGCAAAGGATTCTGGGTAACAGAACCTGGTCAGAGCCCCACAAGTCACCCCATCTTGGATTTCCCTAGGTCTCTAGTTTTCAAAAATGCACAGGTTTGGTAGGTTTCCCTAGGTGCCGGCTGAGCTAGAGGCCAAAATCTACAGGTAGGCACTGTGCAAAAAAGAGCTCTGTTTTCTGTCTAAAAATGGGATGTGTCCACTATGTGTTTTGGGACATTTCCTGTCGCGGGCGCTAGGACTACCCACACAAGTGAGGTATCATTTTTATCGGGAGACTTGGGGGAACGCTGGTTGGAAGGAAATTTGTGGCTCCTCTCAGATTCCAGAACTTGCTGTCACCGAAATGTGAGGAAAATGTGTTTTTTAGCCAAATTTTGAGGTTTGCAAAGGATTCTGGGTAATAGAACCTGGTCAGAGCCCCACAAGTCACCCCATCTTGGATTTCCCTAGGTCTCTAGTTTTAAAAAATGCACAGGTTTGGTAGGTTTCCCTAGGTGCCGGCTGAGCTAGAGGCCAAAATCTACAGGTAGGCACTGTGCAAAAAACAGCTCTGTTTTCTGTCAAAAAATGGGATGTGTCCACTTTGTGTTTTGGGACATTTCCTGTCGCGGGCGCTAGGACTACCCACACAAGTGAGGTATCATTTTTATCGGGAGACTTGGGGGAACGCTGGGTGGAAGGAAATTTGTGGCTCCTCTCCGATTCCAGAACTTTCTGTCACCGAAATGTGAGGAAAATGTGTTTTTTTGGCCAAATTATGAGGTTTGCAAAGGATTCTGGGTAACAGAACCTGGTCAGAGCCCCACAAGTCACCCCATCTTGGATTCCCCTAGGTCTCTAGTTTTCAAAAATGCACAGGTTTGGTAGGTTTCCCTAGGTGCCGGCTGAGGTAGAGGACAAAATCTACAGGTAGGCACTTTGCAAAAAACAGCTCTGTTTTCTGTGATGTGCCCACGTTGTGTTTTGGGGCATATCCTGTCGCGGGCGCTAGGTCTACCCACACAAGTGAGGTACCATTTTTATCGGGAGACTTGGGGGAACGCTGGTTGGATGGAAATTTGTGGCTCCTCTCAGATTCCAGAACTTGCTGTCACCGAAATGTGAGGAAATTTGTTTTTTTAGCCAAATTTTGAGGTTTGCAAAGGATTCTGGGTAACAGAAACTGGTCAGAGCCCCACAAGTCACCCCATCTTGGATTCCCCTAGGTCTCTAGTTTTCAAAAATGCAAAGGTTTGGTAGGTTTCCCTAGGTGCCGGCTGAGCTAGAGGCCAAAATCTACAGGTAGGCACTGTGCAAAAAACAGCTCTGTTTTCTGTCAAAAAATGGGATGTGTCTACTTTGTGTTTTGGGACATTTCCTGTCGCGGCGCTAGGACTACCCACACAAGTGAGGTATCATTTTTATCGGGAGACTTGGGGGAACGCTGGGTGGAAGGAAATTTGTGGCTCCTCTCAGATTCCAGAACTTTCTGTCACCGAAATGTGAGGAAAATTTGTTTTTTTAGCCAAATTTTGAGGTTTGCAAAGGATTCTGGGTAACAGAACCTGGTCAAAGCCCCACAAGTCACCCCATCTTGGATTCCCCTAGGTCTCTAGTTTTCAAAAATGCACAGGTTTGGTAGGTTTCCCTAGGTGCCGGCTGAGCTAGAGGCCAAAATCTACAGGTAGGCACTTTGCAAAAAACAGCTCTGTTTTCTGTGATGTGTCCACGTTGTGTTTTGGGGCATATCCTGTCGCGGGCGCTAGGTCTACCCACACAAGTGAGGTACCATTTTTATCGGGAGACTTGGGGGAACGCTGAGTGGAAGGAAATTTGTGGCTCCTCTCAGATTCCAGAACTTTCTGTCACCGAAATGTGAGGAAAATGTGTTTTTTAGCCAAATTTTGAGGTTTGCAAAGGATTCTGGGTAACAGAACCTGGTCAGAGCCCCACAAGTCACCCCATCTTGGATTTCCCTAGGTCTCTAGTTTTCAAAAATGCACAGGTTTGGTAGGTTTCCCTAGGTGCCGGCTGAGCTAGAGGCCAAAATCTACAGGTAGGCACTTTACAAAAAACAGCTCTGTTTTCTGTGATGTGTCCACGTTGTGTTTTGGGGCATATCCTGTCGCGGGCGCTAAGTCTACCCACACAAGTGAGGTACCATTTTTATCGGGAGACTTGGGAGAACGCCGAGTGGAAGGAAATTTGTGGCTCCTCTCAGATTCCAGAACTTTCTGTCACCGAAATGTGAGGAAAATGTGTTTTTTTAGCCAAATTTTGAGGTTTGCAAAGGATTCTGGGTAACAGAACCTGGTCAGAGCCCCACAAGTCACCCCATCTTGGATTCCCCTAGGTCTCTAGTTTTAAAAAATGCACAGGTTTGGTAGGTTTCCCTAGGTGCCGGCTGAGCTAGAGGCCAAAATCTAGAGGTAGGCACTTTGCAAAAAACAGCTATGTTTTCTGTGATGTGTCCACGTTGTGTTTTGGGGCATATCCTGTCGCGGGCGCTAGGTCCACCCACACAAGTGAGGTACCATTTTTATCGGGAGACTTGGGGGAACGCTGAGTGGAAGTAAATTTGTGGCTCCTCTCAGATTCCAGAACTTTCTGTCACCGAAATGTGAGGAAAATGTGTTTTTTTAGCCAAATTTTGAGGTTCGCAAAGGATTCTGGGTAACAGAACCTAGTCAGAGCCCCACAAGTCACCCCATCTTGGATTTCCCTAGGTCTCTAGTTTTCAAAAATGCACAGGTTTGGTAGGTTTCCCTAGGTGCCGGCTGAGCTAGAGGACAAAATCTACAGGTAGGCACTGTGCAAAAAACAGCTCTGTTTTCTGTCAAAAAATGGGATGTGTCCACTTTGTGTTTTGGGACATTTCCTGTCGCGGGCGCTAGAACTACCCACACAAGTGAGGTACCATTTTTATCTGGAGACTTGGGGGAACGCTGAGTGGAAGGAAATTTGTGGCTCCTCTCAGATTCCAGAACTTTCTGTCACCGAAATGTGAGGAAAATGTGTTTTTTTAGCCAAATTTTGAGGTTTGCAAAGGATTCTGGGTAACAGAACCTGGTCAGAGCCCCACAAGTCACCCCATCTTGGATTTCCCTAGGTCTCTAGTTTTCAAAAATGCACAGGTTTGGTAGGTTTCCCTAGGCGCCGGCTGAGCTAGAGGCCAAAATCTACAGGTAGGCACTGTGCAAAAAACAGCTCTGTTTTCTGTCAAAAAATGGGATGTGTCTACTTTGTGTTTTGGGACATTTCCTGTCGCGGCGCTAGGACTACCCACACAAGTGAGGTATCATTTTTATCGGGAGACTTGGGGGAACGCTGGGTGGAAGGAATGTGTGGCTCCTCTCAGATTCCAGAACTTTCTGTCACCGAAATGTGAGGAAAATGTGTTTTTTTAGCCAAATTTTGAGGTTTGCAAAGGATTCTAGGTAACAGAACCTGGTCAAAGCCCCACAAGTCACCCCATCTTGGATTCCCCTAGGTCTCTAGTTTTAAAAAATGCACAGGTTTGGTAGGTTTCCCTAGGTGCCGGCTGAGCTAGAGGCCAAAATCTACAGGTAGGCACTTTGCAAAAAACAGCTCTGTTTTCTGTGATGTGTCCACGTTGTGTTTTGGGGCATATCCTGTCGCGGGCGCTAGGTCTACCCACACAAGTGAGGTACCATTTTTATCGGGAGACTTGGGGGAACGCTGAGTGGAAGGAAATTTGTGGCTCCTCTCAGATTCCAGAACTTTCTGTCACCGAAATGTGAGGAAAATGTGTTTTTTAGCAAAATTTTGAGGTTTGCAAAGGATTCTGGGTAACAGAACCTGGTCAGAGCCCCACAAGTCACCCCATCTTGGATTTCCCTAGGTCTCTAGTTTTCAAAAATGCACAGGTTTGGTAGGTTTCCCTAGGTGCCGGCTGAGCTAGAGGCCAAAATCTACAGGTAGGCACTGTGCAAAAAACAGCTCTGTTTTCTGTCAAAAAATGGGATGTGTCCACTTTGTGTTTTGGGACATTTCCTGTCGCGGGCGCTAGGACTACCCACACAAGTGAGGTATCATTTTTATCGGGAGACTTGGGGGAACGCTGGGTGGAAGGAAATTTGTGGCTCCTCTCAGATTCCAGAACTTTCTGTCACCGAAATGTGAGGAAAATGTGTTTTTTTAGCCAAATTATGAGGTTTGCAAAATATTCTGGGTAACAGAACCTGGTCAGAGCCCCACAAGTCACCCCATCTTGGATTCCCCTAGGTCTCTAGTTTTCAAAAATGCACAGGTTTGGTAGGTTTCCCTAGGTGCCGGCTGAGGTAGAGGACAAAATCTACAGGTAGGCACTTTGCAAAAAACAGCTCTGTTTTCTGTGATGTGCCCACGTTGTGTTTTGGGGCATATCCTGTCGCGGGCGCTAGGTCTACCCACACAAGTGAGGTACCATTTTTATCGGGAGACTTGGGGGAACGCTGGTTGGAAGGAAATTTGTGGCTCCTCTCAGATTCCAGAACTTGCTGTCACCGAAATGTGTGGAAATGTGTTTTTTTAGCCAAATTTTGAGGTTTGCAAAGGATTCTGGGTAACAGAAACTGGTCAGAGCCCCACAAGTCACCCCATCTTGGATTCCCCTAGGTCTCTAGTTTTCAAAAATGCACAGGTTTGGTAGGTTTCCCTAGGTGCCGGCTGAGCTAGAGGCCAAAATCTACAGGTAGGCACTTTGCAAAAAACAGCTCTGTTTTCTGTGATGTGTCCACGTTGTGTTTTGGGGCATATCCTGTCACGGGCGCTAGCTCTACCCACACAAGTGAGGTATCATTTTTATCGGGAGACTTGGGGGAACGCTGAGTGGAAGGAAATTTGTGGCTCCTCTCAGATTCCAGAACTTTCTGTCACCGAAATGTGAGGAAAATGTGCTTTTTTAGCCAAATTTTGAGGTTTGCCAAGGATTCTGGGTAACAGAACCTGGTCAGAGCCCCACAAGTCACCCCATCTTGGATTTCCCTAGGTCTCTAGTTTTCAAAAATGCACAGGTTTGGTAGGTTTCCCTAGGTGCCGGCTGAGCTAGAGGCCAAAATCTACAGGTAGGCACTGTGCAAAAAACAGCTCTGTTTTCTGTCAAAAAATGGGATGTGTCTACTTTGTGTTTTGGGACATTTCCTGTCGCGGCGCTAGGACTACCCACACAAGTGAAGTATCATTTTTATCGGGAGACTTGGGGGAACGCTGGGTGGAAGGAAATTTGTGGCTCCTCTCAGATTCCAGAACTTTCTGTCACCGAAATGTGAGGAAAATGTGTTTTTTTAGCCAAATTTTGAGGTTTGCAAAGGATTCTGGGTAACAGAACCTGGTCAAAGCCCCACAAGTCACCCCATCTTGGATTCCCCTAGGTCTCTAGTTTTAAAAAATGCACAGGTTTGGTAGGTTTCCCTAGGTGCCGGCTGAGCTAGAGGCCAAAATCTACAGGTAGGCACTTTGCAAAAAACAGCTCTGTTTTCTGTGATGTGTCCACGTTGTGTTTTGGGGCATATCCTGTCGCGGGCGCTAGGTCTACCCACACAAGTGAGGTACCATTTTTATCGGGAGACTTGGGGGAACGCTGAGTGGAAGGAAATTTGTGGCTCCTCTCAGATTCCAGAACTTTCTGTCACCGAAATGTGAGGAAAATGTGTTTTTTAGCCAAATTTTGAGGTTTGCAAAGGATTCTGGGTAACAGAACCTGGTCAGAGCCCCACAAGTCACCCCATCTTGGATTTCCCTAGGTCTCTAGTTTTCAAAAATGCACAGGTTTGGTAGGTTTCCCTAGGTGCCGGCTGAGCTAGAGGCCAAAATCTACAGGTAGGCACTTTACAAAAAACAGCTCTGTTTTCTGTGCTGTGTCCACGTTGTGTTTTGGGGCATATCCTGTCGCGGGCGCTAAGTCTACCCACACAAGTGAGGTACCATTTTTATCGGGAGACTTGGGAGAACGTCGAGTGGAAGGAAATTTGTGGCTCCTCTCAGATTCCAGAACTTTCTGTCACCGAAATGTGAGGAAAATGTGTTTTTTTAGCCAAATTTTGAGGTTTGCAAAGGATTCTGGGTAACAGAACCTGGTCAGAGCCCCACAAGTCACCCCATCTTGGATTCCCCTAGGTCTCTAGTTTTAAAAAATGCACAGGTTTGGTAGGTTTCCCTAGGTGCCGGCTGAGCTAGAGGCCAAAATCTAGAGGTAGGCACTTTGCAAAAAACAGCTATGTTTTCTGTGATGTGTCCACGTTGTGTTTTGGGGCATATCCTGTCGCGGGCGCTAGGTCCACCCACACAAGTGAGGTACCATTTTTATCGGGAGACTTGGGGGAACGCTGAGTGGAAGTAAATTTGTGGCTCCTCTCAGATTCCAGAACTTTCTGTCACCGAAATGTGAGGAAAATGTGTTTTTTTAGCCAAATTTTGAGGTTCGCAAAGGATTCTGGGTAACAGAACCTAGTCAGAGCCCCACAAGTCACCCCATCTTGGATTTCCCTAGGTCTCTAGTTTTCAAAAATGCACAGGTTTGGTAGGTTTCCCTAGGTGCCGGCTGAGCTAGAGGACAAAATCTACAGGTAGGCACTGTGCAAAAAACAGCTCTGTTTTCTGTCAAAAAATGGGATGTGTCCACTTTGTGTTTTGGGACATTTCCTGTCGCGGGCGCTAGGACTACCCACACAAGTGAGGTACCATTTTTATCGGGAGACTTGGGGGAACGCTGAGTGGAAGGAAATTTGTGGCTCCTCTCAGATTCCAGAACTTTCTGTCACCGAAATGTGAGGAAAATGTATTTTTTTAGCCAAATTTTGAGGTTTGCAAAGGATTCTGGGTAACAGAACCTGGTCAGAGCCCCACAAGTCACCCCATCTTGGATTTCCCTAGGTCTCTAGTTTTCAAAAATGCACAGGTTTGGTAGGTTTCCCTAGGTGCCGGCTGAGCTAGAGGCCAAAATCTACAGGTAGGCACTGTGCAAAAAACAGCTCTGTTTTCTGTCAAAAAATGGGATGTGTCTACTTTGTGTTTTGGGACATTTCCTGTCGCGGCGCTAGGACTACCCACACAAGTGAGGTATCATTTTTATCGGGAGACTTGGGGGAACGCTGGGTGGAAGGAATGTGTGGCTCCTCTCAGATTCCAGAACTTTCTGTCACCGAAATGTGAGGAAAATGTGTTTTTTTAGCCAAATTTTGAGGTTTGCAAAGGATTCTAGGTAACAGAACCTGGTCAAAGCCCCACAAGTCACCCCATCTTGGATTCCCCTAGGTCTCTAGTTTTCAAAAATGCACAGGTTTGGTAGGTTTCCCTAGGTGCCGGCTGAGCTAGAGGCCAAAATCTACAGGTAGGCACTTTGCAAAAAACAGCTCTGTTTTCTGTGATGTGTCCACGTTGTGTTTTGGGGCATATCCTTTCGCGGGCGCTAGGTCTACCCACACAAGTGATGTACCATTTTTATCGGGAGACTTGGGGGAACGCTGAGTGGAAGGAAATTTGTGGCTCCTCTCAGATTCCAGAACTTTCTGTCACCGAAATGTGAGGAAAATGTGTTTTTTAGCAAAATTTTGAGGTTTGCAAAGGATTCTGGGTAACAGAACCTGGTCAGAGCCCCACAAGTCACCCCATCTTGGATTTCCCTAGGTCTCTAGTTTTCAAAAATGCACAGGTTTGGTAGGTTTCCCTAGGTGCCGGCTGAGCTAGAGGCCAAAATCTAAAGGTAGGCACTGTGCAAAAAACAGCTCTGTTTTCTGTCAAAAAATGGGATGTGTCCACTTTGTGTTTTGGGACATTTCCTGTCGCGGGCGCTAGGACTACCCACACAAGTGAGGTATCATTTTTATCGGGAGACTTGGGGGAACGCTGGTTGGAAGGAAATTTGTGGCTCCTCTCAGATTCCAGAACTTGCTGTCACCGAAATGTGAGGAAATTTGTTTTTTTAGCCAAATTTTGAGGTTTGCAAAGGATTCTGGGTAACAGAACCTGGTCAGAGCCCCACAAGTCACCCCATCTTGGATTCCCCTAGGTCTCTAGTTTGGTAGGTTTCCCTAGGTGCCGGCTGAGCTAGAGGCCAAAATCTACAGGTAGGCACTGTGCAAAAAACAGCTCTGTTTTCTGTCAAAAAAATGGGATGTGTCTACTTTGTGTTTTGGGACATTTCCTGTCGCGGCCCTAGAACTACCCACACAAGTGAGGTATCATTTTTATCGGGAGACTTGGGGGAACGCTGGGTGGAAGGAAATTTGTGGCTCCTCTCAGATTCCAGAACTTTCTGTCACCGAAATGTGAGGAAAATGTGTTTTTTTAGCCAAATTTTGAGGTTTGCAAAGGATTCTGGGTAACAGAACCTGGTCAAAGCCCCACAAGTTACCCCATCTTGGATTCCCCTAGGTCTCTAGTTTTCAAAAATGCACAGGTTTGGTAGGTTTCCCTAGGTGCCGGCTGAGCTAGAGGCCAAAATCTACAGGTAGGCACTTTGCAAAAAACAGCTCTGTTTTCTGTGATGTGTCCACTTTGTGTTTTGGGGCATATCCTGTCGCGGGCGCTAGGTCTACCCACACAAGTGAGGTACCATTTTTATCGGGAGACTTGGGGGAACGCTGAGTGGAAGGAAATTTGTGGCTCCTCTCAGATTCCAGAACTTTCTATCACCGAAATGTGAGGAAAATGTGTTTTTTAGCAAAATTTTGAGGTTTGCAAAGGATTCTGGGTAACAGAACCTGGTCAGAGCCCCACAAGTCACCCCATCTTGGATTTCCCTAGGTCTCTAGTTTTCAAAAATGCACAGGTTTGGTAGGTTTCCCTAGGTGCCGGCTGAGCTAGAGGCCAAAATCTAAAGGTAGGCACTGTGCAAAAAACAGCTCTGTTTTCTGTCAAAAAATGGGATGTGTCCACTTTGTGTTTTGGGACATTTCCTGTCGCGGGCGCTAGGACTACCCACACAAGTGAGGTATCATTTTTATCGGGAGACTTGGGGGAACGCTGGTTGGAAGGAAATTTGTGGCTCCTCTCAGATTCCAGAACTTGCTGTCACCGAAATGTGAGGAAATTTGTTTTTTTAGCCAAATTTTGAGGTTTGCAAAGGATTCTGGGTAACAGAACCTGGTCAGAGCCCCACAAGTCACCCCATCTTGGATTCCCCTAGGTCTCTAGTTTGGTAGGTTTCCCTAGGTGCCGGCTGAGCTAGAGGCCAAAATCTACAGGTAGGCACTGTGCAAAAAACAGCTCTGTTTTCTGTCAAAAAAATGGGATGTGTCTACTTTGTGTTTTGGGACATTTCCTGTCGCGGCCCTAGGACTACCCACACAAGTGAGGTATCATTTTTATCGGGAGACTTGGGGGAACGCTGGGTGGAAGGAAATTTGTGGCTCCTCTCAGATTCCAGAACTTTCTGTCACCGAAATGTGAGGAAAATGTGTTTTTTTAGCCAAATTTTGAGGTTTGCAAAGGATTCTGGGTAACAGAACCTGGTCAAAGCCCCACAAGTTACCCCATCTTGGATTCCCCTAGGTCTCTAGTTTTCAAAAATGCACAGGTTTGGTAGGTTTCCCTAGGTGCCGGCTGAGCTAGAGGCCAAAATCTACAGGTAGGCACTTTGCAAAAAACAGCTCTGTTTTCTGTGATGTGTCCACTTTGTGTTTTGGGGCATATCCTGTCGCGGGCGCTAGGTCTACCCACACAAGTGAGGTACCATTTTTATCGGGAGACTTGGGGGAACGCTGAGTGGAAGGAAATTTGTGGCTCCTCTCAGATTCCAGAACTTTCTATCACCGAAATGTGAGGAAAATGTGTTTTTTAGCACAATTTTGAGGTTTGCAAAGGATTCTGGGTAACAGAACCTGGTCAGAGCCCCACAAGTCACCCCATCTTGGATTTCCCTAGGTCTCTAGTTTTCAAAAATGCACAGGTTTGGTAGGTTTCCCTAGGTGCCGGCTGAGCTAGAGGCCAAAATCTACAGGTAGGCACTGTGCAAAAAACAGCTCTGTTTTCTGTCTAAAAATGGGATGTGTCTACTTTGTGTTTTGGGACATTTCCTGTTGCGGCGCTAGGACTACCCACACAAGTGAGGTATCATTTTTATCGGGAGACTTGGGGGAACGCTGGGTGGAAGGAAATTTGAGGCTCCTCTCAGATTCCAGAACTTTCTGTCACCGAAATGTGAGGAAAATGTGTTTTTTTAGCCAAATTTTGAGGTTTGCAAAGGATTCTGGGTAACAGAACCTGGTCAGAGCCCCACAAGTCACCCCATCTTGGATTCCCCTAGGTCTCTAGTTTTCAAAAATGCACAGGTTTGGTAGGTTTCCCTAGGTGCCGGCTGAGCTAGAGGCCAAAATCTACAGGTAGGCACTGTGCAAAAAACAGCTCTGTTTTCTGTCAAAAAATGGGATGTGTCTACTTTGTGTTTTGGGACATTTCCTGTTGCGGCGCTAGGACTACCCACACAAGTGAGGTATCATTTTTATCGGGAGACTTGGGGGAACGCTGGGTGGAAGGAAATTTGTGGCTCCTCTCAGATTCCAGAACTTGCTGTCACCGAAATGTGAGGAAATTTGTTTTTTTAGCCAAATTTTGAGGTTTGCAAAGGATTCTGGGTAACAGAACCTGGTCAGAGCCCCACAAGTCACCCCATCTTGGATTCCCCTAGGTCTCTAGTTTTCAAAAATGCACAGGTTTGGTAGGTTTCCCTAGGTGCCAGCTGAGCTAGAGGCCAAAATCTACAGGTAGGCACTGTGCAAAAAACAGCTCTGTTTTCTGTAAAAAAATGGGATGTGTCTACTTTGTGTTTTGGGACATTTCCTGTTGCGGCGCTAGGACTACCCACACAAGTGAGGTATCATTTTTATCGGGAGACTTGGGGGAACGCTGGGTGGAAGGAAATTTGTGGCTCCTCTCAGATTCCAGAACTTTCTGTCACCGAAATGTGAGGAAAATGTGTTTTTTTAGCCAAATTTTGAGGTTTGCAAAGGATTCTGGGTAACAGAACCTGGTCAAAGCCCCACAAGTCACCCCATCTTGGATTCCCCTAGGTCTCTAGTTTTCAAAAATGCACAGGTTTGGTAGGTTTCCCTAGGTGCCGGCTGAGCTAGAGGCCAAAATCTACAGGTAGGCACTTTGCAAAAAACAGCTCTGTTTTCTGTGATGTGTCCACGTTGTGTTTTGGGGCATATCCTGTCGCGGGCGCTAGGTCTACCCACACAAGTGAGGTACCATTTTTATCGGGAGACTTGGGGGAACGCTGAGTGGAAGGAAATTTGTGGCTCCTCTCAGATTCCAGAACTTTCTGTCACCGAAATGTGAGGAAAATGTGTTTTTTAGCCAAATTTTGAGGTTTGCAAAGGATTCTGGGTAACAGAACCTGGTCAGAGCCCCACAAGTCACCCCATCTTGGATTTCCCTTGGTCTCTAGTTTTAAAAAATGCACAGGTTTGGTAGGTTTCCCTAGGTGCCGGCTGAGCTAGAGGCCAAAATCTACAGGTAGGCACTGTGCAAAAAACAGCTCTGTTTTCTGTCAAAAAATGGGATGTGTCCACTTTGTGTTTTGGGACATTTCCTGTCGCGGGCGCTAGGACTACCCACACAAGTGAGGTATCATTTTTATCGGGAGACTTGGGGGAACGCTGGGTGGAAGGAAATTTGTGGCTCCTCTCCGATTCCAGAACTTTCTGTCACCGAAATGTGAGGAAAATGTGTTTTTTTGTCCAAATTATGAGGTTTGCAAAGGATTCTGGGTAACAGAACCTGGTCAGAGCCCCACAAGTCACCCCATCTTGGATTCCCCTAGGTCTCTAGTTTTCAAAAATGCACAGGTTTGGTAGGTTTCCCTAGGTGCCGGCTGAGGTAGAGGACAAAATCTACAGGTAGGCACTTTGCAAAAAACAGCTCTGTTTTCTGTGATGTGCCCACGTTGTGTTTTGGGGCATATCCTGTCGCGGGCGCTAGGTCTACCCACACAAGTGAGGTACCATTTTTATCGGGAGACTTGGGGGAACGCTGGTTGGATGGAAATTTGTGGCTCCTCTCAGATTCCAGAACTTGCTGTCACCGAAATGTGAGGAAATTTGTTTTTTTAGCCAAATTTTGAGGTTTGCAAAGGATTCTGGGTAACAGAAACTGATCAGAGCCCCACAAGTCACCCCATCTTGGATTCCCCTAGGTCTCTAGTTTTCAAAAATGCACAGGTTTGGTAGGTTTCCCTAGGTGCCGGCTGAGCTAGAGGCCAAAATCTACAGGTAGGCACTTTGCAAAAAACAGCTCTGTTTTCTGTGATGTGTCCACGTTGTGTTTTGGGGCATATCCTGTCGCGGGCGCTAGCTCTACCCACACAAGTGAGGTACCATTTTTATCAGGAGACTTGGGGGAACGCTGAGTGGAAGGAAATTTGTGGCTCCTCTCAGATTCCAGAACTTTCTGTCACCGAAATGTGAGGAAAATGTGTTTTTTTAGCCAAATTTTGAGGTTTGCAAAGGATTCTGGGTAACAGAACCTGGTCAGAGCCCCACAAGTCACCCCATCTTGGATTTCCCTAGGTCTCTAGTTTTCAAAAATGCACAGGTTTGGTAGGTTTCCCTAGGTGCCGGCTGAGCTAGAGGCCAAAATCTACAGGTAGGCACTGTGCAAAAAACAGCTCTGTTTTGTGTCAAAAAATGGGATGTGTCTACTTTGTGTTTTGGGACATTTCCTGTCGCGGCGCTAGGACTACCCACACAAGTGAGGTATCATTTTTATCGGGAGACTTGGGGGAACGCTGGGTGGAAGGAAATTTGTGGCTCCTCTCAGATTCCAGAACTTTCTGTCACCGAAATGTGAGGAAAATGTGTTTTTTTAGCCAAATTTTGAGGTTTGCAAAGGATTCTGGGTAACAGAACCTGGTCAAAGCCCCACAAGTCACCCCATCTTGGATTCCCCTAGGTCTCTAGTTTTCAAAAATGCACAGGTTTGGTAGGTTTCCCTAGGTGCCGGCTGAGCTAGAGGCCAAAATCTACAGGTAGGCACTTTGCAAAAAACAGCTCTGTTTTCTGTGATGTGTCCACGTTGTTTTGGGGCATATCCTGTCGCGGGCGCTAGGTCTACCCACACAAGTGAGGTACCATTTTTATCGGGAGACTTGGGGGAACGCTGAGTGGAAGGAAATGTGTGGCTCCTCTCAGATTCCAGAACTTTCTGTCACCGAAATGTGAGGAAAATGTGTTTTTTAGCAAAATTTTGAGGTTTGCAAAGGATTCTGGGTAACAGAACCTGGTCAGAGCCCCACAAGTCACCCCATCTTGGATTTCCCTAGGTCTCTAGTTTTAAAAAATGCACAGGTTTGGTAGGTTTCCCTAGGTGCCGGCTGAGCTAGAGGCCAAAATCTACAGGTAGGCACTGTGCAAAAAACAGCTCTGTTTTCTGTCAAAAAATGGGATGTGTCTACTTTGTGTTTTGGGACATTTCCTGTCGCGGGCGCTAGGTCTACCCACACAAGTGAGGTATCATTTTTATCGGGAGACTTGGGGGAACGCTGGGTGGAAGGAAATTTGTGGCTCCTCTCAGATTCCAGAACTTTCTGTCACCGAAATGTGAGGAAAATGTGTTTTTTTAGCCAAATTTTGAGGTTTGCAAAGGATTCTGGGTAACAGAACCTGGTCAAAGCCCCACAAGTCACCCCATCTTGGATTCCCCTAGGTCTCTAGTTTTCAAAAATGCACAGGTTTGGTAGGTTTCCCTAGGTGCCGGCTGAGCTAGAGGCCAAAATCTACAGGTAGGCACTTTGCAAAAAACAGCTCTGTTTTCTGTGATGTGTCCACGTTGTGTTTTGGGGCATATCCTGTCGCGGGCGCTAGGTCTACCCACACAAGTGAGGTACCATTTTTATCGGGAGACTTGGGGGAACGCTGAGTGGAAGGAAATTTGTGGCTCCTCTCAGATTCCAGAACTTTCTGTCACCGAAATGTGAGGAAAATGTGTTTTTTAGCAAAATTTTGAGGTTTGCAAAGGATTCTGGGTAACAGAACCTGGTCAGAGCCCCACAAGTCACCCCATCTTGGATTTCCCTAGGTCTCTAGTTTTCAAAAATGCACAGGTTTGGTAGGTTTCCCTAGGTGCCGGCTGAGCTAGAGGCCAAAATCTACAGGTAGGCACTGTGCAAAAAACAGCTCTGTTTTCTGTCAAAAAATGGGATGTGTCTACTTTGTGTTTTGGGACATTTCCTGTTGCGGCGCTAGGACTACCCACACAAGTGAGGTATCATTTTTATCGGGAGACTTGGGGGAACGCTGGGTGGAAGGAAATTTGTGGCTCCTCTCAGATTCCAGAACTTTCTGTCACCGAAATGTGAGGAAAATGTGTTTTTTTAGCCAAATTTTGAGGTTTGCAAAGGATTCTGGGTAACAGAACCTGGTCAAAGCCCCACAAGTCACCCCATCTTGGATTCCCCTAGGTCTCTAGTTTTCAAAAATGCACAGGTTTGGTAGGTTTCCCTAGGTGCCGGCTGAGCTAGAGGCCAAAATCTACAGGTAGGCACTTTGCAAAAAATAGCTCTGTTTTCTGTGATGTGTCCACGTTGTGTTTTGGGGCATATCCTGTCGCGGGCGCTAGGTCTACCCACACAAGTGAGGTACCATTTTTATCGGGAGACTTGGGGGAACGCTGAGTGGAAGGAAATTTGTGGCTCCTCTCAGATTCCAGAACTTTCTGTCACCGAAATGTGAGGAAAATGTGTTTTTTAGCCAAATTTTAAGGTTTGCAAAGGATTCTGGGTAACAGAACCTGGTCAGAGCCCCACAAGTCACCCCATCTTGGATTTCCCTTGGTCTCTAGTTTTAAAAAATGCACAGGTTTGGTAGGTTTCCCTAGGTGCCGGCTGAGCTAGAGGCCAAAATCTACAGGTAGGCACTGTGCAAAAAACAGCTCTGTTTTCTGTCAAAAAATGGGATGTGTCCACTTTGTGTTTTGGGACATTTCCTGTCGCGGGCGCTAGGACTACCCACACAAGTGAGGTATCATTTTTATCGGGAGACTTGGGGGAACGCTGGGTGGAAGGAAATTTGTGGCTCCTCTCCGATTCCAGAACTTTCTGTCACCGAAATGTGAGGAAAATGTGTTTTTTTGGCCAAATTATGAGGTTTGCAAAGGATTCTGGGTAACAGAACCTGGTCAGAGCCCCACAAGTCACCCCATCTTGGATTCCCCTAGGTCTCTAGTTTTCAAAAATGCACAGGTTTGGTAGGTTTCCCTAGGTGCCGGCTGAGGTAGAGGACAAAATCTACAGGTAGGCACTTTGCAAAAAACAGCTCTGTTTTCTGTGATGTGCCCACGTTGTGTTTTGGGGCATATCCTGTCGCGGGCGCTAGGTCTACCCACACAAGTGAGGTACCATTTTTATCGGGAGACTTGGGGGAACGCTGGTTGGATGGAAATTTGTGGCTCCTTTCAGATTCCAGAACTTGCTGTCACCGAAATGTGAGGAAATTTGTTTTTTTAGCCAAATTTTGAGGTTTGCAAAGGATTCTGGGTAACAGAAACTGATCAGAGCCCCACAAGTCACCCCATCTTGGATTCCCCTAGGTCTCTAGTTTTCAAAAATGCACAGGTTTGGTAGGTTTCCCTAGGTGCCGGCTGAGCTAGAGGCCAAAATCTACAGGTAGGCACTTTGCAAAAAACAGCTCTGTTTTCTGTGATGTGTCCACGTTGTGTTTTGGGGCATATCCTGTCGCGGGCGCTAGCTCTACCCACACAAGTGAGGTACCATTTTTATCGGGAGACTTGGGGGAACGCTGAGTGGAAGGAAATTTGTGGCTCCTCTCAGATTCCAGAACTTTCTGTCACCGAAATGTGAGGAAAATGTGTTTTTTTAGCCAAATTTTGAGGTTTGCAAAGGATTCTGGGTAACAGAACCTGGTCAAAGGCCCCACAAGTCACCCCATCTTGGATTTCCCTAGGTCTCTAGTTTTCAAAAATGCACAGGTTTGGTAGGTTTCCCTAGGTGCCGGCTGAGCTAGAGGCCAAAATCTACAGGTAGGCACTGTGCAAAAAACAGCTCTGTTTTCTGTCAAAAAATGGGATGTGTCTACTTTGTGTTTTGGGACATTTCCTGTCGCGGCGCTAGGACTACCCACACAAGTGAGGTATCATTTTTATCGGGAGACTTGGGGGAACGCTGGGTGGAAGGAAATTTGTGGCTCCTCTCAGATTCCAGAACTTTCTGTCACCGAAATGTGAGGAAAATGTGTTTTTTTAGCCAAATTTTGAGGTTTGCAAAGGATTCTGGGTAACAGAACCTGGTCAAAGCCCCACAAGTCACCCCATCTTGGATTCCCCTAGGTCTCTAGTTTTCAAAAATGCACAGGTTTGGTAGGTTTCCCTAGGTGCCGGCTGAGCTAGAGGCCAAAATCTACAGGTAGGCACTTTGCAAAAAACAGCTCTGTTTTCTGTGATGTGTCCACGTTGTGTTTTGGGGCATATCCTGTCGCGGGCGCTAGGTCTACCCACACAAGTGAGGTACCATTTTTATCGGGAGACTTGGGGGAACGCTGAGTGGAAGGAAATTTGTGGCTCCTCTCAGATTCCAGAACTTTCTGTCACCGAAATGTGAGGAAAATGTGTTTTTTAGCAAAATTTTGAGGTTTGCAAAGGATTCTGGGTAACAGAACCTGCTCAGAGCCCCACAAGTCACCCCATCTTGGATTTCCCTAGGTCTCTAGTTTTCAAAAATGCACAGGTTTGGTAGGTTTCCCTAGGTGCCGGCTGAGCTAGAGGCCAAAATCTACAGGTAGGCACTGTGCAAAAAACAGCTCTGTTTTCTGTCAAAAAATGGGATGTGTCCACTTTGTGTTTTGGGACATTTCCTGTCGCGGGCGCTAGGACTACCCACACAAGTGAGGTATCATTTTTATCAGGAGACTTGGGGGAACGCTGGTTGGAAGGAAATTTGTGGCTTCTCTCAGATTCCAGAACTTGCTGTCACCGAAATGTGAGGAAATTTGTTTTTTTAGCCAAATTTTGAGGTTTGCAAAGGATTCTGGGTAACAGAACCTGGTCAGAGCCCCCCAAGTCACCCCATCTTGGATTCCCCTAGGTCTCTAGTTTTCAAAAATGCACAGGTTTGGTAGGTTTCCCTAGGTGCCGGCTGAGCTAGAGGCCAAAATCTACAGGTAGGCACTGTGCAAAAAACAGCTCTGTTTTCTGTCAAAAAAATGGGATGTGTCTACTTTGTGTTTTGGGACATTTCCTGTCGCGGCGCTAGGACTACCCACACAAGTGAGGTATCATTTTTATCGGGAGACTTGGGGGAACGCTGGGTGGAAGGAAATTTGTGGCTCCTCTCAGATTCCAGAACTTTCTGTCACCGAAATGTGAGGAAAATGTGTTTTTTTAGCCAAATTTTGAGGTTTGCAAAGGATTCTGGGTAACAGAACCTGGTCAAAGCCCCACAAGTCACCCCATCTTGGATTCCCCTAGGTCTCTAGTTTTCAAAAATGCACAGGTTTGGTAGGTTTCCCTAGGTGCCGGCTGAGCTAGAGGCCAAAATCTACAGGTAGGCACTTTGCAAAAAACAGCTCTGTTTTCTGTGATGTGTCCACGTTGTGTTTTGGGGCATATCCTGTCGCGGGCGCTAGGTCTACCCACACAAGTGAGGTACCATTTTTATCGGGAGACTTGGGGGAACGCTGAGTGGAAGGAAATTTGTGGCTCCTCTCAGATTCCAGAACTTTCTGTCACCGAAATGTGAGGAAAATGTGTTTGTTAGCCAAATTTTGAGGTTTGCAAAGGATTCTGGGTAACAGAACCTGGTCAGAGCCCCACAAGTCACCCCATCTTGGATTTCCCTAGGTCTCTAGTTTTCAAAAATGCACAGGTTTGGTAGGTTTCCCTAGGTGCCGGCTGAGCTAGAGGCCAAAATCTACAGGTAGGCACTTTACAAAAAACAGCTCTGTTTTCTGTGATGTGTCCACGTTGTGTTTTGGGGCATATCCTGTCGCGGGCGCTAAGTCTACCCACACAAGTGAGGTACCATTTTTATCGGGAGACTTGGGAGAACGCCGAGTGGAAGGACATTTGTGGCTCCTCTCAGATTCCAGAACTTTCTGTCACCGAAATGTGAGGAAAATGTGTTTTTTTAGCCAAATTTTGAGGTTTGCAAAGGATTCTGGGTAACAGAACCTGGTCAAAGCCCCACAAGTCACCCCATCTTGGATTCCCCTAGGTCTCTAGTTTTAAAAAATGCACAGGTTTGGTAGGTTTCCCTAGGTGCCGGCTGAGCTAGAGGCCAAAATCTACAGGTAGGCACTTTGCAAAAAACAGCTCTGTTTTCTGTGATGTGTCCACGTTGTGTTTTGGGGCATATCCTGTCGCGGGCGCTAGGTCTACCCACACAAGTGAGGTACCATTTTTATCGGGAGACTTGGGGGAACGCTGAGTGGAAGGAAATTTGTGGCTCCTCTCAGATTCCAGAACTTTCTGTCACCGAAATGTGAGGAAAATGTGTTTTTTAGCAAAATTTTGAGGTTTGCAAAGGATTCTGGGTAACAGAACCTGGTCAGAGCCCCACAAGTCACCCCATCTTGGATTTCCCTAGGTCTCTAGTTTTCAAAAATGCACAGGTTTGGTAGGTTTCCCTAGGTGCCGGCTGAGCTAGAGGCCAAAATCTACAGGTAGGCACTGTGCAAAAAACAGCTCTGTTTTCTGTCAAAAAATGGGATGTGTCTACTTTGTGTTTTGGGACATTTCCTGTTGCGGCGCTAGGACTACCCACACAAGTGAGGTATCATTTTGATCGGGAGACTTGGGGGAACGCTGGGTGGAAGGAAATTTGTGGCTCCTCTCAGATTCCAGAACTTTCTGTCACCGAAATGTGAGGAAAATGTGTTTTTTTAGCCAAATTTTGAGGTTTGCAAAGGATTCTGGGTAACAGAACCTGGTCAAAGCCCCACAAGTCACCCCATCTTGGATTCCCCTAGGTCTCTAGTTTTCAAAAATGCACAGGTTTGGTAGGTTTCCCTAGGTGCCGGCTGAGCTAGAGGCCAAAATCTACAGGTAGGCACTTTGCAAAAAACAGCTCTGTTTTCTGTGATGTGTCCACGTTGTGTTTTGGGGCATATCCTGTCGCGGGCGCTAGGTCTACCCACACAAGTGAGGTACCATTTTTATCGGGAGACTTGGGGGAACGCTGAGTGGAAGGAAATTTGTGGCTCCTCTCAGATTCCAGAACTTTCTGTCACCGAAATGTGAGGAAAATGTGTTTTTTAGCCAAATTTTGAGGTTTGCAAAGGATTCTGGGTAACAGAACCTGGTCAGAGCCGCACAAGTCACCCCATCTTGGATTTCACTTGGTCTCTAGTTTTAAAAAATGCACAGGTTTGGTAGGTTTCCCTAGGTGCCGGCTGAGCTAGAGGCCAAAATCTACAGGTAGGCACTGTGCAAAAAACAGCTCTGTTTTCTGTCAAAAAATGGGATGTGTCCACTTTGTGTTTTGGGACATTTCCTGTCGCGGGCGCTAGGACTACCCACACAAGTGAGGTATCATTTTTATCGGGAGACTTGGGGGAACGCTGGGTGGAAGGAAATTTGTGGCTCCTCTCCGATTCCAGAACTTTCTGTCACCGAAATGTGAGGAAAATGTGTTTTTTTGGCCAAATTATGAGGTTTGCAAAGGATTCTGGGTAACAGAACCTGGTCAGAGCCCCACAAGTCACCCCATCTTGGATTCCCCTAGGTCTCTAGTTTTCAAAAATGCACAGGTTTGGTAGGTTTCCCTAGGTGCCGGCTGAGGTAGAGGACAAAATCTACAGGTAGGCACTTTGCAAAAAACAGCTCTGTTTTCTGTGATGTGCCCACGTTGTGTTTTGGGGCATATCCTGTCGCGGGCGCTAGGTCTACCCACACAAGTGAGGTACCATTTTTATCGGGAGACTTGGGGGAACGCTGGTTGGATGGAAATTTGTGGCTCCTCTCAGATTCCAGAACTTGCTGTCACCGAAATGTGAGGAAATTTGTTTTTTTAGCCAAATTTTGAGGTTTGCAAAGGATTCTGGGTAACAGAAACTGATCAGAGCCCCACAAGTCACCCCATCTTGGATTCCCCTAGGTCTCTAGTTTTCAAAAATGCACAGGTTTGGTAGGTTTCCCTAGGTGCCGGCTGAGCTAGAGGCCAAAATCTACAGGTAGGCACTTTGCAAAAAACAGCTCTGTTTTCTGTGATGTGTCCACGTTGTGTTTTGGGGCATATCCTGTCGCGGGCGCTAGCTCTACCCACACAAGTGAGGTACCATTTTTATCGGGAGACTTGGGGGAACGCTGAGTGGAAGGAAATTTGTGGCTCCTCTCAGATTCCAGAACTTTCTGTCACCGAAATGTGAGGAAAATGTGTTTTTTTAGCCAAATTTTGAGGTTTGCAAAGGATTCTGGGTAACAGAACCTGGTCAGAGCCCCACAAGTCACCCCATCTTGGATTTCCCTAGGTCTCTAGTTTTCAAAAATGCACAGGTTTGGTAGGTTTCCCTAGGTGCCGGCTGAGCTAGAGGCCAAAATCTACAGGTAGGCACTTTGCAAAAAACAGCTCTGTTTTCTGTGATGTGTCCACGTTGTGTTTTGGGGCATATCCTGTCGCGGGCGCTAGGTCTACCCCACACAAGTGAGGTACCATTTTTATCGGGAGACTTGGGGGAACGCTGAGTGGAAGGAAATTTGTGGCTCCTCCTCAGATTCCAGAACTTTCTGTCACCGAAATGTGAGGAAAATGTGTTTTTTAGCAAAATTTTGAGGTTTGCAAAGGATTCTGGGTAACAGAACCTGCTCAGAGCCCCACAAGTCACCCCATCTTGGATTTCCCTAGGTCTCTAGTTTTCAAAATGCACAGGTTTGGTAGGTTTCCCTAGGTGCCGGCTGAGCTAGAGGCCAAAATCTACAGGTAGGCACTGTGCAAAAAACAGCTCTGTTTTCTGTCAAAAATGGGATGTGTCCACTTTGTGTTTTGGGACATTTCCTGTCGCGGGCGCTAGGACTACCCCACACAAGTGAGGTATCATTTTTATCAGGAGACTTGGGGGAACGCTGGTTGGAAGGAAATTTGTGGCTCCTCTCAGATTCCAGAACTTGCTGTCACCGAAATGTGAGGAAATTTGTTTTTTTAGCCAAATTTTGAGGTTTGCAAAGGATTCTGGGTAACAGAACCTGGTCAGAGGCCCCCCAAGTCACCCCATCTTGGATTCCCCCTAGGTCTCTAGTTTTCAAAAATGCACAGGTTTGGTAGGTTTCCCTAGGTGCCGGCTGAGCTAGAGGCCCAAAATCTACAGGTAGGCACTGTGCAAAAACAGCTCTGTTTTCTGTCAAAAAAAATGGGATGTGTCTACTTTGTGTTTTTGGGACATTTCCTGTTGCGGCGCTAGGACTACCCACACAAGTGAGGTATCATTTTTATCGGGAGACTTGGGGGAACGCTGGGTGGAAGGAAATTTGTGGCTCCTCTCAGATTCCAGAACTTTCTGTCACCGAAATGTGAGGAAAATGTGTTTTTTTAGCCAAATTTTGAGGTTTGCAAAGGATTCTGGGTAACAGAACCTGGTCAAAGCCCCACAAGTCACCCCATCTTGGATTCCCCTAGGTCTCTAGTTTTCAAAAATGCACAGGTTTGGTAGGTTTCCCTAGGTGCCGGCTGAGCTAGAGGCCAAAATCTACAGGTAGGCACTTTGCAAAAAACAGCTCTGTTTTCTGTGATGTGTCCACGTTGTGTTTTGGGGCATATCCTGTCGCGGGCGGCTAGGTCTACCCACACAAGTGAGGTACCATTTTTATCGGGAGACTTGGGGAACGCTGAGTGGAAGGAAATTTGTGGCTCCTCTCAGATTCCAGAACTTTCTGTCACCGAAATGTGAGGAAAATGTGTTTTTTAGCAAAATTTTGAGGTTTGCAAAGGATTCCTGGGTAACAGAACCTGGTCAGAGCCCCACAAGTCACCCCATCTTGGATTTCCCTAGGTCTCTAGTTTTCAAAATGCACAGGTTTGGTAGGTTTCCCTAGGTGCCGGCTGAGCTAGAGGCCAAAATCTACAGGTAGGCCACTGTGCAAAAAAACAGCTCTGTTTTCTGTCAAAAAAATGGGATGTGTCTACTTTGTGTTTTGGGACATTTCCTGTCGCGGCGCTAGGACCTACCCACACAAGTGAGGTATCATTTTTATCGGGAGACTTGGGGGAACGCTGGGTGGAAGGAAATTTGTGGCTCCTCTCAGATTCCAGAACTTTCTGTCACCGAAATGTGAGGGAAAATGTGTTTTTTTTAGCCAAATTTTGAGGTTTGCAAAGGATTCTGGGTAACAGAACCTGGTCAAAGCCCCACAAGTCACCCCATCTTGGATTCCCCTAGGTCTCTAGTTTTCAAAAATGCACAGGTTTGGTAGGTTTCCTAGGTGCCGGCTGAGCTAGAGGCCAAAATCTACAGGTAGGCACTTTGCAAAAAACAGCTCTGTTTTCTGTGATGTGTCCACGTTGTGTTTTGGGGCATATCCTGTCGCGGGCGCTAGGTCTACCCACACAAGTGAGGTACCATTTTATCGGAGGACTTGGGGGAACGCTGAGTGGAAGGAAATTTGTGGCTCCTCTCAGATTCCAGAACTTTCTGTCACCGAAATGTGAGGAAAATGTGTTTTTTAGCAAAATTTTGAGGTTTGCAAAGGATTCTGGGTAACAGAACCTGGTCAGAGCCCCACAAGTCACCCCATCTTGGATTTCCCTAGGTCTCTAGTTTTCAAAAATGCACAGGTTTGGTAGGTTTCCCTAGGTGCCGGCTGAGCTAGAGGCCAAAATCTACAGGTAGGCAACGTGCAAAAAACAGCTCTGTTTTCTGTCAAAAAATGGGATGTGTCTACTTTGTGTTTTGGGACATTTCCTGTCGCGGGCGCTAGGTCTACCCACACAAGTGAGGTATCATTTTTATCGGGAGACTTGGGGGAACGCTGGGTGGAAGGAAATTTGTGGCTCCTATCAGATTCCAGAACTTTCTGTCACCGAAATGTGAGGAAAATGTGGTTTTTTAGCCAAATTTTGAGGTTTGCAAAGGATTCTGGGTAACAGAACCTGGTCAAAGCCCCACAAGTCACCCCATCTTGGATTTCCTAGGTCTCTAGTTTTCAAAAATGCACAGGTTTGGTAGGTTTCCCTAGGTGCCGGCTGAGCTAGAGGCCAAAATCTACAGGTAGGCACTGTGCAAAAAACAGCTCTGTTTTTCTGTCAAAAAATGGATGTGTCCACTTTGTGTTTTGGGACATTTCCTGTCGCGGGCGCTAGGACTACCCACACAAGTGAGGTATCATTTTTATCAGGAGACTTGGGGGAACGCTGGTTGGAAGGAAATTTGTGGCTTCTCTCAGATTCCAGAACTTGCTGTCACCGAAATGTGAGGAAATTTGTTTTTTTTAGCCAAATTTTGAGGTTTGCAAAGGATTCTGGGTAACAGAACCTGGTCAGAGGCCCCCCCAAGTCACCCCATCTTGGATTCCCCTAGGTCTCTAGTTTTCAAAAATGCACAGGTTTGTAGGTTTCCCTAGGTGCCGGCTGAGCTAGAGGCCAAAATCTACAGGTAGGCACTGTGCAAAAAACAGCTCTGTTTTCTGTCAAAAAAATGGGATGTGTCTACTTTGTGTTTTGGGACATTTCCTGTCGCGGCGCTAGGACTACCCACACAAGTGAGGTATCATTTTATCGGGAGACTTGGGGGAACGCTGGGTGGAAGAAATTTGTGGCTCCTCTCAGATTCCAGAACTTTCTGTCACCGAAATGTGAGGAAAATGGTGTTTTTTTAGCCAAATTTTGAGGTTTGCAAAGGATTCTGGGTAACAGAACCTGGTCAAAGCCCCACAAGTCACCCCATCTTGGATTCCCCTAGGTCTCTAGTTTTCAAAAATGCACAGGTTTGTAGGTTTCCCTAGGTGCCGGCTGAGCTAGAGGCCAAAATCTACAGGTAGGCACTTTGCAAAAAACAGCTCTGTTTTCTGTGATGTGTCCACGTTGTGTTTTGGGGCATATCCTGTCGCGGGCGCTAGGTCTACCCACACAAGTGAGGTACCATTTTTATCGGGAGACTTGGGGGAACGCTGAGTGGAAGGAAAATTTGTGGCTCCTCTCAGATTCCAGAACTTTCTGTCACCGAAATGTGAGGAAAATGTGTTTTTTAGCAAAATTTTGAGGTTTGCAAAGGGATTCTGGGTAACAGAACCTGGTCAGAGCCCCACAAGTCACCCCATCTTGGATTTCCCTAGGTCTCTAGTTTTCAAAAATGCACAGGTTTGGTAGGTTTCCCTAGGTGCCGGCTGAGCTAGAGGCCAAAATCTACAGGTAGGCAACGTGCAAAAACAGCTCTGTTTTTCTGTCAAAAAATGGGATGTGTCTACTTTGTGTTTTGGGACATTTCCTGTCGCGGGCGCTAGGTCTACCCACACAAGTGAGGTATCATTTTTATCGGGAGACTTGGGGGAACGCTGGGTGGAAGGAAATTTGTGGCTCCTATCAGATTCCAGAACTTTCTGTCACCGAAATGTGAGGAAAATGTGTTTTTTTTAGCCCAAATTTTGAGGTTTGCAAAGGATTCTGGGTAACAGAACCTGGTCAAAGCCCCACAAGTCACCCCATCTTGGATTTCCCCTAGGTCTCTAGTTTTCAAAAATGCACAGGTTTGGTAGGTTTCCCTAGGTGCCGGCTGAGCTAGAGGCCAAAATTTACAGGTAGGCACTTTGCAAAAAACAGCTCTGTTTTCTGTGATGTGTCCACATTGTGTTTTGGGGCATATCCTGTCGCTGGGCGCTAGGTCTACCCACACAAGTGAGGTACCATTTTTATCGGGAGACTTGGGGGAACGCTGAGTGAAGGAAATTTGTGGCTCCTCTCAGATTCCAGAACTTTCTGTCACCGAAATGTGAGGAAAATGTGTTTGTTAGCCAAATTTTGAGGTTTGCAAAGGATTCTGGGTAACAGAACCTGGTCAGAGCCCCACAAGTCACCCCATCTTGATTTCCCTAGGTCTCTAGTTTTCAAAAATGCACAGGTTTGGTAGGTTTCCCTAGGTGCCGGCTGAGCTAGAGGCCAAAATCTACAGGTAGGCACTTTACAAAAAACAGCTCTGTTTTCTGTGATGTGTCCACGTTGTGTTTTGGGGCATATCCTGTCGCGGGCGCTAAGTCTACCCACACAAGTGAGGTACCATTTTTATCGGAAGACTTGGGAGAACGCCGAGGTGGAAGGACATTTGTGGCTCCTCTCAGATTCCAGAACTTTCTGTCACCGAAATGTGAGGAAAATGTGTTTTTTTTAGCCAAATTTTGAGGTTTGCAAAGGATTCTGGGTAACAGAACCTGGTCAAAGCCCCACAAGTCACCCCCATCTTGGATTCCCCTAGGTCTCTAGTTTTAAAAAATGCACAGGTTTGGTAGGTTTCCCTAGGTGCCGCTGAGCTAGAGGCCAAAATCTACAGGTAGGCACTTTGCAAAAAACAGCTCTGTTTTTCTGTGATGTGTCCACGTTGTGTTTTGGGGCATATCCCTGTCGCGGGCGCTAGGTCTACCCACACAAGTGAGGTACCATTTTTATCGGGAGACTTGGGGGGAACGCTGAGTGGAAGGAAATTTGTGGCTCCTCTCAGATTCCAGAACTTTCTGTCACCGAAATGTGAGGAAAATGTGTTTTTTTAGCAAAATTTTGAGGTTTGCAAAGGATTCTGGGTAACAGAACCTGGTCAGAGCCCCACAAGTCACCCCATCTTGGATTTCCCTAGGTCTCTAGTTTTCAAAAATGCACAGGTTTGGTAGGTTTCCCTAGGTGCCGGCTGAGCTAGAGGGCCAAAATCTACAGGTAGGCACTGTGCAAAAAAACAGCTCTGTTTTCTGTCAAAAAATGGGATGTGTCTACTTTGTGTTTTGGGACATTTCCTGTTGCGGCGCTAGGACTACCCACACAAGTGAGGTATCATTTTGATCGGGAGACTTGGGGGAACGCTGGGTGGAAGGAAATTTGTGGCTCCTCTCAGATTCCAGAACTTTCTGTCACCGAAATGTGAGGAAAATGTGTTTTTTTTAGCCAAATTTTGAGGTTTGCAAAGGGATTCTGGGTAACAGAACCTGGTCAAAGCCCCACAAGTCACCCCATCTTGGATTCCCTAGGTCTCTAGTTTTCAAAAATGCACAGGTTTGGTAGGTTTCCCTAGGTGCCGGCTGAGCTAGAGGCCAAAATCTACAGGTAGGCACTTTGCAAAAAACAGCTCTGTTTTCTGTGATGTGTGTCCAACGTTGTGTTTTGGGGCATATCCTGTCGCGGGCGCTAGGTCTACCCACACAAGTGAGGTACCATTTTTATCGGGAGACTTGGGGGAACGCTGAGTGGAAGGAAATTTGTGGCTCCTCTCAGATTCCAGAACTTTCTGTCACCGAAATGTGAGGAAAATGTGTTTTTTAGCCAAATTTTGAGGTTTGCAAAGGATTCTGGGTAACAGAACCTGGTCAGAGCCGCACAAGTCACCCCATCTTGGATTTCACTTGGTCTCTAGTTTTAAAAAATGCACAGGTTTGGTAGGTTTCCCTAGGTGCCGGCTGAGCTAGAGGCCAAAATCTACAGGTAGGCACTGTGCAAAAAACAGCTCTGTTTTCTGTCAAAAAATGGGATGAGTCTACTTTGTGTTTTGGGACATTTCCTGTCGCGGGCGCTAGGTCTACCCACACAAGTGAGGTATCATTTTTATCGGGAGACTTGGGGGAACGCTGGGTGGAAGGAAATTTGTGGCTCCTATCAGATTCCAGAACTTTCTGTCACCGAAATGTGAGGAAAATGTGTTTTTTTTAGCCAAATTTTGAGGTTTGCAAAGGATTCTGGGTAACAGAACCTGGTCAAAGCCCCACAAGTCACCCCATCTTGGATTTCCCTAGGTCTCTAGTTTTCAAAAATGCACAGGTTTGGTAGGTTTCCCTAGGTGCCGGCTGAGCTAGAGGCCAAAATTTACAGGTAGGCACTTTGCAAAAACAGCTCTGTTTTCTGTGATGTGTCCACATTGTGTTTTGGGGCATATCCTGTCGCGGGCGCTAGGGCGCTAGTCTACCCACACAAGTGAGGTACCATTTTTATCGGGAGACTTGGGGGAACGCTGAGTGGAAGGAAATTTGTGGGCTCCTCTCAGATTCCAGAACTTTCTGTCACCGAAATGTGAGGAAAATGTGTTTGTTAGCCAAATTTTGAGGTTTGCAAAGGATTCTGGGTAACAGAACCTGGTCAGAGCCCCACAAGTCACCCATCTTGGATTTCCCTAGGTCTCTAGTTTCAAAATGCACAGGTTTGGTAGGTTTCCCTAGGTGCCGGCTGAGCTAGAGGCCAAATCTACAGGTAGGCACTTTACAAAAAACAGCTCTGTTTTCTGTGATGTGTCCACGTTGTGTTTTGGGGCATATCCTGTCGCGGGCGCTAAGTCTACCCACACAAGTGAGGTACCATTTTTATCGGGAGACTTGGGAGAACGCCGAGTGGAAGGACATTTGTGGCTCCTCTCAGATTCCAGAACTTTCTGTCACCGAAATGTGAGGAAAATGTGTTTTTTTAGCCAAATTTTGAGGTTTGCAAAGGATTCTGGGTAACAGAACCTGGTCAAAGAGCCCCACAAGTCACCCCATCTTGGATTCCCCTAGGTCTCTAGTTTTAAAAAATGCACAGGTTTGGTAGGTTTCCCTAGGTGCCGGCTGAGCTAGAGGCCAAAATCTACAGGTAGGCACTTTGCAAAAAACAGCTCTGTTTTCTGTGATGTGTCCACGTTGTGTTTTGGGGCATATCCTGTCGCGGGCGCTAGGTCTACCCACACAAGTGAGGTACCATTTTTATCGGGAGACTTGGGGGAACGCTGAGTGGAAGGAAATTTGTGGCTCCTCTCAGATTCCAGAACTTTCTGTCACCGAAATGTGAGGAAAATGTGTTTTTTAGCAAAATTTTGAGGTTTGCAAAGGATTCTGGGTAACAGAACCTGGTCAGAGCCCCACAAGTCACCCCATCTTGGATTTCCCTAGGTCTCTAGTTTTCAAAAATGCACAGGTTTGGTAGGTTTCCCTAGGTGCCGGCTGAGCTAGAGGCCAAAATCTACAGGTAGGCACTGTGCAAAAAACAGCTCTGTTTTCTGTCAAAAAATGGGATGTGTCTACTTTGTGTTTTGGGACATTTCCTGTTGCGGCGCTAGGACTACCCACACAAGTGAGGTATCATTTTGATCGGGAGACTTGGGGGAACGCTGGGTGGAAGGAAATTTGTGGCTCCTCTCAGATTCCAGAACTTTCTGTCACCGAAATGTGAGGAAAATGTGTTTTTTTAGCCAAATTTTGAGGTTTGCAAAGGATTCTGGGTAACAGAACCTGGTCAAAGCCCCACAAGTCACCCCATCTTGGATTCCCCTAGGTCTCTAGTTTTCAAAAATGCACAGGTTTGGTAGGTTTCCCTAGGTGCCGGCTGAGCTAGAGGCCAAAATCTACAGGTAGGCACTTTGCAAAAAACAGCTCTGTTTTCTGTGATGTGTCCACGTTGTGTTTTGGGGCATATCCTGTCGCGGGCGCTAGGTCTACCCACACAAGTGAGGTACCATTTTTATCGGGAGACTTGGGGGAACGCTGAGTGGAAGGAAATTTGTGGCTCCTCTCAGATTCCAGAACTTTCTGTCACCGAAATGTGAGGAAAATGTGTTTTTTAGCCAAATTTTGAGGTTTGCAAAGGATTCTGGGTAACAGAACCTGGTCAGAGCCGCACAAGTCACCCCATCTTGGATTTCACTTGGTCTCTAGTTTTAAAAAATGCACAGGTTTGGTAGGTTTTCCTAGGTGCCGGCTGAGCTAGAGGCCAAAATCTACAGGTAGGCACTGTGCAAAAAACAGCTCTGTTTTCTGTCAAAAAATGGGATGTGTCCACTTTGTGTTTTGGGACATTTCCTGTCGCGGGCGCTAGGACTACCCACACAAGTGAGGTATCATTTTTATCGGGAGACTTGGGGGAACGCTGGGTGGAAGGAAATTTGTGGCTCCTCTCCGATTCCAGAACTTTCTGTCACCGAAATGTGAGGAAAATGTGTTTTTTTGGCCAAATTATGAGGTTTGCAAAGGATTCTGGGTAACAGAACCTGGTCAGAGCCCCACAAGTCACCCCATCTTGGATTCCCCTAGGTCTCTAGTTTCAAAAATGCACAGGTTTGGTAGGTTTCCCTAGGTGCCGGCTGAGGTAGAGGACAAAATCTACAGGTAGGCACTTTGCAAAAAACAGCTCTGTTTTCTGTGATGTGCCCACGTTGTGTTTTGGGGCATATCCTGTCGCGGGCGCTAGGTCTACCCACACAAGTGAGGTACCATTTTTATCGGGAGACTTGGGGGAACGCTGGTTGGATGGAAATTTGTGGCTCCTCTCAGATTCCAGAACTTGCTGTCACCGAAATGTGAGGAAATTTGTTTTTTTAGCCAAATTTTGAGGTTTGCAAAGGATTCTGGGTAACAGAAACTGATCAGAGCCCCACAAGTCACCCCATCTTGGATTCCCCTAGGTCTCTAGTTTTCAAAAATGCACAGGTTTGGTAGGTTTCCCTAGGTGCCGGCTGAGCTAGAGGCCAAAATCTACAGGTAGGCACTTTGCAAAAAACAGCTCTGTTTTCTGTGATGTGTCCACGTTGTGTTTTGGGGCATATCCTGTCGCGGGCGCTAGCTCTACCCACACAAGTGAGGTACCATTTTTATCGGGAGACTTGGGGGAACGCTGAGTGGAAGGAAATTTGTGGCTCCTCTCAGATTCCAGAACTTTCTGTCACCGAAATGTGAGGAAAATGTGTTTTTTTAGCCAAATTTTGAGGTTTGCAAAGGATTCTGGGTAACAGAACCTGGTCAGAGCCCCACAAGTCACCCCATCTTGGATTTCCCTAGGTCTCTAGTTTTCAAAAATGCACAGGTTTGGTAGGTTTCCCTAGGTGCCGGCTGAGCTAGAGGCCAAAATCTACAGGTAGGCACTTTGCAAAAAACAGCTCTGTTTTCTGTGATGTGTCCACGTTGTGTTTTGGGGCATATCCTGTCGCGGGCGCTAGGTCTACCCACACAAGTGAGGTACCATTTTTATCGGGAGACTTGGGGGAACGCTGAGTGGAAGGAAATTTGTGGCTCCTCTCAGATTCCAGAACTTTCTGTCACCGAAATGTGAGGAAAATGTGTTTTTTAGCAAAATTTTGAGGTTTGCAAAGGATTCTGGGTAACAGAACCTGCTCAGAGCCCCACAAGTCACCCCATCTTGGATTTCCCTAGGTCTCTAGTTTTCAAAAATGCACAGGTTTGGTAGGTTTCCCTAGGTGCCGGCTGAGCTAGAGGCCAAAATCTACAGGTAGGCACTGTGCAAAAAACAGCTCTGTTTTCTGTCAAAAAATGGGATGTGTCCACTTTGTGTTTTGGGACATTTCCTGTCGCGGGCGCTAGGACTACCCACACAAGTGAGGTATCATTTTTATCAGGAGACTTGGGGGAACGCTGGTTGGAAGGAAATTTGTGGCTCCTCTCAGATTCCAGAACTTGCTGTCACCGAAATGTGAGGAAATTTGTTTTTTTAGCCAAATTTTGAGGTTTGCAAAGGATTCTGGGTAACAGAACCTGGTCAGAGCCCCCCAAGTCACCCCATCTTGGATTCCCCTAGGTCTCTAGTTTTCAAAAATGCACAGGTTTGGTAGGTTTCCCTAGGTGCCGGCTGAGCTAGAGGCCAAAATCTACAGGTAGGCACTGTGCAAAAAACAGCTCTGTTTTCTGTCAAAAAAATGGGATGTGTCTACTTTGTGTTTTGGGACATTTCCTGTCGCGGCGCTAGGACTACCCACACAAGTGAGGTATCATTTTTATCGGGAGACTTGGGGGAACGCTGGGTGGAAGGAAATTTGTGGCTCCTCTCAGATTCCAGAACTTTCTGTCACCGAAATGTGAGGAAAATGTGTTTTTTTAGCCAAATTTTGAGGTTTGCAAAGGATTCTGGGTAACAGAACCTGGTCAAAGCCCCACAAGTCACCCCATCTTGGATTCCCCTAGGTCTCTAGTTTTCAAAAATGCACAGGTTTGGTAGGTTTCCCTAGGTGCCGGCTGAGCTAGAGGCCAAAATCTACAGGTAGGCACTTTGCAAAAAACAGCTCTGTTTTCTGTGATGTGTCCACGTTGTGTTTTGGGGCATATCCTGTCGCGGGCGCTAGGTCTACCCACACAAGTGAGGTACCATTTTTATCGGGAGACTTGGGGGAACGCTGAGTGGAAGGAAATTTGTGGCTCCTCTCAGATTCCAGAACTTTCTGTCACCGAAATGTGAGGAAAATGTGTTTTTTAGCAAAATTTTGAGGTTTGCAAAGGATTCTGGGTAACAGAACCTGGTCAGAGCCCCACAAGTCACCCCATCTTGGATTTCCCTAGGTCTCTAGTTTTCAAAAATGCACAGGTTTGGTAGGTTTCCCTAGGTGCCGGCTGAGCTAGAGGCCAAAATCTACAGGTAGGCACTGTGCAAAAAACAGCTCTGTTTTCTGTCAAAAAATGGGATGTGTCTACTTTGTGTTTTGGGACATTTCCTGTCGCGGGCGCTAGGTCTACCCACACAAGTGAGGTATCATTTTTATCGGGAGACTTGGGGGAACGCTGGGTGGAAGGAAATTTGTGGCTCCTATCAGATTCCAGAACTTTCTGTCACCGAAATGTGAGGAAAATGTGTTTTTTTAGCCAAATTTTGAGGTTTGCAAAGGATTCTGGGTAACAGAACCTGGTCAAAGCCCCACAAGTCACCCCATCTTGGATTTCCCTAGGTCTCTAGTTTTCAAAAATGCACAGGTTTGGTAGGTTTCCCTAGGTGCCGGCTGAGCTAGAGGCCAAAATCTACAGGTAGGCACTTTGCAAAAAACAGCTCTGTTTTCTGTGATGTGTCCACGTTGTGTTTTGGGGCATATCCTGTCGCGGGCGCTAGGTCTACCCACACAAGTGAGGTACCATTTTTATCGGGAGACTTGGGGGAACGCTGAGTGGAAGGAAATTTGTGGCTCCTCTCAGATTCCAGAACTTTCTGTCACCGAAATGTGAGGAAAATGTGTTTTTTAGCAAAATTTTGAGGTTTGCAAAGGATTCTGGGTAACAGAACCTGGTCAGAGCCCCACAAGTCACCCCATCTTGGATTTCCCTAGGTCTCTAGTTTTCAAAAATGCACAGGTTTGGTAGGTTTCCCTAGGTGCCGGCTGAGCTAGAGGCCAAAATCTACAGGTAGGCACTGTGCAAAAAACAGCTCTGTTTTCTGTCAAAAAATGGGATGTGTCTACTTTGTGTTTTGGGACATTTCCTGTCGCGGGCGCTAGGTCTACCCACACAAGTGAGGTATCATTTTTATCGGGAGACTTGGGGGAACGCTGGGTGGAAGGAAATTTGTGGCTCCTATCAGATTCCAGAACTTTCTGTCACCGAAATGTGAGGAAAATGTGTTTTTTTAGCCAAATTTTGAGGTTTGCAAAGGATTCTGGGTAACAGAAACCTGGTCAAAGCCCCACAAGTCACCCCATCTTGGATTTCCCTAGGTCTCTAGTTTTCAAAAATGCACAGGTTTGGTAGGTTTCCCTAGGTGCCGGCTGAGCTAGAGGCCAAAATCTACAGGTAGGCACTTTGCAAAAAACAGCTCTGTTTTCTGTGATGTGTCCACATTGTGTTTTGGGGCATATCCTGTCGCGGGCGCTAGGTCTACCCACACAAGTGAGGTACCATTTTTATCGGGAGACTTGGGGAACGCTGAGTGGAAGGAAATTTGTGGCTCCTCTCAGATTCCAGAACTTTCTGTCACCGAAATGTGAGGAAAATGTGTTTGTTAGCCAAATTTTGAGGTTTGCAAAGGATTCTGGGTAACAGAACCTGGTCAGAGCCCCACAAGTCACCCCATCTTGGATTTCCCTAGGTCTCTAGTTTTCAAAAATGCACAGGTTTGGTAGGTTTCCCTAGGTGCCCGGCTGAGCTAGAGGCCAAAATCTACAGGTAGGCACTTTACAAAAAACAGCTCTGTTTTCTGTGATGTGTCCACGTTGTGTTTTGGGGCATATCCTGTCGCGGGCGCTAAGTCTACCCACACAAGTGAGGTACCATTTTTATCGGGAGACTTGGGAGAACGCCCGAGTGAAAGGACATTTGTGGCTCCTCTCAGATTCCAGAACTTTCTGTCACCGAAATGTGAGGAAAATGTGTTTTTTTTAGCCAAATTTTGAGGTTTGCAAAGGATTCTGGGTAACAGAACCTGGTCAGAGCCCCACAAGTCACCCCATCTTGGATTTCCCTAGGTCTCTAGTTTTAAAAAATGCACAGGTTTGGTAGGTTTCCCTAGGTGCCGGCTGAGCTAGAGGCCAAAATCTACAGGTAGGCACTGTGCAAAAAACAGCTCTGTTTTCTGTCAAAAAATGGGATGTGTCTACTTTGTGTTTTGGGACATTTCCTGTCGCGGGCGCTAGGTCTACCCACACAAGTGAGGTATCATTTTTATCGGGAGACTTGGGGGAACGCTGGGTGGAAGGAAATTTGTGGCTCCTATCAGATTCCAGAACTTTCTGTCACCGAAATGTGAGGAAAATGTGTTTTTTTTAGCCAAATTTTGAGGTTTGCAAAGGATTCTGGGTAACAGAACCTGGTCAAAGCCCCACAAGTCACCCCATCTTGGATTTCCCTAGGTCTCTAGTTTTCAAAAATGCACAGGTTTGGTAGGTTTCCCTAGGTGCCGGCTGAGCTAGAGGCCAAAATCTACAGGTAGGCACTTTGCAAAAAACAGCTCTGTTTTCTGTGATGTGTCCACATTGTGTTTTGGGGCATATCCTGTCGCGGGCGCTAGGTCTACCCACACAAGTGAGGTACCATTTTTATCGGGAGACTTGGGGGAACGCTGAGTGGAAGGAAATTTGTGGCTCCTCTCAGATTCCAGAACTTTCTGTCACCGAAATGTGAGGAAAATGTGTTTGTTAGCCAAATTTTGAGGTTTGCAAAGGATTCTGGGTAACAGAACCTGGTCAGAGCCCCACAAGTCACCCCATCTTGGATTTCCCTAGGTCTCTAGTTTTCAAAAATGCACAGGTTTGGTAGGTTTCCCTAGGTGCCGGCTGAGCTAGAGGCCAAAATCTACAGGTAGGCACTTTACAAAAAACAGCTCTGTTTTCTGTGATGTGTCCACGTTGTGTTTTGGGGCATATCCTGTCGCGGGCGCTAAGTCTACCCACACAAGTGAGGTACCATTTTTATCGGGAGACTTGGGAGAACGCCGAGTGGAAGGACATTTGTGCCTCCTCTCAGATTCCAGAACTTTCTGTCACCGAAATGTGAGGAAAATGTGTTTTTTTAGCCAAATTTTGAGGTTTGCAAAGGATTCTGGGTAACAGAACCTGGTCAGAGCCCCACAAGTCACCCCATCTTGGATTCCCCTAGGTCTCTAGTTTTAAAAAATGCACAGGTTTGGTAGGTTTCCCTAGGTGCCGGCTGAGCTAGAGGCCAAAATCTAGAGGTAGGCACTTTGCAAAAAACAGCTATGTTTTCTGTGATGTGTCCACGTTGTGTTTTGGGGCATATCCTGTCGCGGGCGCTAGGTCTACCCACACAAGTGAGGTACCATTTTTATCGGGAGACTTGGGGGAACGCTGAGTGGAAGTAAATTTGTGGCTCCTCTCAGATTCCAGAACTTTCTGTCACCGAAATGTGAGGAAAATGTGTTTTTTTAGCCAAATTTTGAGGTTCGCAAAGGATTCTGGGTAACAGAACCTAGTCAGAGCCCCACAAGTCACCCCATCTTGGATTTCCCTAGGTCTCTAGTTTTCAAAAATGCACAGGTTTGGTAGGTTTCCCTAGGTGCCGGCTGAGCTAGAGGACAAAATCCACAGGTAGGCACTGTGCAAAAAACAGCTCTGTTTTCTGTCAAAAAATGGGATGTGTCCACTTTGTGTTTTGGGACATTTCCTGTCGCGGGCGCTAGGACTACCCACACAAGTGAGGTATCATTTTTATCGGGAGACTTGGGGGAACGCTTGTTGGAAGGAAATTTGTGGCTCCTCTCAGATTCCAGAACTTGCTGTCACCAAAATATGAGGAAATGTGTTTTTTTAGCCAAATTTTGAGGTTTGCAAAGGATTCTGGGTAACAGAACCTGGTCAGAGCCCCACAAGTCACCCCATCTTGGATTCCCCTAGGTCTCTAGTTTTCAAAAATGCACAGGTTTGGTAGGTTTCCCTAGGTGCCGGCTGAGCTAGAGGCCAAAATATACAGGTAGGCACTGTGCAAAAAACAGCTCTGTTTTCTGTCAAAAAATGGGATGTGTCCACTTTGTGTTTTGGGACATTTCCTGTCGCGGCGCTAGGACTACCCACACAAGTGAGGTATCATTTTTATCGGGAGACTTGGGGGAACGCTGGGTGGAAGGAAATTTGTGGCTCCTCTCAGATTCCAGAACTTTCTGTCACCGAAATGTGAGGAAAATGTGTTTTTTTAGCCAAATTTTGAGGTTTGCAAAGGATTCTGGGTTACAGAACCTGGTCAAAGCCCCACAAGTCACCCCATCTTGAATTCCCCTAGGTCTCTAGTTTTAAAAAATGCACAGGTTTGGTAGGTTTCCCTAGGTGCCAGCTGAGCTAGAGGCCAAAATCTACAGGTAGGCACTTTACAAAAAACAGCTGTTTTCTGTGATGTGTCCACGTTGTGTTTTGGGGCATATCCTGTCGCGTGCGCTAGGTCTACCCACACAAGTGAGGTACCATTTTTATCGGGAGACTTGGGGGAATGCTGAGTGGAAGGAAATTTGTGGCTCCTCTCAGATTCCAGAACTTGCTGTCACCGAAATGTGAGGAAAATGTGTTTTTTTAGCCAGATTTTGAGGTTTGCAAAGGATTCTGGGTAACAGAACCTGGTCAGAGCCCCACAAGTCACCCAATCTTGGATTCCCCTAGGTCTCTAGTTTTCAAAAATGCACAGGTTTGGTAGGTTTCCCTAGGTGCCGGCTGAGCTAGAGGACAAAATCTACAGGTAGGCACTTTGCAAAAAACAGCTCTGTTTTCTGTGATGTGCCCGCGTTGTGTTTTGGGGCATATCCTGTCGATGGCGCTAGGCCTACTCACACAAGTGAGGTACCATTTTTATCGGGAGACTTGGGGGAACGCTGGGTGGAAGGAAATTTGTGGCTCCTCTCAGATTCCAGAACTTGCTGTCACCGAAATGTGAGGAAAATTTTTTTTTTAGCCAAATTTTAGGTTTGCAAAGGATTCTGGGTAACAGAACCTGGTCAGAGCCCCACAAGTCACCCCATCTTGGATTCCCCTAGGTCTCTAGTTTTAAAAAATGCACAGGTTTGGTAGGTTTCCCTAGGTGCCGGCTGAGCTAGAGGCCAAAATCTACAGGTAGGCACTTTGCAAAAAACAGCTATGTTTTCTGTGATGTGTCCACGTTGTGTTTTGGGGTATATCCTGTCGCGGGCGCTAGGTCTACCCACACAAGTGAGGTACCATTTTTATCGGGAGACTTGGGGGAACGCTGAGTGGAAGGAAATTTGTGGTTCCTCTCAGATTCCAGAACTTTCTGTCACCGAAATGTGAGGAAAATGTGTTTTTTTAGCCAAATTTTGAGGTTTGCAAAGGATTCTGGGTAACAGAACCTGGTCAGAGCCCCACAAGTCACCCCATGTTGGATTTCCCTAGGTCTGTAGTTTTCAAAAATGCACAGGTTTGGTAGGTTTCCCTAGGTGCCGGCTGAGCTAGAGGCCCAAATCTACAGGTAGGCACTGTGCAAAAAACAGCTCTGTTTTCTGTCCAAAAATGGGATGTGTCCACTTTGTGTTTTGGGACATTTCCTGTCGCGGGCGCTAGGACTACCCACACAAGTGAGGTATCATTTTTATCGGGAGACTTGGGGGAACGCTGGTTGGAAGGAAATTTGTGGCTCCTGTCAGATTCCAGAACTTGCTGTCACCGAAATGTGAGGAAATTTGTTTTTTTAGCCAAATTTTGAGGTTTGCAAAGGATTCTGGGTAACAGAACCTGGTCAGAGCCCCACAAGTCACCCCATCTTGGATTCCCCTAGGTCTCTAGTGGTCATAAATGCACAGGTTTGGTAGGTTTCCCTAGGTGCCGGCTGAGCTAGAGGCCAAAATCTACAGGTAGGCACTTTGCAAAAAACAGCTCTGTTTTCTGTGATGTGTCCATGTTGTCTTTTGGGGCATATCCTGTCGCGGGCGCTAGGTCTACCCACACAAGTGAGGTACCATTTTTATCGGGAGACTTGGGGGAACGCTGAGTGGAAGGAAATTTGTGGCTCCTCTCAGATTCCAGAACTTTCTGTCACCGAAATGTGAGGAAAATGTGTTTTTTAGCCAAATTTTGAGGTTTGCAAAGGATTCTGGGTAACAGAACCTGGTCAGAGCCCCACAAGTCACCCCATCTTGGATTTCCCTAGGTCTCTAGTTTTAAAAAATGCACAGGTTTGGTAGGTTTCCCTAGGTGCCGGTTGAGCTAGAGGCCAAAATCTACAGGTAGGCACTGTGCAAAAAACAGCTCTGTTTTCTGTCAAAAAATGGGATTTGTCCACTTTGTGTTTTGGGACATTTCCTGTCGCGGGCGCTAGGACTACCCACACAAGTGAGGTATCATTTTTATCGGGAGACTTGGGGGAACGCTGGGTGGAAGGAAATTTGTGGCTCCTCTCAGATTCCAGAACTTTCTGTCACCGAAATGTGAGGAAAATGTGTTTTTTTTGCCAAATTATGAGGTTTGCAAAGGATTCTGGGTAACAGAACCTGGTCAGAGCCCCACAAGTCACCCCATCTTGGATTCCCCTAGGTCTCTAGTTTTCAAAAATGCACAGGTTTGGTAGGTTTCCCTAGGTGCCGGCTGAGGTAGAGGACAAAATCTACAGGTAGGCACTTTGCAAAAAACAGCTCTGTTTTCTGTGATGTGCCCACGTTGTGTTTTGGGGCATATCCTGTCGCGGGCGCTAGGTCTACCCACACAAGTGAGGTACCATTTTTATCAGGAGACTTGGGGGAACGCTGGTTGGAAGGAAATTTGTGGCTCCTCTCAGATTCCAGAACTTGCTGTCACCGAAATGTGAGGAAATTTGTTTTTTTAGCCAAATTTTGAGGTTTGCAAAGGATTCTGGGTAACAGAAACTGGTCAGAGCCCCACAAGTCACCCCATCTTGGATTCCCGTAGGTCTCTAGTTTTCAAAAATGCACAGGTTTGGTAGGTTTCCCTAGGTGCCGGCTGAGCTAGAGGCCAAAATCTACAGGTAGGCACTTTGCAAAAAACAGCTCTGTTTTCTGTGATGTGTCCACGTTGTGTTTTGGGGCATATCCTGTCGCGGGCGCTAGGTCTACCCGCACAAGTGAGGTACCATTTTTATCGGGAGACTTGGGGGAACGCTGAGTGGAAGGAAATTTGTGGCTCCTCTCAGATTCCAGAACTTTCTGTCACCGAAATGTGAGGAAAATGTGTTTTTTTAGCCAAATTTTGAGGTTTGCAAAGGATTCTGGGTAACAGAACCTGGTCAGAGCCCCACAAGTCACCCCATCTTGGATTTCCCTAGGTCTGTAGTTTTAAAAAATGCACAGGTTTGGTAGGTTTCCCTAGGTGCCGGCTGAGCTAGAGGCCAAAATCTACAGGTAGGCACTGTGCAAAAAACAGCTCTGTTTTCTGTCAAAAAATGGGATGTGTCCACTTTGTGTTTTGGGACATTTCCTGTCGCGGCGCTAGGACTACCCACACAAGTGAGGTATCATTTTTATCGGGAGACTTGGGGGAACGCTGGGTGGAAGGAAATTTGTGGCTCCTCTCAGATTCCAGAACTTTCTGTCACCGAAATGTGAGGAAAATGTGTTTTTTTAGCCAAATTTTGAGGTTTGCAAAGGATTCTGGGTAACAGAACCTGGTCAAAGCCCCACAAGTCACCCCATCTTGGATTCCCCTAGGTCTCTAGTTTTCAAAAATGCACAGGTTTGGTAGGTTTCCCTAGGTGCCGGCTGAGCTAGAGGCCAAAATCTACAGGTAGGCACTTTGCAAAAAACAGCTCTGTTTTCTGTGATGGGTCCACGTTGTGTTTTGGGGCATATCCTGTCGCGGGCGCTAGGTCTACCCACACAAGTGAGGTACCATTTTTATCGGGAGACTTGGGGGAACGCTGAGTGGAAGGAAATTTGTGGCTCCTCTCAGATTCCAGAACTTTCTGTCACCGAAATGTGAGGAAAATGTGTTTTTTTAGCCAAATTTTGAGGTTTGCAAAGGATTCTGGGTAACAGAACCTGGTCAGAGCCCCACAAGAAACCCCCTCTGGGATTTCCCTAGGTCTCTAGTTTTCAAAAATGCACAGGTTTGGTAGGTTTCCCTAGGTGCCGGCTGAGCTAGAGGCAAAAATGTCCAGGTAGGCACTTTGCAAAAAACAGCTCTGTTTTCTGTGATGTGTCCACGTTGTGTTTTGGGGCATATCCTGTCGCGGGCGCTAGGTCTACCCACACAAGTGAGGTACCATTTTTATCGGGAGACTTGGGGGAACGCTGGTTGGAAGGAAATTTGTGGCTCCTCTCAGATTCCAGAACTTGCTGTCACCGAAATGTGAGGAAATTTGTTTTTTAGCCAAATTTTGAGGTTTGCAAAGGATTCTGGGTAACAGAAACTGGTCAGAGCCCCACAAGTCACCCCATCTTGGATTCCCCTAGGTCTCTAGTTTTCAAAAATGCACAGGTTTGGTAGGTTTCCCTAGGTGCCGGCTGAGCTAGAGGCCAAAATCTACAGGTAGGCACTTTGCAAAAAACAGCTCTGTTTTCTGTGATGTGTCCACGTTGTGTTTTGGGGCATATCCTGTCGCGGGCGCTAGGTCTACCCGCACAAGTGAGGTACCATTTTTATCGGGAGACTTGGGGGAACGCTGAGTGGAAGGAAATTTGTGGCTCCTCTCAGATTCCAGAACTTTCTGTCACCGAAATGTGAGGAAAATGTGTTTTTTTAGCCAAATTTTGAGGTTTGCAAAGGATTCTGGGTAACAGAACCTGGTCAGAGCCCCACAAGTCACCCCCTCTTGGATTTCCCTAGGTCTCTAGTTTGCAAAAATGCACAGGTTTGGTAGGTTTCCCTAGGTGCCGGCTGAGCTAGAGGCCAAAATCTACAGGTAGGCACTGTGCAAAAAACAGCTCTGTTTTCTGTCAAAAAATGGGATGTGTCCACTTTGTGTTTTGGGACATTTCCTGTCGCGGCGCTAGGACTACCCACACAAGTGAGGTATCATTTTTATCGGGAGACTTGGGGGAACGCTGGGTGGAAGGAAATTTGTGGCTCCTCTCAGATTCCAGAACTTTCTGTCACCGAAATGTGAGGAAAATGTGTTTTTTTAGCCAAATTTTGAGGTTTGCAAAGGATTCTGGGTAACAGAACCTGGTCAAAGCCCCACAAGTCACCCCATCTTGGATTCCCCTAGGTCTCTAGTTTTCAAAAATGCACAGGTTTGGTAGGTTTCCCTAGGTGCCGGCTGAGCTAGAGGCCAAAATCTACAGGTAGGCACTTTGCAAAAAACAGCTCTGTTTTCTGTGATGTGTCCACGTTGTGTTTTGGGGCATATCCTGTCGCGGGCGCTAGGTCTACCACACAAGTGAGGTACCATTTTTATCAGGAGACTTGGGGGAACGCTGAGTGGAAGGAAATTTGTGGCTCCTCTCAGATTCCAGAACTTTCTGTCACCGAAATGTGAGGAAAATGTGTTTTTTTAGCCAAATTTTGAGGTTTGCAAAGGATTCTGGGTAACAGAACCTGGTCAGAGCCCCACAAGTCACCCCATCTTGGATTTCCCTAGGTCTCTAGTTTTAAAAAATGCACAGGTTTGGTAGGTTTCCCTAGGTGCCGGCTGAGCTAGAGGCCAAAATCTACAGGTAGGCACTGTGCAAAAAACAGCTCTGTTTTCTGTCAAAAAATGGGATGTGTCCACTTTGTGTTTTGGGACATTTCCTGTCGCAGCGCTAGGACTACCCACACAAGTGAGGTATCATTTTTATCGGGAGACTTGGGGGAACGCTGGGTGGAAGGAAATTTGTGGCTCCTCTCAGATTCCAGAACTTTCTGTCACCGAAATGTGAGGAAAATGTGTTTTTTTAGCCAAATTTTGAGGTTTGCAAAGGATTCTGGGTAACAGAACCTGGTCAAAGCCCCACAAGTCACCCCATCTTGGATTCCCCTAGGTCTCTAGTTTTCAAAAATGCACAGGTTTGGTAGGTTTCCCTAGGTGCCGGCTGAGCTAGAGGCCAAAATCTACAGGTAGGCACTTTACAAAAAACAGCTGTTTTCTGTGATGTGTCCACGTTGTGTTTTGGGGCATATCCTGTCGCGGGTGCTAGGTCTACCCACACAAGTGAGGTACCATTTTTATCGGGAGACTTGGGGGAACGCTGAGTGGAAGGAAATTTGTGGCTCCTCTCAGATTCCAGAACTTTCTGTCACCGAAATGTGAGGAAAATGTGTTTTTTTAGCCAGATTTTGAGGTTTGCAAAGGATTTTGGGTAACAGAACCTGGTCAGAGCCCCACAAGTCACCCCATCTTGGATTCCCCTAGGTCTCTAGTTTTTAGAAATGCACATGTTTGGTAGGTTTCCATAGGTGCCGGCTGAGCTAGAGGCCAAAATCTACAGGTAGGCACTGTGCAAAAAACAGCTCTGTTTTCTGTCAAAAAATGGGATGTGTCCACTTTGTGTTTTGGGACATTTCCTGTCGCGGGCGCTAGGACTACCCACACAAGTGAGGTATAATTTTTATCGGGAGACTTGGGGGAACGCTGGTTGGAAGGAAATTTGTGGCTCCTCTCAGATTCCAGAACTTTCTGTCACCGAAATGTGAGGAAAATGTGTTTTTTTAGCCAAATTTTGAGGTTTGCAAAGGATTCTGGGTAACAGAACCTAGTCAAAGCCCCACAAGTCACCCCATCTTGGATTCCCCTAGGTCTCTAGTTTTCAAAAATGCACAGGTTTGGTAGGTTTCCCTAGGTGCCGGCTGAGTTAGAGGCCAAAATCTACAGGTAGGCACTTTACAAAAAACAGCTGTTTTCTGTGATGTGTCAACGTTGTGTTTTGGGGCATATCCTGTCGCGGGCGCTAGGTCTACCCACACAAGTGAGGTACCATTTTTATCGGGAGACTTGGGGGAACGCTGAGTGGAAGGAAATTTGTGGCTCCTCTCAGATTCCAGAACTTTCTGTCACCGAAATATGAGGAAAATGTGTTTTTTTAGCCAGAATTTGAGGTTTGCAAAGGATTTTGGGTAACAGAACCTGGTCAGAGCCCCACAAGTCACCCCATCTTGGATTCCCCTAGGGCTCTAGTTTTCAAAAATGCACAAGTTTGGTAGGTTTCCCTAGGTGCCGGCTGAGCTAGAGGCCAAAATCTACAGGTAGGCACTTTGCAAAAAACATCTCTGTTTTCTGTGATGTGTCCACGTTGTGTTTTGGGGCATATCCTGTCGCGGGCGCTAGGTCTACCCACACAAGTGAGGTACCATTTTTATCGGGAGACTTGAGGGGAACGCTGAGTGGAAGGAAATTTGTGGCTCCTCTCAGATTCCAGAACTTTCTGTCACCGAAATGTGAGGAAAATTTGTTTTTTTAGCCAAATTTTGAGGTTTGCAAAGGATTCTGGGTAACAGAACCTAGTCAAAGCCCCACAAGTCACCCCATCTTGGATTCGCCTAGGTCTCTAGTTTTCAAAAATGCACAGGTTTGGTAGGTTTCCCTAGGTGCCGGCTGAGCTAGAGGCCAAAATCTACAGGTAGGCACTGTGCAAAAAACAGCTCTGTTTTCTGTCAAAAAATGGGATGTGTCCACTTTGTGTTTTGGGACATTTCCTGTCGCGGGCGCTAGGACTACCCACACAAGTGAGGTATCATTTTTATCGGGAGACTTGGGGGAACGCTGGGTGGAAGGAAATTTGTGGCTCCTCTCAGATTCCAGAACTTGCTGTCACCGAAATGTGAGGAAATGTGTTTTTTTTGCCAAATTTTGAGGTTTGCAAAGGATTCTGGGTAACAGAACCTGGTCAGAGCCCTACAAGTCACCCCATCTTGGATTTCCCTAGGTCTCTAGTTTTCAAAAATGCACAGGTTTGGTAGGTTTCCCTAGGTACTGATAGAGCGTTCCGTACTAATAATTTACCTGTATTTGGACGCCCTTTAGGCCGATGAATCTTTTGGCTAAGTGGGACCCTCGGCACCCTTAATCAGTCAATTTCATTAAATCAATAATCAATAACAAACATAAGCAATACCTTGATCAACATAACACTTAACAATTAATCCAGAATACATTTCGGCGAACCCTGACCTTTCAGCCAGGAATAACCACACCAGTTTATTCAAAGTTAGTGAATTTATTTCCCTATATTAACAAAGCTAGCACAATGTAGATGTGTTTCAACACCAAATGATAAACATAAATGAACATTAATAGCTGTCCATAGCGGCGAAACAAGTGCAATCTATATAGCATTTGAATCACAAGGCATTCGATAATAGCAATGCAAATCACTAATACGATAATCTGTGACGAACTAATTGCATACATTTAGTCAGCATAACAAGGTCTCAAATTGCATTGTGCAACAAAAGGAATCCTCATCTAACCTCAAATTAGCATCGGCATGTGGGACTTCATGCAAAAAAAACAATTTAGCAACATTAATTTAGAAAAACTCCTAACTAGGGATCTTATCAAAATCAGCAGTTGGTTACCTAAAAGAAACACAATGCAATTGTACAATTTCCTTTCATATTTACCAATTACGATCAGCATTCAAGGAAGTCTTCGTCTCACAGGTACCGTTTCTCGATCAGCATGGGACGGGGCAAAGGGGCAAGGTGGACGGGGCAATTGCCTCACGGCGGCAAGGTAAAACTACTACTTCATGCAAGGGATCAAAGTTAAAGTCTCTAGGGCAAGAATCATTAAAGTCTCTTTCTCTCGATCAGAGAAAGCATCAAAGTCTCTTTCAAAATGGCGTCGCAGCAAGGTGGGCCATAATAGCTGCAATGTCCTGCAAAATGGCGGGTATCGAGCTGGTAATGGCTGCTTTCTTCTCGTGCACCTGGTTTAAATAGACAACAGTTCAAATCCAGTAGGGTCTTCCATTGGAGGGTTCATAGGTTAACTTCAAATTGTCCAATCAAAAACAACAGTTCTCAAGCTTTTACTTAAGCATACATTATCCTTGGAGACGAGTACGCAAGTTGCAACATTTTATACCAATTAACTCACTTTCAGAGCTTCCATTGTCCGCACCTGCAGATTGACCTTGGAGTAAAGAGAAAAATATGCCGGGCTGGCACGAAACCTTAAGATAAGCATGTGAACGATCTCAGTGGAAAAGTACAGCTTCAAGCAAGAATACACGTTTATTAGCACATTGGAAAAATACGAGCATCTAAACCGTGAGACCAGGCAACTAGGCCGAAGCCTGCACTAAAGTAATGCTAAGCTAAAACATTTCAAACAAGCAAATCGTAGCACACGTTTATGATTATGTCGGATTAGTGCAATTCTAATACACCACGTTATATAAAGCACGCTTATAAATGTTAGCAAACTACTCTGAGGGCACATTTTGTCCCCGTGCAATCTTTATTAGTTTGGTTAAAGTCACACATGATTATTTCACACTACGTTTATGCGTCAATAAATGAAAACCTTCCTTTTCTGCTTCATCAATCCCTCCTCTGATGACTACTTGTCATCACACCAAACCATGCCCACAAATTTTATTCCATTAAAATTCTGTCAGTTCTCTTTTCCTTTTAATTCCCCTAGTTTTCGCTTTGTATTCTTCCGCCATTCTTTTCATCATTTTCTCTTCCTTCCTTCTTCTAATTCTTTCCATTATCATTATTATTCCTCTTTTTATTCCCCAAATTCCAAAAATGCAAATTAGAACTATTAGAATTCCCTGTATTATTTTTAGCAATATTCCATTCCAAATGCCACCAAGCCAATTTCCCACTGAAGCAAGTCCTTTTCCAACCTTCTCCCACACTCCTGGTTCTTTCAATTCCTTCAAATCTGCACTCTCTTTTGTTAGATTAGCAAGCATAGTTTTAATCTTCACACTATTGTCTGGAATATACGTACAACAGTGTCGTGCACCAAGCATTTTGCAAACGCCGCCATCCTTTGCTAAAAGAATGTCTAAAGCAAGCCTATTTTGAAGAGTCATAGCTCTTTCCGCTGCAAGTTCAGCATCTATCAGGATTAAAGCACCTGAAAACTTTGTCAACATGTTATCCACTATAGTAGACAACTTTCTTATTTTGATGGAATTCAACACAACTCCTAATGAAGGAATCATGGCTCCAAATATATCTCCCACCACAGCAGCTGCGGTCTCTCTTTTCTGGATACGATGGGATCCAGATGTCTTTTGAATCATCGATAGGTCATCCAGTTGATAAACCTTTGGGAACACTATACCCAAATAACATCTCCCCCACCATCCCTTTGGAAGACGATAATAGGCATTATACCCACAAATGTAATATACACCTGGTATGACAGGGTCAAGTCCGTTCATCATGAATGTCCATTTGGCCTTAAAGATAAACGTATGTTTACACTCACTCGCTCCTACGAAAATATTGTCATAATAAGATTCACCTCGATATATACAAAATTTCCCTACATGCCAAGCATCTAAAGCTATTTTCCCTTGTGTCTTTATTGCGGCAAAATCATAATTATCTACTGAAGTCCTCTTATGTAGCTCTTTTTCTAATTTCGCATTCATTTGTGCCCTTCTATCATCTGTGCGATCTAAAAAGCTTATTTCTACTGCAGAGAGCGAGCAGGTAAGGTTTTCCCTATGAGCGTGAGCCGTTTCAAAAGGTTGCATTGGCTCGAAAAATTCCCTCATTATTTTAGCATCCCAATCTTTAGCAATCTGGCTTAGCTGCGCTATTATAGGAACATATGCAAAGGTAACATCATAATTTGAATAAAAATACTGTATGTTAGTCTGACCATAAAACCTAGACATTACTATACTACATGTAATCCCGTATGTAAGAGGCATGTGGTGATAAGTCACCCCTTCCTTTACTGATGTCGGTATCTGTGTACACACATAACAATCTTTCGCATCCATAGTCTCAACATATTCTGTTAGCAAGCGATAGAAGACATTATATGAAAGTTCTTTCTTATCATGCAAGTGTCTCTCATCTAATTCTAGTCTTTTCAGTGCAGTTAGTTCAGTGACAGTAACAGGAGCAAAAGTAGAAGCATCAATTTTCTCATTCTCACCCTTTCCATGCATTGTAAGCACTATTGCCATTATTATTAGTACACATGCAATTACCAAGCCTATACACACATATTTACAATATTTCTTTCTACTGGTTTGTGTAGCGTACCCAGTCATGATCTGTATAGAATCAGAGAGCTGGAAGCACCTGCAAAAGAAACTATTTAGCAATTCAGTTACAAAGCTGAGCGAGCGCAATGTTTCACACAGTTTTCTTCAAGAGGCCAGTCACTTATCGGTTAGCAGCATTTGTCTCAATTCGGCAATAACTCAGTCTTTTATCAGTTCAGCAAAAGTCTCATCCGGTTTAGCAATGTCTCAGCTGGTTGTTTGTATCACGTTGGATTGTAGCAAGCAATATCATTTATTACCCTTTCAATCGACAGAGTCCATAAAACTTTTATTTTCTATTGGTATCTCTTCTTCTTCGTTCTCGAGGCTAAGAGATACAAACTCGTCAGTCCAATCGTCATGAACTACATATGCCCATTCAGGACCGGAATATCTTCTGTTCGGTATCCTTTTCCTTTTCAGTTTTGCTTCTCTTTTCGATTCTGCTTCGCTGGTACTTTCCACTTTTGTCAAGTCTTTTTCTTCACTCGGGGATGGTACCACGACAGTTACTTCTTTTCTTTTCTCTTTCACTTTTGGCCTTTCTCCGTCGTTCACACTTTCTTCAGTCCTTTGTTTTGTTGGCGATATACTTAGTCTCCTCTTTGCACCATGTCCATTTGATGGACCTGCGATCTTTTCTGAGGAAGCTTGAACCTTTTCGTTCTGTTCTGCCTTGTCCCCTCCTTCTGGGGAATCAATCACGTTCTCTTTTTCTTTTTCTGTATCGTCTGCTTCTGGGAAAGCCCTCCTCTGATCAGGCTCTCCTGCCTTTGCACCTTTTTCGAGGCCTTCGTCACCGTTACTTTCTTCAGGCTCTTTATCACTTTCAGCTGCTTCAGGTTCTTTGTCACCTTCAGCTGCTTCAGGCTCTTTGCTACCCTCAGCTGCTTCAGGCTCTTTGTCACCTTCAGCTGCTTCGTCGCTGTCTGAACTTTATCCTTGGTCTTCCCCAAGTGAGTTGGTCTCTTCGTCCTCAGAGAATATCTCTCTCTCTTCCGTTCCTGCCTGTTCGCTTTCAGTTCGGTTTTGCTCTGTCTCAGCACTCAGCACTGTTTTATCAGGCACTGGCAGTTTTAGCGCTTCAACTTCCTCATCTGTGGGACACAACACTTTCTTTGTGTGACTGGCGTGAATCCAGTTGGGAACCCCCGCACACTTCACAGCGGTAGTTGTCGTCAGGGTCACTTGGAAAGGGCCTTTCCAACGGGGTTCCAGACACGACTTTCTCACGTGCTTCTTTACCACGACCCAGTCACCTGCTTTCAGTGCGTGTCCTGGACCTTGGATCGGTGGCAAGGTGGTTGCTTCCACCTGGTGAGAGAAAGAGCGAACCACGTCAGCTAGACCCTTGCAGTAGTCTAACACCATATCATCTGTAATATTCAAAAGCGCGTTTGCGGGAACTGCAGGAAGTCTCATAGCCCTGCCCATAAGAATTTCGTGCGGAGACAATCCAGTCTTTCTATCAGGGGTGTTTCTCATTGACATTAGCACCAAGGGCAATGCGTCAGGCCATTTCAAATTTGTCGATGCACATATTTTCGCCATTCTTGATTTCAGTGTACCATTCATTTGCTCCACCAGTCCTGAGGCTTCAGGGCGATAGCTACAATGCAGATTTTGCTCAATGTTCAGCGCTGCGCAAAGTAACTTTATCACCTCGTTATTGAAGTGACTTCCCCTATCTGATTCTAAAGAGATCGGGAATCTGAAACGTGGTATTAACTCTCTCAACAATAGCTTTGCAACTGTAAGGCTGTCATTTCTACGTGTTGGGTATGCCTCAATCCAGTGACTAAAAATGCACACAATCACCAACACATACTTCAGACCTCCATGCACAGGCATCTCAATGAAGTCCATCTGCATTCGACTAAACGGGCCGCTGGCCCTGCCAATGTGGCTCGCGTTCACAACTGTTCCCTTTCCTGGGTTCATCTGCTGGCAAGTGACACATCGATGGCAAACTGCTTCTGCAGCTTGACGAAATATGGGGTTAAACCAATCAGTTTTGAACAGTCTTATCATGGCATCTCTCCCTAGGTGAGCTTGCCCATGATAGAACCGCGCAAGCTGTGATAAGAGACTATTTGGCAAAACAAATTTTCCCTCATTTGAAACCCATAACTCGTCTGGTCTCTTTATACATTGTGATTTAATCCAGGAATCTCTTTCATCCTCCCTAACGTTATTCTGTAATGCTTTTAATTCATCTATTGTATCTACGACCTTCAAGGCAAATGCTTCAGCTGGTTCGAGTTCTGGTTCACTAATCGAATTCCATTCATCTCTGAGTAATATACAGTTCAAGGCACAAAATCTTGCGACTTGATCCGCATATGCATTTCCCAGAGAAACATAGTCCTGTCCTTTTGTATGAGCACTACATTTTACCACTGCAACTTCGGCTGGCATTTGAATGGCGTGTAACAATTCCCTTATTCTTTCCCCGTTTTTCACTGGGGATCCTGAAGAAGTCAGGAAACCTCTCTGTGACCATAGTTGTCCAAAATCATGCACAATCCCAAACCCGTACTGACTGTCAGTGTAAATGGTGACTTTCATCAATGCAGACAGTTGACATGCTCTTGTAAGGGCTACAAGTTCTGCTACTTGTGCAGAATAGACTCCTTGAAGCCACCCCGCTTCTAAGACACCTGTTACAGTACATACAGCATATCCTGCTTTCAAAATTCCCATCCCATCTCTTAGACATGAACCATCAACGAAAACAATTTGGTCATTTTCATCAAGCTTAGTATCCTTAATGTCAGGTTGAGGTTTTGTGCAAAATTCAGTCACCTGAAGGCAGTCATGCTCGACGTCTTCAGCGTCCTCAATTTCAGCATTTTCACCGGGAAGCAAGGTTGCTGGATTCAGCGTAGTGCACCTTTTCAGCTGCACATTCGGTGAGCCCAGAATTATCGTTTCATACCTTGTGAGTCTTGCTCCAGTCATGTGTTGCGTTCGGGAGCGGGTCAAAAGTATCTCAACTGAGTGAGGGACCATGACTGTTACGGGGTGTCCCATCACTATTCCTTCACTCTGAGTGAGGCTGATACCAACTGCTGCTACGGCGCGCAAACACCCTGGAAGTGCTGCTGCGACCGGATCCAAGGTAGCTGAAAAATACGCTACTGGTCTGTTTATGCCACCATGGGCTTGAGTCAAGACAGACAAAGAACATGCATCACGTTCATGACAAAACAATGTGAAAGGCTTTGTGTAATCAGGCATACCTAAAGCTGGAGCCCTGCACATGCATTCTTTCAATTCAACAAAAGCATCCATCTCATCTCCTTTCAGCTCAATTTGATCCAAGGCATCCTTCTGGGTCAGCTTCAGTAAAGGCTTTGCTAGAGTTGAGAAGTTGGGAATCCACTGACGACAGTAGCCCACCATTCCCAAAAACTTCCTCACCTCCCTCCTTGTCTTTGGTGGACTCATTTGAAGTACACTCGTTATTCTTTCCTTCATTATTCTCCGTGACCCTTTCTCTATCTGGTGACCCAAGTATTTCACTTTCTTCTGACAGAACTGTAATTTGGAAGGAGACACCTTGTGTCCATTCCTTCCCAAATGGTTCAACAGAGCAATGGTATCGGCTGTGCAGCCACTTTCTGTCTTTGATGCAATCAGTAAGTCATCAATGTACTGTACTAGAGTTGACTCGAATGGCAATTCTAATTCTTCCAAATCTTTCTTTAGAATCTGATTGAATATTGACGGTGACTCAGAGAACCCTTGAGGAATTCGACACCAACTGTACACTCTGTCTAAGAATTTGAAACAAAAGAGAAATTGGCTGTCCTCGTGAAGAGGCACCGAGAAGAACGCTTGTGACAAATCGATGACTGAGAACCACTCAGCATCGCAAGGGACTTGAAACATTATCACAGCTGGATTCGGTACTACAGGGCAGCATTTGACTATGATGTCATTTATTTTCCTCAAGTCCTGCACGAGTCGGACCTTCCCACGCGGCTTTATTAGTCCCATGATTGGTGAATTACATGGACTGCTTAGCACTTCTTTCAGTACTCCCTGTTTTACAAATTCGTCAATAAGTTGGGCAACTTTCATGAGGGTGTCTTGTGCCATGTGGTATTGTGGGGTCTGGGGAAAGGTCGCATTGGGTTTTACAGTCACCTTCACTGGTTCCACTCCTTTCATCAATCCCACCTCTTTCCCTGTCATATCCCACACTTCCTTTCCGACTGTTTCCCGTAATTCAGCTGGGATATCTTCTTCAGTTATCATCGGGAACAGGCAAATCAGAGGATAATCTTCATCGACAGTTTCCATCTCATCCCCCTCTACACTGTCCTCTTCTTCCCCATCACTGCTCGTCTGGATTTTGATTCCCTCGTTCGAACACATAATCGAACAACCCAATTTGCACAACAAGTCTCTCCCTAACAGTGCTATCGGGCTTGAGTCACATACCACAAATTGGTGTAACCCTTGATAGTTACCGATGCTGACTGGTACCGGATCTGTTATTGGGTTCGTCAGGTGCCTGTTTGCTACTCCCACCACTTGAACTGTCCTCCCTGAGAGTGGCAAATTTGGTACTTCAATGCTCTTAACAGTTGAACGTGTTGCTCCTGTGTCAACCAGGAATGAGACACGATGACCCATTACTCTTCCCTCCACGTACGGACCCTTTTGATCAACTTCCAAGGATGCTGCAAGCACACAATCTCCTTCCTCTCCTGAACTTTCACTCTCCCACACATTGTTTATTCCACTCTCACTGTGTAGTGGGAACTGTTGTACGGTGCCATTTGTACTCATTACCTGACCCGAGACCTGTGGAGGAACCATCACTTGCTGCTGACTCATTGGTGCCAATGGTATTTGCATTTGCTGATTAGGTACCATGGGAAACTGCTGTTGCATTGGCTGCATTTGCGTCACCTGCATACGAGGCATCTGCATCTGCTGCGGCTGCATAGGTTGTAATCCCTGCAACTGATTTACGGTCTGAAAATTTGGGTTTGGACCTCTCATTTTCGGTCCCCTCATTGTCTGAAATGCATTGACATCATTGTTTTGCTGACCAACACCTGCACCTTCCTGCACCACCATCGGGCACTCGCGTTTCCAATGTCCGACAATTCCGCACACGTGACACGGCATCACCTTCTTCATTGCCTGCACACCATTCACAGCAGTGTTCAAATCCGGACCATTATTCACAAAACCTCCTCTGCCTCTGCCTCTCGCCTGTGGCTGAAACGCCATATTTCCCTGCAACTGTGGCTGCGGTTGCGGTACCTGCTGTTGGAACCCTTGCATCCCTTGCAAACCTTGCAGACCTGTCTGAGCTGCTTTAAGCTGCATCATCATCACCTTCTCTTTCAACCTTTTCTGTTTCACTTCAATTTCGTCGCTACAGTATTTCGCATAATTCAATACTTCATCAATAGGTTTCGACTGCCAACAAATCAAATGCGACTTTATCATCTGACTTATCTCTGGTCTCAGCCCTTCCACAAATCTAAACACAGAATGAAGCATGTCCTTCGCCTCTATTGTCTCCGTGCCACTGTAGTTCTTGAACGCCTTCAACAACCTCTCATAGTAACTATGAATCGACTCTTTAGCTTCTTGGGCAGTTCGATCAATCTTCTGCCAATCCACATTTTTCGCGGCAACCTTCGTCTTCAAATGCTCAATCACCTTATAGTACAAGCTCATCACCATAGGTGATGGTGCACCCGTCTCCCTGTCTCTTTCTGGTTCACTTGTCGGCCAACCTACAGCTCTTTTGCAATCCTCCCACAAATCTGCCGGAACCACAATCTCAAAGAGAGTATTCAGGTCTTCCCAGAGACATTTTGCAAGCTTCACAAACCTGTCAGTCTGTTGATACCATTCAATCGGTTTCTCTCTCAGTTTGGGAAAATCATCCGTAAGAGACTGAATGTCGCTTCTATTCCATGGTACATGTATTAGTTTTCCCCCTGCTGTCTCCCTCATTGGTAACATGGTTACTGCATCACTACTCTGCGGTCTTTTCTCGTTGATCTCTGGGACACTGTCTTTCCTCTTTTCCTTTCTCTTTACCCATCTGCTTTCCCATTTGTCTAAGCACCTCCACACTTGTGCACTCTGCAACAATTCTCTAAGGTGCGCCTTCATGCCTGCTGACCTCATGTGTTCAAAATCTGTGGTCCCAAAATCCAACCTGTAGCTCCTGCTCAAGTGTTTTGTCTTGTCTATGTCAACCCCATTTTTGTCAGCTATTTCCTGCAAGCTTTTATGTACTTTGTTCACTTCTCTCGTAATCCTGGGACATAGATACCTCAGCTCTTCTTCTGAGTAGGACTCTAACCTATTCACACCCATAGTCCCTTCCACCAATTCTTGTGCTTCCATTTTCAACCTCATCCTATTCATATCATCTTCTCCCTTCCCACTGTCTGAGCTTTGTGTGGAATTCAGACTGTTGAACCACTGTGTCAGCTGTTGCGCATTCAACCCCATCAGTGTAGCGTTCACATCGACTGCCATTGATGGTTGCGGCAACTTTTCAGTGTTCGATGTTAGAGGTATTATCAGTGGGGGGCTCGACCTCACCACTGTCGACTGAGCACATATGGGACTAAACTCCATCAAGGATCCGGGTCCAGTTGGTTGAACCGCTATCGGAGTTATCCCTGGAGTGTTTTCTATGCACCTCCTTTCTGTCCCACTCTGCAGCATTGATCCCTGACCGCTCATTCCTAAGTTAGGCTGACTGTACAAAGGTACCGGTGGGCCTACAGTAATGGGTAGTGATATCGCGTCTGGGTTCTGTCCATTTCCCATGTTCTGGGACATGTTCATTCCCACACTATGGGTCATCATTGCCGGCATGCCTATCTGACTCCCCGTCATCTGAGCATGTGCGTTTCCCCCCTGCATCTGCTTTTGAGGCATCAAAAACTGGGTTGATTCAGCTTGGGCCATTGTTGGGTTGTGACCATTCTGTCCTCCCATTGCGGCTGGATCTAGAATCATTCCCGTACTATTGTCACTGCTGTAGTACCTTGGGATCTGCGGCTGATAATTTTCTGCTGGTTTCAACATGGGCACATCTGGATATATTCTCCTCACCTGCGGTATCTGCGGGGTGAACAGTAAACTCGGGTCCTTAGACCCCGACGATGCTCCTGAACTCTGAGTTTCACTGTTCTGTACCGGTGCCGGAGGGGCAGAACTGGTACTTGGACCTTGTCCACTCTCCGCATAAGGTGGTGGACGGTCGTTCAGCAATTGCATGATTAACTCCTCATCCTCTAACTCTTCTTCTCTTCTCAACTTTTCCTCGTCCTCTCTATCCTTGGAACACCTCCTGTTTGTCTTACAGGTAGCTTTCTTACCTGTCTCTTCTTCTTCCTTAGTAATTGCGGGAAACAATTTTATCCCCTGCAATACATCTGACCTCCACACCTTCTGTGCATTATCCCACCTAGCGTCCGCTAGTGTCTTTTCTACCTTCCTTATCCTGGTCTCGAACTTATTTTGCTGCTGCTGTCTAGCCATTAGTTCCCAAATTGCTAGAGCCTCAAACTGTGCTGGCCTTGGAGGTACCTTCATGTCGTACATCGCGAATCTCAAATTCTCTAGGATCCTTATATTGAATGTCCCATGGATCGGGAATGCTACGCTCCCATGTTTCTCTGTCAACTTGTGCCATTGCTTTAGCCAAAGGCACGGAGCTACCCCCTTTTCCTCCATTACAATGTAAGCTGGTGTACCTTCGGGTGGCGTCTCCTCTCCTACGCTCGCTTTAATGTAAGACTCCCCCTTCATCGCACTCTTGAATGCTTTAAAAAATTTCATTTTCTCGTCTTTTATTTCACAAAGTTTGTAATCAATAGGTGACTTTAATTCCCGGAATACTCTTCGCTTGCCTTTCCCCTTCCAATCGAGCCCCACGGACTGCGTCCAATCCGTGCGCGACCCTTCTCTACAACCAACCTATCCCAGCGCGGCTCCTAGTGACGTCACACTCACACACACTGCGGCTGACAAAGCCTCGCGGCTAGTCCTCCTTCACTCAGCTCTTCTCGTAACAACTTCTTGCATGTATCGCGAGCTACCAAAAATATAAAACAGATCTGTCGGTTTACTACAGGAGGGGTAACACAATCGCTTCAGGACCTTAGGGATTTTTCACTAGCCTCGGCAGTTATTCCATCTTTCTCGGTCCCCACGTTCGCAAGCAAATCTGACCCGCAGACCTACTCTCAACTTGTCAATGATCTATTCTAGTGCACTTAGAATTTTGTCAAAGCCCGAAGTCGAAGTTTCTTTCACTCCCTTAACACACGTACCGACTCGTTGACCACGCCCGATCAACCTACTAAACCGCCCAGACCACAACATAAAACAACATACTCCGGAGTCTCTTGACCTCGCAGGGCCCGTCTCAACAACAACAACCACGTGGACCTTTTTATGCACGAAGCGCCACACGCACATGAAGTTCGACGACTTCCCTACTCTTACACTCGGAGTCGCACCTCCACTATTTCTATGAAGTTCGACGACTTCTCTACTTCTACACTCGGAGTCGCACCTCCGCTATTCTCTAAAAAAGAAAAATTCCTCGCAACCTTCTCACACAATCTGCGGCAATAAGCTGTGCAAGCGCAAAATCCTAACTTCACTCATACCATCACTAATACCACCAACGCTGATTCCACACCTCCGTTCTCTCCATTCGCAAGCTCCGAGATCCCGGGAAAGTCGCGGTGGACCTAGCCCATCATCATTCTGTCAATCTATTTTACCCAAGAAAAATCGAATCCGGCTTCTCAAGAGGGATCTCAAAAGTCAAAACCGTTAATTCAACACCATGTACTTTAATAGTACGGGGTCCCAAAAGGCGAAACCGTCCTCTGCTACCATCTACTGATAGAGCGTTCCGTACTAATAATTTACCTGTATTTGGACGCCCTTTAGGCCGATGAATCTTTTGGCTAAGTGGGACCCTCTGCACCCTTAATCAGTCAATTTCATTAAATCAATAATCAATAACGAACATAAGCAATACCTTGATCAACACATAACACTTAACAATTAATCCAGAATACATTTCGGCGAACCCTGACCTTTCAGCCAGGAATAACCACACCAGTTTATTCAAAGTTAGTGAATTTATTTCCCTATATTAACAAAGCTAGCACAATGTAGATGTGTCTCAACACCAAATGATAAACATAAATGAACATTAATAGCTGTCCATAGCGGCGAAACAAGTGCAATCTATATAGCATTTGAATCACAAGGCATTCGATAATAGCAATGCAAATCACTAATACGATAATCTGTAACGAACTAATTGCATACATTTAGTCAGCATAACAAGGTCTCAAATTGCATCGTGCAACAAAAGGAATCCTCATCTAACCTCAAATTAGCATCGGCATGTGGGACTTCATGCAAAAAAAACAATTTAGCAACATTAATTTAGAAAAACTCCTAACTAGGGATCTTATCAAAATCAGCAGTTGGTTACCTAAAAGAAACACAATGCAATTGTACAATTTCCTTTCATATTTACCAATTACGATCAGCATTCAAGGAAGTCTTCGTCTCACAGGTACCGTTTCTCGATCAGCATGGGACGGGGCAAAGGGGCAAGGTGGACGGGGCAATTGCCTCACGGCGGCAAGGTAAAACTACTACTTCATGCAAGAGATCAAAGTTAAAGTCTCTAGGGCAAGAATCATTAAAGTCTCTTTCTCTCGATCAGAGAAAGCATCAAAGTCTCTTTCAAAATGGCGTCGCAGCAAGGTGGGCCATAACAGCTGCAATGTCCTGCAAAATGGCGGGTATCGAGCTGGTAATGGCTGCTTTCTTCTCGTGCACCTGGTTTAAATAGACAACAGTTCAAATCCAGTAGGGTCTTCCATTGGAGGGTTCATAGGTTAACTTCAAATTGTCCAATCAAAAACAACAGTTCTCAAGCTTTTACTTAAGCATACATTATCCTTGGAGACGAGTATGCAAGTTGCAACATTTTATACCAATTAACTCACTTTCAGAGCTTCCATTGTCCGCACCTGCAGATTGACCTTGGAGTAAAGAGAAAAATATGCCGGGCTGGCACGAAACCTTAAGATAAGCATGTGAACGATCTCAGTGGAAAAGTACAGCTTCAAGCAAGAATACACGTTTATTAGCACATTAGAAAAATACGAGCATCTAAACCGTGAGACCAGACAACTAGGCCGAAGCCTGCACTAAAGTAATGCTAAGCTAAAACATTTCAAACAAGCAAATCGTAGCACACGTTTATGATTATGTCGGATTAGTGCAATTCTAATACACCACGTTATATAAAGCACGCTTATAAATGTTAGCAAACTACTCTGAGGGAACATTTTGTCCCCGTACAATCTTTATTGGTTTGGTTAAAGTCACACATGATTATTTCACACTACGTTTATGCGTCAATAAATGAAAACCTTCATTTTCTGCTTCATCAGTACCGACTGAGCTAGAGGCCAAAATCTACAGGTAGGCACTGTGCAATAAACAGCTCTGTTTTCTGTAAAAAAATGGGATGTGTCCACTTTGTGTTTTGGGACATTTCCTGTTGCGGGCGCTAGGACTACCCACACAAGTGACGTATCATTTTTATCGGGAGACTTGGGGGAACGCTGGGTGGAAGGAAATTTGTGGCTCCTCTCAGATTCCAGAACATTCTGTCACCAAAATGTGAGGAAAATGTGTTTTTTTAGCCAAATTTGGAGGTTTGCAAAGGATTCTGGGTAACAGAACCTGGTCAGAGCCCCACAAGTCACCCCATCTTGGATTCCCCTAGGTCTCTAGTTTTCAAAAATGCACAGGTTTGGTAGGTTTCCCTAGGTGCCGGCTGAGCTAGAGGCCAAAATCTACAGGTAGGCACTTTACAAAAAACAGCTCTGTTTTCTGTGATGTGTCCACGTTGTGTTTTAGGGCATATCCTGTCGCAGGCGCTAGGTCTACCCACACAAGTGAGGTACCATTTTTATCGGGAGACTTGGGGGAACGCTGAGTGGAAGGAAATTTGTGGCTCCTCTCAGATTCTAGAACTTTCTGTCACCGAAATGTGAGGAAAATGTGTTTTTTTAGCCAAATTTTGAGGTTTGCAAAGGATTCTGGGTAACAGAACCTGGTCAGAGCCCCACAAGTCACCCCATCTTGGATTCCCCTAGGTCTCTAGTTTTCAAAAATGCACAGGTTTGGTAGGTTTCCCTAGGTGCCGGCTGATGTAGAGGACAAAATCTACAGGTAGGCACTTTGCAAAAAACAGCTCTGTTTTCTGTGAAGTGCCCACGTTGTGTTTTGGGGCATATCCTGTCGCGGGCGCTAGGCCTACTCACACAAGTGAGGTACCATTTTTATCGGGAGACTTGGGGGAACGCTGGGTGGAAGGAAATTTGTGGCTCCTCTCAGATTCCAGAACTTGCTGTCACCGAAATGTGAGGAAAATTTGTTTTTTTAGCCAAATTTAGGTTTGCAAAGGATTCTGGGTAACAGAACCTAGTCAGAGCCCCACAAGTCACCCCATCTTGGATTACCCTAGGTCTCTAGTTTTCAAAAATGCACAGGTTTGGTAGGTTTCCCTAGGTGCCGGCTGAGCTAGAGGCCAAAATCTACAGGTAGGCACTGTGCAAAAAACAGCTCTGTTTTCTGTCAAAAAATGGGATGTGTCCACTTTGTGTTTTGGGACATTTCTTGTCGCAGGCGCTAGGACTACCCACACAAGTGAGGTATCATTTTTATCGGGAGACTTGGGGGAACGCTGGGTGGAAGCAAATTTGTGGCTCCTCTCAGATTCCAGAACTTGCTGTCACCGAAATGTGAGGAAATGTGTTTTTTTTGCCAAATTTTGAGGTTTGCAAAGGATTCTGGGTAACAGAACCTGGTCAGAGCCCCACAAGTCACCCCATCTTGGATTTCCCTAGGTCTCTAGTTTTCAAAAATGCACAGGTTTGGTAGGTTTCCCTAGGTGCCGGCTGAGCCAGAGGCCAAAATCTACAGATAGGCACTGTGCAAAAAACAGCTCTGTTTTCTGTCAAAAAATGGGATATGTCCACGTTGTGTTTTGGGGCATATCCTGTCGCGGGCGGTAGGTCTACCCACACAAGTGAGGTACCATTTTAATCGGGAGACTTGGGGGAACGCTGAGTGGAAGGAAATTTGTGGCTCCTCTCAGATTCCAGAACTTTCTGTCACCGAAATGTGAGGAAAATGTGTTTTTTTAGCCAGATTTTGAGGTTTGCAAAGGATTTTGGGTAACAGAACCTGGTCAGAGCCCCACAAGTCACCCCATCTTGGATTCCCCTAGGTCTCTAGTTTTTAGAAATGCACAGGTTTGGTAGGTTTCCCTAGGTGCCGGCTGAGCTAGAGGCCAAAATCTACAGGTAGGCACTGTGCAAAAAACAGCTCTGTTTTCTGTCAAAAAATGGGATGTGTCCACTTTGTGTTTTGGGACATTTCCTGTCGCGGGCGCTAGGACTACCCACACAAGTGAGGTATCATTTTTATCGGGAGACTTGGCGGAACGCTGGTTGGAAGGAAATTTGTGGCTCCTCTCAGATTCCAGAACTTTCTGTCACCGAAATGTGAGGAAAATGTGTTTTTTTAGCCAAATTTTGAGATCTGCAAAGGATTCTGGGTAACAGAACCTAGTCAAAGCCCCACAAGTCACCCCATCTTGGATTCCCCTAGGTCTCTAGTTTTCAAAAATGCACAGGTTTGGTAGGTTTCCCTAGGTGCCGGCTGAGTTAGAGGCCAAAATCTACAGGTAGGCACTTTACTAAAAACAGCTGTTTTCTGTGATGTGTCCACGTTGTGTTTTGGGGCATATCCTGTCGCGGGCGCTAGGTCTACCCACACAAGTGAGGTACCATTTTTATCGGGAGACTTGGGGGAACGCTGAGTGGAAGGAAATTTGTGGCTCCTCTCAGATTCCAGAACTTTCTGTCACCGAAATATGAGGAAAATGTGTTTTTTTAGCCAGATTTTGAGGTTTGCAAAGGATTTTGGGTAACAGAACCTGGTCAGAGCCCCACAAGTCACCCCATCTTGGATTCCCCTAGGGCTCTAGTTTTCAAAAATGCACAAGTTTGGTAGGTTTCCCTAGGTGCCGGCTGAGCTAGAGGCCAAAATCTACAGGTAGGCACTTTGCAAAAAACATCTCTGTTTTCTGTGATGTGTCCACGTTGTGTTTTGGGGCATATCCTGTCGCGGGCGCTAGGTCTACCCACACAAGTGAGGTACCATTTTGATCGGGAGACTTGGGGGAACGCTGAGTGGAAGGAAATTTGTGGCTCCTCTCAGATTCCAGAACTTTCTGTCACCGAAATGTGAGGAAAATGTGTTTTTTTAGCCAAATTTTGAGGTTTGCAAAGGATTCTGGGTAACAGAACCTAGTCAAAGCCCCACAAGTCACCCCATCTTGGATTCGCCTAGGTCTCTAGTTTTCAAAAATGCACAGGTTTGGTAGGTTTCCCTAGGTGCCGGCTGAGCTAGAGGCCAAAATCTACAGGTAGGCACTGTGCAAAAAACAGCTCTGTTTTCTGTCAAAAAATGGGATGTGTCCACTTTGTGTTTTGGGACATTTCCTGTCGCGGGCACTAGGACTACCCACACAAGTGAGGTATAATTTTTATCGGGAGACTTGGGGGAACGCTGGTTGGAAAGAAATTTGTGGCTCCTCTCAGATTCCAGAACTTGCTGTCACCGAAATGTGAGGAAATTTGTTTTTTTAGCCAAATTTTGAGGTTTGCAAAGGATTCTGGGTAACAGAACCTGGTCAGAGCCCCACAAGTCACCCCATCTTGGATTCCCCTAGGTCTCTAGTTTTCAAAAATGCACAGGTTTGGTAGGTTTTCCTAGGTGCCGGCTGAGCTAGAGGCCACAATCTACAGGTAGGCACTTTGCAAAAAACAGCTCTGTTTTCTGTGATGTGTCCACGTTGTGTTTTGGGGCATATCCTGTCGCGGGCGCTAGGTCTACCCACACAAGTGAGGTACCATTTTTATCGGGAGACTTGGGGGAACGCTGAGTGGAAGGAAATTTGTGGCTCCTCTCAGATTCCAGAACTTTCTGTCACCGAACTTGAGGAAAATGTGTTTTCTTAGCCAAATGTTGAGGTTTGCAAAGGATTCTGGGTAACAGAACCTGGTCAGAGCCCCACAAGTCACCCCATCTTGGATTTCCCTAGGTCTCTACTTTTAAAAAATGCACAGGTTTGGTAGGTTTCCCTAGGTGCCGGCTGAGCTAGAGGCCAAAATCTACAGGTAGGCACTGTGCAAAAAACAGCTCTGTTTTCTGTAAAAAAATGGGATGTGTCCACTTTGTGTTTTGGGACATTTCCTGTCGCGGGCGCTAGGACTACCCACACAAGTGAGGTATCATTTTTATCGGGAGACTTGGGGGAACGCTGGGTGGATGAAATTTGTGGCTCCTCTCAGATTCCAGAACTTGCTGTCACCGAAATGTGAGGAAATGTGTTTTTTTGCCAAATTTTGAGTTTTGCAAAGGATTCTGGGTAACAGAACCTGGTCAGAGACCTACAAGTCACCCCATCTTGGATTTCCCTAGGTCTCTAGTTTTAAAAAATGCACAGGTTTGGTAGGTTTCCCTAGGTACCGACTGAGCTAGAGGCCAAAATCTACAGGTAGGCACTGTGCAATAAACAGCTCTGTTTTCTGTAAAAAAATGGGATGTGTCCACTTTGTGTTTTGGGACATTTCCTGTCGCGGGTGCTAGGACTACCCACACAAGTGAGGTATCATTTTTATCGGGAGACTTGGGGGAACGCTGGGTGGAAGGAAATTTGTGGCTCCTCTCAGATTCCAGAACATTCTGTCACCAAAATGTGAGGAAAATGTGTTTTTTTAGCCAAATTTTGAGGTTTGCAAAGGATTCTGGGTAACAGAACCTGGTCAGAGCCCCACAAGTCACCCCATCTTGGATTCCCCTAGGTCTCTAGTTTTCAACAATGCACAGGTTTGGTAGGTTTCCCTAGGTGCCGGCTGAGCTAGAGGCCAAAATCTACAGGTAGGCACTTTACAAAAAACAGCTCTGTTTTCTGTGATGTGTCCACGTTGTGTTTTAGGGCATATCCTGTCGCGGGCGCTAGGTCTACCCACACAAGTGAGGTACCATTTTTATCGGGAGACTTGGGGGAACGCTGAGTGGAAGGAAATTTGTGGCTCCTCTCAGATTCCAGAACTTTCTGTCACCGAAATGTGAGGAAAATGTGTTTTTTTAGCCAAATTTTGAGGTTTGCAAAGGATTCTGGGTAACAGAACCTGGTCAGAGCCCCACAAGTCACCCCATCTTGGATTCCCCTAGGTCTCTAGTTTTCAAAAATGCACAGGTTTGGTAGGTTTCCCTAGGTGCCGGCTGATGTAGAGGACAAAATCTACAGGTAGGCACTTTGCAAAAAACAGCTCTGTTTTCTGTGAAGTGCCCACGTTGTGTTTTGGGGCATATCCTGTCGCGGGCGCTAGGCCTACTCACACAAGTGAGGTACCATTTTTATCGGGAGACTTGGGGGAACGCTGGGTGGAAGGAAATTTGTGGCTCCTCTCAGATTCCAGAACTTGCTGTCACCGAAATGTGAGGAAAATTTGTTTTTTTAGCCAAATTTTAGGTTTGCAAAGGATTCTGGGTAACAGAACCTAGTCAGAGCCCCACAAGTCACCCCATCTTGGATTACCCTAGGTCTCTAGTTTTCAAAAATGCACAGGTTTGGTAGGTTTCCCTAGGTGCCGGCTGAGCTACAGGCCAAAATCTACAGGTAGGCACTTTGCAAAAAACAGCTCTGTTTTCTGTGATGTGTCCACGTTGTGTTTTGGGGCATATCCTGTCGCGGGCGCTAGGTCTACCCACACAAGTGAGGTACCATTTTTATCGGGAGACTTAGGGGAACGCTGAGTGGTAGGAAATTTGTGGCTCCTCTCAGATTCCAGAACTTTCTGTCACCGAAATGTGAGGAAAATGTGTTTTTTAGCAAAATTTTGAGGTTTGCAAAGGATTCTGGGTAACAGAACCTAGTCAGAGCCCCACAAGTCACCCCATCTTGGATTTCTCTAGGTCTCTAGTTTTCAAAAATGCATAGGTTTGGTTGGTTTCCCTAGGTGCCGGCTGAGCTAGAGGCCAAAATCTACAGGTAGGCACTGTGCAAAAAACAGCTCTGTTTTCTGTCAAAAAATGGGATGTGTCCACTTTGTGTTTTGGGACATTTCTTGTCGCGGGCGCTAGGACTACCCACACAAGTGAGGTATCATTTCGATCGGGAGACTTGGGGGAACGCTGGGTGGAAGGAAATTTGTGGCTCCTCTCAGATTCCAGAACTTGCTGTCACCGAAATGTGAGGAAATGTGTTTTTTTAGCCAAATTTTGAGGTTTGCAAAGGATTCTGGGTAACAGAACCTGGTCAGAGCCCCACAAGTCACCCCATCTTGGATTTCCCTAGGTCTCTAGTTTTCAAAAATGCACAGGTTTGGTAGGTTTCCCTAGGTGCTGGCTGACGTAGAGGCCAAAATCTACAGGTAGGCACTGTGCAAAAAACAGCTCTGTTTTCTGTCAAAAAATGGGATGTGTCCACTTTGTGTTTTGGAACATTTCCTGTCGCGGGCGCTAGGACTACCCACACAAGTGAGGTATCATTTTTATCGGGAGACTTGGGGGAACGCTGGGTGGAAGGAAATTTGTGGCTCCTCTCAGATTCCCGAACTTTCTGTCACCGAAATGTGAGGAAAATGTGTTTTTTTAGCCACATTTTGAGGTTTGCCAAGGATTCTGGGTAACAGAACCTGGTCAGAGCCCCACAAGTCACCCCATCTTGGATTCCCCTAGGTCTCTAGTTCTCAAAAATGCACAGGTTTGGTAGGTTTCCCTAGGTGCCGGCTGAGCTAGAGGCCAAAATCTACAGGTAGGCACTTTACAAAAAACAGCTCTGTTTTCTGTGATGTGTCCACGTTGTGTTTTAGGGCATATCCTGTCGCGGGCGCTAGGTCTACCCACACAAGTGAGGTACCATTTTTATCGGGAGACTTGGGGGAACGCTGAGTGGAAGGAAATTTGTGGCTCCTCTCAGATTCCAGAACTTCCTGTCACCGAAATGTGAGGAAAATGTGTTTTTTTAGCCAAATTTTGAGGTTTGCAAAGGATTCTGGGTAACAGAACCTGGTCAGAGCCCCACAAGTCACCCCATCTTGGATTCCCCTAGGTCTCTAGTTTTCAAAAATGCACAGGTTTGGTAGGTTTCCCTAGGTGCCGGCTGATGTAGAGGACAAAATCTACAGGTAGGCACTTTGCAAAAAACAGCTCTGTTTTCTGTGATGTGTCACGTTGTGTTTTGGGGCATATCCTGTCGCGGGCGCTAGGTCTACCCACACAAGTGAGGTACCATTTTTATCGGGAGACTTAGGGGAACGCTGAGTGGTAGGAAATTTGTGGCTCCTCTCAGATTCCAGAACTTTCTGTCACCGAAATGTGAGGAAAATGTGTTTTTGTAGCCAAATTTTGAGGTTTGTAAAGGATTCTGGGTAACAGAACCTGGTCAGAGCCCCACAAGTCACCCCATTTTGGATTTCCCTAGGTCTCTAGTTTGCAAAAATGCATAGGTTTTGTTGGTTTCCCTAGGTGCCGGCTGAGCTAGAGGCCAAAATCTACACATAGGCACTGTGCAAAAAACAGCTCTGTTTTCTGTCAAAAAATGGGATGTGTCCACTTTGTGTTCTGGGACATTTCTTGTCGCGGGCGCTAGGACTACCCACACAAGTGAGGTATCATTTTTATCGGGAGACTTGGGGGAACGCTGGGTGGAAGGAAATTTGTGGCTCCTCTCAGATTCCAGAACTTGCTGTCACCGAAATGTGAGGAAATGTGTTTTTTTTGCCAAATTTTGAGGTTTGCAAAGGATTCTGGGTAACAGAACCTGGTCAGAGCCCCACAAGTCACCCCATCTTGGATTTCCCTAGGTCTCTAGTTTTCAAAAATGCACAGGTTTGGTAGGTTTCCCTAGGTGCCGGCTGAGCCAGAGGCCAAAATCTACAGGTAGGCACTGTGCAAAAAACAGCTCTGTTTTCTGTCAAAAAATGGGATGTGTCCACTTTGTGTTTTGGGACATTTCCTGTTGCGGGCGCTAGGACTACCCACACAAGTGAGGTATCATTTTTATCGGGAGACTTGGGGGAACGCTGGGTGGAAGGAAATTTGTGGCTCCTCTCAGATTCCAGAACTTGCTGTCACCGAAATGTGAGGAAATTTGTTTTTTTAGCCAAATTTTGAGGTTTGCAAAGGATTCTGGGTAACAGAACCTGGTCGGAGCCCCACAAGTCACCCCATCTTGGATTCCCCTAGGTCTCTAGTTTTCAAAAATGCACAGGTTTGGTAGGTTTCCCTAGGTGCCGGCTGAGCCAGAGGCCAAAATCTACAGGTAGGCACTTTGCAAAAAACAGCTCTGTTTTCTGTGATGTGTCCACGTTGTGTTTTGGGGCATATTCTGTCGCGGGCGCTAGGTCTACCCACACAAGTGAGGTACCATTTTTATCGGGAGACTTGGGGGAACGCTGAGTGGAAGGAAATTTGTGGCTCCTCTCAGATTCCAGAACTTTCTGTCACCGAAATGTGAGGAAAATGTGTTTTTTTAGCCAAATTTTGAGGTTTGCAAAGGATTCTGGGTAACAGAACCTGGTCAGAGCCCCACAAGTCACCCCATCTTGGATTTCCCTAGGTCTCTAGTTTTAAAAAATGCACAGGTTTGGTAGGTTTCCCTAGGTGCCGGCTGAGCTAGAGGCCAAAATCTACAGGTAGGCACTGTGCAAAAAACAGCTCTGTTTTCTGTCAAAAAATGGGATGTGTCCACTTTGTGTTTTGGGACATTTCCTGTCGCGGGCGCTAGGACTACCCACACAAGTGAGGTATCATTTTTATCGGGAGACTTGGGGGAACGCTGGGTGGAAGGAAATTTGTGGCTCCTCTCAGATTCCAGAACTTGCTGTCACCGAAATGTGAGGAAATGTGTTTTTTTTGCCAAATTTTGAGTTTTGCAAAGGATTCTGGGTAACAGAACCTGGTCAGAGCCCTACAAGTCACCCCATCTTGGATTTCCCTAGGTCTCTAGTTTTAAAAAATGCACAGGTTTGGTAGGTTTCCCTAGGTACCGACTGAGCTAGAGGCCAAAATCTACAGGTAGGCACTGTGCAATAAACAGCTCTGTTTTCTGTAAAAAAATGGGATGTGTCCACTTTGTGTTTTGGGACATTTCCTGTCGCGGGCGCTAGGACTACCCACACAAGTGACGTATCATTTTTATCGGGAGACTTGGGGGAACGCTGGGTGGAAGGAAATTTGTGGCTCCTCTCAGATTCCAGAACATTCTGTCACCAAAATGTGAGGAAAATGTGTTTTTTTAGCCAAATTTTGAGGTTTGCAAAGGATTCTGGGTAACAGAACCTGGTCAGAGCCCCACAAGTCACCCCATCTTGGATTCCCCTAGGTCTCTAGTTTTCAACAATGCACAGGTTTGGTAGGTTTCCCTAGGTGCCGGCTGAGCTAGAGGCCAAAATCTACAGGTAGGCACTTTACAAAAAACAGCTCTGTTTTCTGTGATGTGTCCACGTTGTGTTTTAGGGCATATCCTGTCGCGGGCGCTAGGTCTACCCACACAAGTGAGGTACCATTTTCATCGGGAGACTTGGGGGAACGCTGAGTGGAAGGAAATTTGTGGCTCCTCTCAGATTCCAGAACTTTCTGTCACCGAAATGTGAGGAAAATGTGTTTTTGTTAGCCAAATTTTGAGGTTTGCAAAGGATTCTGGGTAACAGAACCTGGTCAGAGCCCCACAAGTCACCCCATCTTGGATTTCCCTAGGTCTCTAGTTTTCAAAAATGCACAGGTTTGGTAGGTTTCCCTAGGTGCCGGCTGATGTAGAGGACAAAATCTACAGGTAGGCACTTTGCAAAAAACAGCTCTGTTTTCTGTGAAGTGCCCACGTTGTGTTTTGGGGCATATCCTGTCGCGGGCGCTAGGCCTACTCACACAAGTGAGGTACCATTTTTATCGGGAGACTTGGGGGAACGCTGGGTGGAAGGAAATTTGTGGCTCCTCTCAGATTCCAGAACTTGCTGTCACCGAAATGTGAGGAAAATTTGTTTTTTTAGCCAAATTTTAGGTTTGCAAAGGATTCTGGGTAACAGAACCTAGTCAGAGCCCCACAAGTCACCCCATCTTGGATTACCCTAGTGCTCTAGTTTTCAAAAATGCACAGGTTTGGTAGGTTTCCCTAGGTGCCGGCTGAGCTAGAGGCCAAAATCTACAGGTAGGCACTTTGCAAAAAACAGCTCTGTTTTCTGTGATGTGTCCACGTTGTGTTTTGGGGCATATCCTGTCGCGGGCGCTAGGTCTACCCACACAAGTGAGGTACCATTTTTATCGGGAGACTTAGGGGAACGCTGAGTGGTAGGAAATTTGTGGCTCCTCTCAGATTCCAGAACTTTCTGTCACCGAAATGTGAGGAAAATGTGTTTTTGTAGCCAAATTTTGAGGTTTGCAAAGGATTCTGGGTAACAGAACCTGGTCAGAGCCCCACAAGTCACCCCATCTTGGATTTCTCTAGGTCTCTAGTTTTCAAAAATGCATAGGTTTGGTTGGTTTCCCTAGGTGCCGGCTGAGCTAGAGGCCAAAATCTACAGGTAGGCACTGTGCAAAAAACAGCTCTGTTTTCTGTCAAAAAATGGGATGTGTCCACTTTGTGTTTTGGGACATTTCTTGTCGCGGGCGCTAGGACTACCCACACAAGTGAGGTATCATTTCTATCGGGAGACTTGGGGGAACGCTGGGTGGGAGGAAATTTGTGGCTCCTCTCAGATTCCAGAACTTGCTGTCACCGAAATGTGAGGAAATGTGTTTTTTTTGCCAAATTTTGAGGTTTGCAAAGGATTCTGGGTAACAGAACCTGGTCAGAGCCCCACAAGTCACCCCATCTTGGATTTCCCTAGGTCTCTAGTTTTAAAAAATGCACAGGTTTGGTAGGTTTCCCTAGGTGCCGGCTGAGCTAGAGGCCAAAATCTACTGGTAGGCACTTTGCAAAAAACAGCTCTGTTTTCTGTGATGTGTCCACGTTGTGTTTTGGGGCATATCCTGTCGCGGGCGCTAGGTCTACCCACACAAGTGAGGTACCATTTTTATCGGGAGACTTGGGGGAACGCTGAGTGGAAGGAAATTTGTGGCTCCTCTCAGATTCCAGAACTTTCTGTCACCGAAATGTGAGTAAAATGTGTTTTTTAGCCAAATTTTGAGGTTTGCAAAGGATTCTGGGTAACAGAACCTGGTCAGAGCCCCACAAGTCACCCCATCTTGGATTTCCCTAGGTCTCTAGTTTTCAAAAATGCACAGGTTTGGTAGGTTTCCCTAGGTGCCGGCTGAGCTAGAGGCCAAAATCTACAGGTAGGCACTTTACAAAAAACAGCTCTGTTTTCTGTGATGTGTCCAAGTTGTGTTTTGGGGCATATCCTGTCACGGGCGCTAAGTCTACCCACACAAGTGAGGTACCATTTTTATCGGGAGACTTGGGAGAACGCCGAGTGGAAGGAAATTTGTGGCTCCTCTCAGATTCCAGAACTTTCTGTCACCGAAATGTGAGGAAAATGTGTTTTTTTAGCCAAATTTTGAGGTTTGCAAAGGATTCTGGGTAACAGAACCTGGTCAGAGCCCCACAAGTCACCCCATCTTGGATTCCCCTAGGTCTCTAGTTTTAAAAAATGCACAGGTTTGGTAGGTTTCCCTAGGTGCCGGCTGAGCTAGAGGCCAAAATCTAGAGGTAGGCACTTTGCAAAAAACAGCTATGTTTTCTGTGATGTGTCCACGTTGTGTTTTGGGGCATATCCTGTCGCGGGCGCTAGGTCCACCCACACAAGTGAGGTACCATTTTTATCGGGAGACTTGGGGGAACGCTGAGTGGAAGTAAATTTGTGGCTCCTCTCAGATTCCAGAACTTTCTGTCACCGAAATGTGAGGAAAATGTGTTTTTTTAGCCAAATTTTGAGGTTCGCAAAGGATTCTGGGTAACAGAACCTAGTCAGAGCCCCACAAGTCACCCCATCTTGGATTTCCCTAGGTCTCTAGTTTTCAAAAATGCACAGGTTTGGTAGGTTTCCCTAGGTGCCGGCTGAGCTAGAGGACAAAATCTACAGGTAGGCACTGTGCAAAAAACAGCTCTGTTTTCTGTCAAAAAATGGGATGTGTCCACTTTGTGTTTTGGGACATTTCCTGTCGCGGGCGCTAGGACTACCCACACAAGTGAGGTACCATTTTTATCGGGAGACTTGGGGGAACGCTGAGTGGAAGGAAATTTGTGGCTCCTCTCAGATTCCAGAACTTTCTGTCACCGAAATGTGAGGAAAATGTGTTTTTTTAGCCAAATTTTGAGGTTTGCAAAGGATTCTGGGTAACAGAACCTGGTCAGAGCCCCACAAGTCACCCCATCTTGGATTTCCCTAGGTCTCTAGTTTTCAAAAATGCACAGGTTTGGTAGGTTTCCCTAGGTGCCGGCTGAGCTAGAGGCCAAAATCTACAGGTAGGCACTGTGCAAAAAACAGCTCTGTTTTCTGTCAAAAAATGGGATGTGTCTACTTTGTGTTTTGGGACATTTCCTGTCGCGGCGCTAGGACTACCCACACAAGTGAGGTATCATTTTTATCGGGAGACTTGGGGGAACGCTGGGTGGAAGGAATGTGTGGCTCCTCTCAGATTCCAGAACTTTCTGTCACCGAAATGTGAGGAAAATGTGTTTTTTTACCCAAATTTTGAGGTTTGCAAAGGATTCTGGGTAACAGAACCTGGTCAAAGCCCCACAAGTCACCCCATCTTGGATTCCCCTAGGTCTCTAGTTTTCAAAAATGCACAGGTTTGGTAGGTTTCCCTAGGTGCCGGCTGAGCTAGAGGCCAAAATCTACAGGTAGGCACTTTGCAAAAAACAGCTCTGTTTTCTGTGATGTGTCCACGTTGTGTTTTGGGGCATATCCTGTCGCGGGCACTAGGTCTACCCACACAAGTGAGGTACCATTTTTATCGGGAGACTTGGGGGAACGCTGAGTGGAAGGAAATTTGTGGCTCCTCTCAGATTCCAGAACTTTCTGTCACCGAAATGTGAGGAAAATGTGTTTTTTAGCAAAATTTTGAGGTTTGCAAAGGATTCTGGGTAACAGAACCTGGTCAGAGCCCCACAAGTCACCCCATCTTGGATTTCCCTAGGTCTCTAGTTTTCAAAAATGCACAGGTTTGGTAGGTTTCCCTAGGTGCCGGCTGAGCTAGAGGCCAAAATCTACAGGTAGGCACTGTGCAAAAAACAGCTCTGTTTTCTGTCAAAAAATGGGATGTGTCCACTTTGTGTTTTGGGACATTTTCTGTCGCGGGCGCTAGGACTACCCACACAAGTGAGGTATCATTTTTATCGGGAGACTTGGGGGAACGCTGGGTGGAAGGAAATTTGTGGCTCCTCTCAGATTCCAGAACTTTCTGTCACCGAAATGTGAGGAAAATGTGTTTTTTTAGCCAAATTATGAGGTTTGCAAAGGATTCTGGGTAACAGAACCTGGTCAGAGCCCCACAAGTCACCCCATCTTGGATTCCCCTAGGTCTCTAGTTTTCAAAAATGCACAGGTTTGGTAGGTTTCCCTAGGTGCCGGCTGAGGTAGAGGACAAAATCTACAGGTAGGCACTTTGCAAAAAACAGCTCTGTTTTCTGTGATGTGCCCACGTTGTGTTTTGGGGCATATCCTGTCGCGGGCGCTAGGTCTACCCACACAAGTGAGGTACCATTTTTATCGGGAGACTTGGGGGAACGCTGGTTGGAAGGAAATTTGTGGCTCCTCTCAGATTCCAGAACTTGCTGTCACCGAAATGTGTGGAAATTTGTTTTTTTAGCCAAATTTTGAGGTTTGCAAAGGATTCTGGGTAACAGAAACTGGTCAGAGACCCACAAGTCACCCCATCTTGGATTCCCCTAGGTCTCTAGTTTTAAAAAATGCACAGGTTTGGTAGGTTTCCCTAGGTGCCGGCTGAGCTAGAGGCCAAAATCTACAGGTAGGCACTTTGCAAAAAACAGCTCTGTTTTCTGTGATGTGTCACGTTGTGTTTTGGGGCATATCCTGTCGCGAGCGCTAGCTCTACCCACACAAGTGAGGTATCATTTTTATCGGGAGACTTGGGGGAACGCTGAGTGGAAGGAAATTTGTGGCTACTCTCAGATTCCAGAACTTTCTGTCACCGAAATGTGAGGAAAATGTGTTTTTTTAGCCAAATTTTGAGGTTTGCAAAGGATTCTGGGTAACAGAACCTGGTCAGAGCCCCACAAGTCACCCCATCTTGGATTCCCCTAGGTCTCTAGTTTTCAAAAATGCACAGGTTTGGTAGGTTTCCCTAGGTGCCGGCTGAGCTAGAGGCCAAAATCTACAGGTAGGCACTGTGCAAAAAACAGCTCTGTTTTCTGTCAAAAAATGGGATGTGTCTACTTTGTGTTTTGGGACATTTCCTGTTGCGGGCGCTAGGACTACCCACACAAGTGAGGTATCATTTTTATCGGGAGACTTGGGGGAACGCTGGGTGGAAGGAAATTTGTGGCTCCTCTCAGATTCCAGAACTTGCTGTCACCGAAATGTGAGGAAATTTGTTTTTTTAGCCAAATTTTGAGGTTTGCAAAGGATTCTGGGTAACAGAACCTGGTCAGAGCCCCACAAGTCACCCCATCTTGGATTCCCCTAGGTCTCTAGTTTTCAAAAATGCACAGGTTTGGTAGGTTTCCCTAGGTGCCGGCTGAGCTAGAGGCCAAAATCTACAGGTAGGCACTGTGCAAAAAACAGCTCTGTTTTCTGTCAAAAAATGGGATGTGTCTACTTTGTGTTTTGGGACATTTCCTGTTGCGGCGCTAGGACTACCCACACAAGTGAGGTATCATTTTTATCGGGAGACTTGGGGGAACGCTGGGTGGAAGGAAATTTGTGGCTCCTCTCAGATTCCAGAACTTGCTGTCACCGAAATGTGAGGAAATTTGTTTTTTTAGCCAAATTTTGAGGTTTGCAAAGGATTCTGGGTAACAGAACCTGGTCAGAGCCCCACAAGTCACCCCATCTTGGATTCCCCTAGGTCTCTAGTTTTCAAAAATGCACAGGTTTGGTAGGTTTCCCTAGGTGCCGGCTGAGCTAGAGGCCAAAATCTACAGGTAGGCACTGTGCAAAAAACAGCTCTGTTTTCTGTCAAAAAATGGGATGTGTCCACTTTGTGTTTTGGGACATTTCCTGTCGCGGGCGCTAGGACTACCCACACAAGTGAGGTATCATTTTTATCGGGAGACTTGGGGGAACGCTGGGTGGAAGGAAATTTGTGGCTCCTCTCAGATTCCAGAACTTTCTGTCACCGAAATGTGAGGAAAATGTGTTTTTTTAGCCAAATTATGAGGTTTGCAAAGGATTCTGGGTAACAGAACCTGGTCAGAGCCCCACAAGTCACCCCATCTTGGATTCCCCTAGGTCTCTAGTTTTCAAAAATGCACAGGTTTGGTAGGTTTCCCTAGGTGCCGGCTGAGCTAGAGGCCAAAATCTACAGGTAGGCACTTTGCAAAAAACAGCTCTGTTTTCTGTGATGTGTCCACTTTGTGTTTTGGGGCATATCCTGTCGCGGGCGCTAGGTCTACCCACACAAGTGAGGTACCATTTTTATCGGGAGACTTGGGGGAACGCTGAGTGGAAGGAAATTTGTGGCTCCTCTCAGATTCCAGAACTTTCTATCACCGAAATGTGAGGAAAATGTGTTTTTTAGCAAAATTTTGAGGTTTGCAAAGGATTCTGGGTAACAGAACCTGGTCAGAGCCCCACAAGTCACCCCATCTTGGATTTCCCTAGGTCTCTAGTTTTCAAAAATGCACAGGTTTGGTAGGTTTCCCTAGGTGCCGGCTGAGCTAGAGGCCAAAATCTACAGGTAGGCACTTTGCAAAAAACAGCTCTGTTTTCTGTGATGTGTCACGTTGTGTTTTGGGGCATATCCTGTCGCGAGCGCTAGCTCTACCCACACAAGTGAGGTATCATTTTTATCGGGAGACTTGGGGGAACGCTGAGTGGAAGGAAATTTGTGGCTACTCTCAGATTCCAGAACTTTCTGTCACCGAAATGTGAGGAAAATGTGTTTTTTTAGCCAAATTTTGAGGTTTGCAAAGGATTCTGGGTAACAGAACCTGGTCAGAGCCCCACAAGTCACCCCATCTTGGATTTCCCTAGGTCTCTAGTTTTCAAAAATGCACAGGTTTGGTAGGTTTCCCTAGGTGCCGGCTGAGCTAGAGGCCAAAATCTAAAGGTAGGCACTGCGCAAAAAACAGCTCTGTTTTCTGTCAAAAAATGGGATGTGTCCACTTTGTGTTTTGGGACATTTCCTGTCGCGGGCGCTAGGACTACCCACACAAGTGAGGTATCATTTTTATCGGGAGACTTGGGGGAACGCTGGTTGGAAGGAAATTTGTGGCTCCTCTCAGATTCCAGAACTTGCTGTCACCGAAATGTGAGGAAATTTGTTTTTTTAGCCAAATTTTGAGGTTTGCAAAGGATTCTGGGTAACAGAACCTGGTCAGAGCCCCACAAGTCACCCCATCTTGGATTCCCCTAGGTCTCTAGTTTGGTAGGTTTCCCTAGGTGCCGGCTGAGCTAGAGGCCAAAATCTACAGGTAGGCACTGTGCAAAAAACAGCTCTGTTTTCTGTCAAAAAAATGGGATGTGTCTACTTTGTGTTTTGGGACATTTCCTGTCGCGGCCCTAGGACTACCCACACAAGTGAGGTATCATTTTTATCGGGAGACTTGGGGGAACGCTGGGTGGAAGGAAATTTGTGGCTCCTCTCAGATTCCAGAACTTTCTGTCACCGAAATGTGAGGAAAATGTGTTTTTTTACCCAAATTTTGAGGTTTGCAAAGGATTCTGGGTAACAGAACCTGGTCAAAGCCCCACAAGTTACCCCATCTTGGATTCCCCTAGGTCTCTAGTTTTCAAAAATGCACAGGTTTGGTAGGTTTCCCTAGGTGCCGGCTGAGCTAGAGGCCAAAATCTACAGGTAGGCACTTTGCAAAAAACAGCTCTGTTTTCTGTGATGTGTCCACTTTGTGTTTTGGGGCATATCCTGTCGCGGGCGCTAGGTCTACCCACACAAGTGAGGTACCATTTTTATCGGGAGACTTGGGGGAACGCTGAGTGGAAGGAAATTTGTGGCTCCTCTCAGATTCCAGAACTTTCTATCACCGAAATGTGAGGAAAATGTGTTTTTTAGCAAAATTTTGAGGTTTGCAAAGGATTCTGGGTAACAGAACCTGGTCAGAGCCCCACAAGTCACCCCATCTTGGATTTCCCTAGGTCTCTAGTTTTCAAAAATGCACAGGTTTGGTAGGTTTCCCTAGGTTCCGGCTGAGCTAGAGGCCAAAATCTACAGGTAGGCACTGTGCAAAAAACAGCTCTGTTTTCTGTCTAAAAATGGGATGTGTCCACTATGTGTTTTGGGACATTTCCTGTCGCGGGCGCTAGGACTACCCACACAAGTGAGGTATCATTTTTATCGGGAGACTTGGGGGAACGCTGGGTGGAAGGAAATTTGTGGCTCCTCTCAGATTCCAGAACTTGCTGTCACCGAAATGTGAGGAAATTTGTTTTTTTTGCCAAATTTTGAGGTTTGCAAAGGATTCTGGGTAACAGAACCTGGTCAGAGCCCCACAAGTCACCCCATCTTGGATTCCCCTAGGTCTCTAGTTTTCAAAAATGCACAGGTTTGGTAGGTTTCCCTAGGTGCCGGCTGAGCTAGAGGCCAAAATCTACAGGTAGGCACTGTGCAAAAAACAGCTCTGTTTTCTGTCAAAAAATGGGATGTGTCTACTTTGTGTTTTGGGACATTTCCTGTTGCGGCGCTAGGACTACCCACACAAGTGAGGTATCATTTTTATCGGGAGACTTGGGGGAACGCTGGGTGGAAGGAAATTTGTGGCTCCTCTCAGATTCCAGAACTTGCTGTCACCGAAATGTGAGGAAAATTGTTTTTTTAGCCAAATTTTGAGGTTTGCAAAGGATTCTGGGTAACAGAACCTGGTCAGAGCCCCACAAGTCACCCCATCTTGGATTCCCCTAGGTCTCTAGTTTTCAAAAATGCACAGGTTTGGTAGGTTTCCCTAGGTGCCGGCTGAGCTAGAGGCCAAAATCTACAGGTAGGCACTGTGCAAAAAACAGCTCTGTTTTCTGTCAAAAAATGGGATGTGTCCACTTTGTGTTTTGGGACATTTCCTGTCGCGGGCGCTAGGACTACCCACACAAGTGAGGTATCATTTTTATCGGGAGACTTGGGGGAACGCTGGGTGGAAGGAAATTTGTGGCTCCTCTCAGATTCCAGAACTTTCTGTCACCGAAATGTGAGGAAAATGTGTTTTTTTACCCAAATTTTGAGGTTTGCAAAGGATTCTGGGTAACAGAACCTGGTCAAAGCCCCACAAGTTACCCCATCTTGGATTCCCCTAGGTCTCTAGTTTTCAAAAATGCACAGGTTTGGTAGGTTTCCCTAGGTGCCGGCTGAGCTAGAGGCCAAAATCTACAGGTAGGCACTTTGCAAAAAACAGCTCTGTTTTCTGTGATGTGTCCACTTTGTGTTTTGGGGCATATCCTGTCGCGGGCGCTAGGTCTACCCACACAAGTGAGGTACCATTTTTATCGGGAGACTTGGGGGAACGCTGAGTGGAAGGAAATTTGTGGCTCCTCTCAGATTCCAGAACTTTCTATCACCGAAATGTGAGGAAAATGTGTTTTTTAGCAAAATTTTGAGGTTTGCAAAGGATTCTGGGTAACAGAACCTGGTCAGAGCCCCACAAGTCACCCCATCTTGGATTTCCCTAGGTCTCTAGTTTTCAAAAATGCACAGGTTTGGTAGGTTTCCCTAGGTTCCGGCTGAGCTAGAGGCCAAAATCTACAGGTAGGCACTGTGCAAAAAACAGCTCTGTTTTCTGTCTAAAAATGGGATGTGTCCACTATGTGTTTTGGGACATTTCCTGTCGCGGGCGCTAGGACTACCCACACAAGTGAGGTATCATTTTTATCGGGAGACTTGGGGGAACGCTGGGTGGAAGGAAATTTGTGGCTCCTCTCAGATTCCAGAACTTGCTGTCACCGAAATGTGAGGAAATTTGTTTTTTTTGCCAAATTTTGAGGTTTGCAAAGGATTCTGGGTAACAGAACCTGGTCAGAGCCCCACAAGTCACCCCATCTTGGATTCCCCTAGGTCTCTAGTTTTCAAAAATGCACAGGTTTGGTAGGTTTCCCTAGGTGCCGGCTGAGCTAGAGGCCAAAATCTACAGGTAGGCACTGTGCAAAAAACAGCTCTGTTTTCTGTCAAAAAATGGGATGTGTCTACTTTGTGTTTTGGGACATTTCCTGTTGCGGCGCTAGGACTACCCACACAAGTGAGGTATCATTTTTATCGGGAGACTTGGGGGAACGCTGGGTGGAAGGAAATTTGTGGCTCCTCTCAGATTCCAGAACTTGCTGTCACCGAAATGTGAGGAAAATTGTTTTTTTTAGCCAAATTTTGAGGTTTGCAAAGGATTCTGGGTAACAGAACCTGGTCAGAGCCCCACAAGTCACCCCATCTTGGATTCCCCTAGGTCTCTAGTTTTCAAAAATGCACAGGTTTGGTAGGTTTCCCTAGGTGCCGGCTGAGCTAGAGGCCAAAATCTACAGGTAGGCACTGTGCAAAAAACAGCTCTGTTTTCTGTGATGTGTCCACATTGTGTTTTGGGGCATATCCTGTCGCGGGCGCTAGGTCTACCCACACAAGTGAGGTACCATTTTTATCGGGAGACTTGGGGGAACGCTGAGTGGAAGGAAATTTGTGGCTCCTCTCAGATTCCAGAACTTTCTGTCACCGAAATGTGAGGAAAATGTGTTTTTTAGCCAAATTTTGAGGTTTGCAAAGGATTCTGGGTAACAGAACCTGGTCAGAGCCCCACAAGTCACCCCATCTTGGATTTCCCTAGGTCTCTAGTTTTCAAAAATGCACAGGTTTGGTAGGTTTCCCTAGGTGCCGGCTGAGCTAGAGGCCAAAATCTACAGGTAGGCACTTTACAAAAAACAGCTCTGTTTTCTGTGATGTGTCCACGTTGTGTTTTGGGGCATATCCTGTCGCGGGCGCTAAGTCTACCCACACAAGTGAGGTACCATTTTTATCGGGAGACTTGGGAGAACGCCGAGTGGAAGGAAATTTGTGGCTCCTCTCAGATTCCAGAACTTTCTGTCACCGAAATGTGAGGAAAATGTGTTTTTTTAGCCAAATTTTGAGGTTTGCAAAGGATTCTGGGTAACAGAACCTGGTCAGAGCCCCACAAGTCACCCCATCTTGGATTCCCCTAGGTCTCTAGTTTTAAAAAATGCACAGGTTTGGTAGGTTTCCCTAGGTGCCGGCTGAGCTAGAGGCCAAAATCTAGAGTTAGGCACTTTGCAAAAAACAGCTATGTTTTCTGTGATGTGTCCACGTTGTGGTTTGGGGCATATCCTGTCGCGGGCGCTAGGTCTACCCACACAAGTGAGGTACCATTTTTATCGGGAGACTTGGGGGAACGCTGAGTGGAAGTAAATTTGTGGCTCCTCTCAGATTCCAAAACTTTCTGTCACCGAAATGTGAGGAAATTTGTTTTTTTAGCCAAATTGTGAGGTTTGCAAAGGATTCTGGGTAACAGAACCTGGTCAGAGCCCCACAAGTCACCCCATCTTGGATTCCCCTAGGTCTCTAGTTTTCAAAAATGCACAGGTTTGGTAGGTTTCCCTAGGTTCCGGGTGAGCTAGAGGCCAAAGTCTACAGGTAGGCACTGTGCAAAAAACAGCTCTGTTTTCTGTCTAAAAATGGGATGTGTCCACTATGTGTTTTGGGACATTTCCTGTCGCGGGCGCTAGGACTACCCACACAAGTGAGGTATCATTTTTATCGGGAGACTTGGGGGAACGCTGGGTGGAAGGAAATTTGTGGCTCCTCTCAGATTCCAGAACTTGCTGTCACCGAAATGTGAGGAAATTTGTTTTTTTAGCCAAATTTTGAGGTTTGCAAAGGATTCTGGGTAACAGAACCTGGTCAGAGCCCCACAAGTCACCCCATCTTGGATTCCCCTAGGTCTCTAGTTTTCAAAAATGCACAGGTTTGGTAGGTTTCCCTAGGTGCCGGCTGAGCTAGAGGCCAAAATCTACAGGTAGGCACTGTGCAAAAAACAGCTCTGTTTTCTGTCAAAAAATGGGATGTGTCTACTTTGTGTTTTGGGACATTTCCTGTTGCGGCGCTAGGACTACCCACACAAGTGAGGTATCATTTTTATCGGGAGACTTGGGGGAACGCTGGGTGGAAGGAAATTTGTGGCTCCTCTCAGATTCCAGAACTTTCTGTCACCGAAATGTGAGGAAAATGTGTTTTTTTAGCCAAATTTTGAGGTTTGCAAAGGATTCTGGGTAACAGAACCTGGTCAAAGCCCCACAAGTCACCCCATCTTGGATTCCCCTAGGTCTCTAGTTTTAAAAAATGCACAGGTTTGGTAGGTTTCCCTAGGTGCCGGCTGAGCTAGAGGCCAAAATCTACAGGTAGGCACTTTGCAAAAAACAGCTCTGTTTTCTGTGATGTGTCCACATTGTGTTTTGGGGCATATCCTGTCGCGGGCGCTAGGTCTACCCACACAAGTGAGGTACCATTTTTATCGGGAGACTTGGGGGAACGCTGAGTGGAAGGAAATTTGTGGCTCCTCTCAGATTCCAGAACTTTCTGTCACCGAAATGTGAGGAAAATGTGTTTTTTAGCCAAATTTTGAGGTTTGCAAAGGATTCTGGGTAACAGAACCTGGTCAGAGCCCCACAAGTCACCCCATCTTGGATTTCCCTAGGTCTCTAGTTTTCAAAAATGCACAGGTTTGGTAGGTTTCCGTAGGTGCCGGCTGAGCTAGAGGCCAAAATCTACAGGTAGGCACTTTACAAAAAACAGCTCTGTTTTCTGTGATGTGTCCACGTTGTGTTTTGGGGCATATCCTGTCGCGGGCGCTAAGTCTACCCACACAAGTGAGGTACCATTTTTATCGGGAGACTTGGGAGAACGCCGAGTGGAAGGAAATTTGTGGCTCCTCTCAGATTCCAGAACTTTCTGTCACCGAAATGTGAGGAAAATGTGTTTTTTTAGCCAAATTTTGAGGTTTGCAAAGGATTCTGGGTAACAGAACCTGGTCAGAGCCCCACAAGTCACCCCATCTTGGATTCCCCTAGGTCTCTAGTTTTAAAAAATGCACAGGTTTGGTAGGTTTCCCTAGGTGCCGGCTGAGCTAGAGGCCAAAATCTAGAGTTAGGCACTTTGCAAAAAACAGCTATGTTTTCTGTGATGTGTCCACGTTGTGGTTTGGGGCATATCCTGTCGCGGGCGCAAGGTCTACCCACACAAGTGAGGTACCATTTTTATCGGGAGACTTGGGGGAACGCTGAGTGGAAGTAAATTTGTGGCTCCTCTCAGATTCCAGAACTTTCTGTCACCGAAATGTGAGGAAAATGTGTTTTTTTAGCCAAATTTTGAGGTTCGCAAAGGATTCTGGGTAACAGAACCTAGTCAGAGCCCCACAAGTCACCCCATCTTGGATTTCCCTAGGTCTCTAGTTTTCAAAAATGCACAGGTTTGGTAGGTTTCCCTAGGTGCCGGCTGAGCTAGAGTACAAAATCTACAGGTAGGCACTGTGCAAAAAACAGCTCTGTTTTCTGTCAAAAAATGGAATGTGTCCACTTTGTGTTTTGGGACATTTCCTGTCGCGGGCGCTAGGACTACCCACACAAGTGAGGTATCATTTTTATCGGGAGACTTGGGGGAACGCTTGTTGGAAGGAAATTTGTGGCTCCTCTCAGATTCCAGAACTTGCTGTCACCGAAATGTGAGGAAATTTGTTTTTTTAGCCAAATTTTGAGGTTTGCAAAGGATTCTGGGTAACAGAACCTGGTCAGAGCCCCACAAGTCACCCCATCTTGGATTCCCCTAGGTCTCTAGTTTTCAAAAGTGCACAGGTTTGGTAGGTTTCCCTAGGTGCCGGCTGAGCTAGAGGCCAAAATCTACAGGTAGGCACTGTGCAAAAAACAGCTCTGTTTTCTGTCAAAAAATGGGATGTGTCTACTTTGTGTTTTGGGACATTTCCTGTTGCGGCGCTAGGACTACCCACACAAGTGAGGTATCATTTTTATCGGGAGACTTGGGGGAACGCTGGGTGGAAGGAAATTTGTGGCTCCTCTCAGATTCCAGAACTTTCTGTCACCGAAATGTGAGGAAAATGTGTTTTTTTAGCCAAATTTTGAGGTTTGCAAAGGATTCTGGGTAACAGAACCTGGTCAAAGCCCCACAAGTCACCCCATCTTGGATTCCCCTAGGTCTCTAGTTTTCAAAAATGCACAGGTTTGGTAGGTTTCCCTAGGTGCCGGCTGAGCTAGAGGCCAAAATCTACAGGTAGGCACTTTGCAAAAAACAGCTCTGTTTTCTGTGATGTGTCCACATTGTGTTTTGGGGCATATCCTGTCGCGGGCGCTAGGTCTACCCACACAAGTGAGGTACCATTTTTATCGGGAGACTTGGGGGAACGCTGAGTGGAAGGAAATTTGTGGCTCCTCTCAGATTCCAGAACTTTCTGTCACCGAAATGTGAGGAAAATGTGTTTTTTAGCCAAATTTTGAGGTTTGCAAAGGATTCTGGGTAACAGAACCTGGTCAGAGCCCCACAAGTCACCCCATCTTGGATTTCCCTAGGTCTCTAGTTTTCAAAAATGCACAGGTTTGGTAGGTTTCCCTAGGTGCCGGCTGAGCTAGAGGCCAAAATCTACAGGTAGGCACTTTACAAAAAACAGCTCTGTTTTCTGTGATGTGTCCACGTTGTGTTTTGGGGCATATCCTGTCGCGGGCGCTAAGTCTACCCACACAAGTGAGGTACCATTTTTATCGGGAGACTTGGGAGAACGCCGAGTGGAAGGAAATTTGTGGCTCCTCTCAGATTCCAGAACTTTCTGTCACCGAAATGTGAGGAAAATGTGTTTTTTTAGCCAAATTTTGAGGTTTGCAAAGGATTCTGGGTAACAGAACCTGGTCAGAGCCCCACAAGTCACCCCATCTTGGATTCCCCTAGGTCTCTAGTTTTAAAAAATGCACAGGTTTGGTAGGTTTCCCTAGGTGCCGGCTGAGCTAGAGGCCAAAATCTAGAGTTAGGCACTTTGCAAAAAACAGCTATGTTTTCTGTGATGTGTCCACGTTGTGGTTTGGGGCATATCCTGTCGCGGGCGCTAGGTCTACCCACACAAGTGAGGTACCATTTTTATCGGGAGACTTGGGGGAACGCTGAGTGGAAGTAAATTTGTGGCTCCTCTCAGATTCCAGAACTTTCTGTCACCGAAATGTGAGGAAAATGTGTTTTTTTAGCCAAATTTTGAGGTTCGCAAAGGATTCTGGGTAACAGAACCTAGTCAGAGCCCCACAAGTCACCCCATCTTGGATTTCCCTAGGTCTCTAGTTTTCAAAAATGCACAGGTTTGGTAGGTTTCCCTAGGTGCCGGCTGAGCTAGAGTACAAAATCTACAGGTAGGCACTGTGCAAAAAACAGCTCTGTTTTCTGTCAAAAAATGGAATGTGTCCACTTTGTGTTTTGGGACATTTCCTGTCGCGGGCGCTAAGACTACCCACACAAGTGAGGTATCATTTTTATCGGGAGACTTGGGGGAACGCTTGTTGGAAGGAAATTTGTGGCTCCTCTCAGATTCCAGAACTTGCTGTCACCAAAATGTGAGGAAATGTGTTTTTTTAGCCAAATTTTGAGGTTTGCAAAGGATTCTGGGTAACAGAACCTGGTCAGAGCCCCACAAGTCACCCCATCTTGGATTTCCCTAGGTCTCTAGTTTTCAAAAATGCACAGGTTTGGTAGGTTTCCCTAGGTGCCGGCTGAGCTAGAGGCCAAAATCTACAGGTAGGCACTTGGCAAAAAACAGCTCTGTTTTCTGTGATGTGTCCACGTTGTGTTTTGGGGCATATCCTGTCGCGGGCGCTAGGGCTACCCACACAAGTGAGGTACCATTTTTATCGGAAGACTTGGGGGAACGCTGAGTGGAAGGAAATTTGTGGCTCCTCTCAGATTCCAGAACTTTCTGTCACCGAAATGTGAGGAAAATGTGTTTTTTAGCAAACTTTTGAGGTTTGCAAAGGATTCTGGGTAACAGAACCTGGTCAGAGCCCCACAAGTCACCCCATCTTGGATTTCCCTAGGTCTCTAGTTTTCAAAAATGCACAGGTTTGGTAGGTTTCCCTAGGTGCCGGCTGAGCTAGAGGCCAAAATCTACAGGTAGGCACTGTGCAAAAAACAGCTCTGTTTTCTGTCAAAAAATGGGATGTGTCCACTTTGTGTTTTGGGACATTTCCTGTCGCGGGCGCTAGGACTACCCACACAAGTGAGGTATCATTTTTATCGGGAGACTTGGGGGAACGCTGGTTGGAAGGAAATTTGTGGCTCCTCTCAGATTCCAGAACTTTCTGTCACCGAAATGTGAGGAAATTTGTTTTTTTAGCCAAATTGTGAGGTTTGCAAAGGATTCTGGGTAACAGAACCTGGTCAGAGCCCCACAAGTCACCCCATCTTGGATTCCCCTAGGTCTCTAGTTTTCAAAAATGCACAGGTTTGGTAGGTTTCCTTAGGTGCCGGCTGAGCTAGAGGCCAAAATCTACAGGTAGGCACTGTGCAAAAAACAGCTCTGTTTTCTGTCAAAAAATGGGATGTGTCTACTTTGTGTTTTGGGACATTTCCTGTTGCGGCGCTAGAACTACCCACACAAGTGAGGTATCATTTTTATCGGGAGACTTGGGGGAACGCTGAGTGGAAGTAAATTTGTGGCTCCTCTCAGATTCCAGAACTTTCTGTTACCGAAATGTGAGGAAAATGTGTTTTTTTAGCCAAATTTTGAGGTTCGCAAAGGATTCTGGGTAACAGAACCTAGTCAGAGCCCCACAAGTCACCCCATCTTGGATTTCCCTAGGTCTCTAGTTTTAAAAAATGCACAGGTTTGGTAGGTTTCCCTAGGTGCCGGCTGAGCTAGAGGACAAAATCTACAGGTAGGCACTGTGCAAAAAACAGCTCTGTTTTCTGTCAAAAAATGGGATGTGTCCACTTTGTGTTTTGGGACATTTCCTGTCGCGGGCGCTAGGACTACCCACACAAGTGAGGTATCATTTTTATCGGGAGACTTGGGGGAACGCTTGTTGGAAGGAAATTTGTGGCTCCTCTCAGATTCCAGAACTTGCTGTCACCAAAATGTGAGGAAATGTGTTTTTTTAGCCAAATTTTGAGGTTTGCAACGGATTCTGGGTAACAGAACCTGGTCAGAGCCCCACAAGTCACCCCATCTTGGATTCCCCTAGGTCTCTAGTTTTCAAAAATGCACAGGTTTGGTAGGTTTCCCTAGGTGCCGGCTGAGCTAGAGGCCAAAATCTACAGGTAGGCACTTTGCAAAAAACAGCTCTGTTTTCTGTGATGTGTCCACGTTGTGTTTTGGGGCATATCCTGTCGCGGGCGCTAGGTCTACCCACACAAGTGAGGTACCATTTTTATCGGAAGACTTGGGGGAACGCTGAGTGGAAGGAAATTTGTGGCTCCTCTCAGATTCCAGAACTTTCTGTCACCGAAATGTGAGGAAAATGTGTTTTTTAGCAACCTTTTGAGGTTTGCAAAGGATTCTGGGTAACAGACCCTGGTCAGAGCCCCACAAGTCACCCCATCTTGGATTTCCCTAGGTCTCTAGTTTTCAAAAATGCACAGGTTTGGTAGGTTTCCCTAGGTGCCGGCTGAGCTAGAGGCCAAAATCTACAGGTAGGCACTGTGCAAAAAACAGCTCTGTTTTCTGTCAAAAAATGGGATGTGTCCACTTTGTGTTTTGGGACATTTCCTGTCGCGGGCGCTAGGACTACCCACACAAGTGAGGTATCATTTTTATCGGGAGACTTGGGGGAACACTGGTTGGAAGGAAATTTGTGGCTCCTCTCAGATTCCAGAACTTGCTGTCACCGAAATGTGAGGAAATTTGTTTTTTTAGCCAAATTGTGAGGTTTGCAAAGGATTCTGGGTAACAGAACCTGGTCAGAGCCCCACAAGTCACCCCATCTTGGATTCCCCTAGGTCTCTAGTTTTCAAAAATGCACAGGTTTGGTAGGTTTCCCTAGGTGCCGGCTGAGCTAGAGGCCAAAATCTACAGGTAGGCACTGTGCAAAAAACAGCTCTGTTTTCTGTCAAAAAATGGGATGTGTCTACTTTGTGTTTTGGGACATTTCCTGTTGCGGCGCTAGAACTACCCACACAAGTGAGGTATCATTTTTATCGGGAGACTTGGGGGAACGCTGAGTGGAAGGAAATTTGTGGCTCCTCTCAGATTCCAGAACTTTCTGTCACCGAAATGTGAGGAAAATGTGTTTTTTAGCCAAATTTTGAGGTTTGCAAAGGATTCTGGGTAACAGAACCTGGTCAGAGCCCCACAAGTCACCCCATCTTGGATTTCCCTAGGTCTCTAGTTTTAAAAAATGCACAGGTTTGGTAGGTTTCCCTAGGTGCCGGCTGAGCTAGAGGCCAAAATCTACAGGTAGTCACTGTGCAAAAAACAGCTCTGTTTTCTGTCAAAAAATGGGATGTGTCCACTTTGTGTTTTGGGACATTTCCTGTCGCGGGCGCTAGGACTACCCACACAAGTGAGGTATCATTTTTATCGGGAGACTTGGGGGAACGCTGGGTGGAAGGAAATTTGTGGCTCCTCTCCGATTCCAGAACTTTCTGTCACCGAAATGTGAGGAAAATGTGTTTTTTTGGCCAAATTATGAGGTTTGCAAAGGATTCTGGGTAGCAGAACCTGGTCAGAGCCCCACAAGTCACCCCATCTTGGATTCCCCTAGGTCTCTAGTTTTCAAAAATGCACAGGTTTGGTAGGTTTCCCTAGGTGCCGGCTGAGGTAGAGGACAAAATCTACAGGTAGGCACTTTGCAAAAAACAGCTCTGTTTTCTGTGATGTGCCCACGTTGTGTTTTGGGGCATATCCTGTCGCGGGCGCTAGGTCTACCCACACAAGTGAGGTACCATTTTTATCGGGAGACTTGGGGGAACGCTGGTTGGATGGAAATTTGTGGCTCCTCTCAGATTCCAGAACTTGCTGTCACCGAAATGTGAGGAAATTTGTTTTTTTAGCCAAATTTTGAGGTTTGCAAAGGATTCTGGGTAACAGAAACTGGTCAGAGCCCCACAAGTCACCCCATCTTGGATTTCCCTAGGTCTCTAGTTTTCAAAAATGCACAGGTTTGGTAGGTTTCCCTAGGTGCCGGCTGAGCTAGAGGCCAAAATCTACAGGTAGGCACTTTACAAAAAACAGCTCTGTTTTCTGTGATGTGTCCACGTTGTGTTTTGGGGCATATCCTGTCGCGGGCGCTAAGTCTACCCACACAAGTGAGGTACCATTTTTATCGGGAGACTTGGGAGAACGCTGAGTGGAAGGAAATTTGTGGCTCCTCTCAGATTCCAGAACTTTCTGTCACCGAAATGTGAGGAAAATGTGTTTTTTTAGCCAAATTTTGAGGTTTGCAAAGGATTCTGGGTAACAGAACCTGGTCAGAGCCCCACAAGTCACCCCATCTTGGATTCCCCTAGGTCTCTAGTTTTAAAAAATGCACAGGTTTGGTAGGTTTCCCTAGGTGCCGGCTGAGCTAGAGGCCAAAATCTAGAGGTAGGCACTTTGCAAAAAACAGCTATGTTTTCTGTGATGTGTCCACGTTGTGTTTTGGGGCATATCCTGTCGCGGGCGCTAGGTCCACCCACACAAGTGAGGTACCATTTTTATCGGGAGACTTGGGGGAACGCTGAGTGGAAGTAAATTTGTGGCTCCTCTCAGATTCCAGAACTTTCTGTCACCGAAATGTGAGGAAAATGTGTTTTTTTAGCCAAATTTTGAGGTTCGCAAAGGATTCTGGGTAACAGAACCTAGTCAGAGCCCCACAAGTCACCCCATCTTGGATTTCCCTAGGTCTCTAGTTTTCAAAAATGCACAGGTTTGGTAGGTTTCCCTAGGTGCCGGCTGAGCTAGAGGACAAAATCTACAGGTAGGCACTGTGCAAAAAACAGCTCTGTTTTCTGTCAAAAAATGGGATGTGTCCACTTTGTGTTTTGGGACATTTCCTGTCGCGGGCGCTAGGACTACCCACACAAGTGAGGTATCATTTTTATCGGGAGACTTGGGGGAACGCTGGGTGGAAGGAAATTTGTGGCTCCTCTCAGATTCCAGAACTTTCTGTCACCGAAATGTGAGGAAAATGGTTTTTTTTAGCCAAATTATGAGGTTTGCAAAGGATTCTGGGTAACAGAACCTGGTCAGAGCCCCACAAGTCACCCCATCTTGGATTCCCCTAGGTCTCTAGTTTTCAAAAATGCACAGGTTTGGTAGGTTTCCCTAGGTGCCGGCTGAGGTAGAGGACAAAATCTACAGGTAGGCACTTTGCAAAAAACAGCTCTGTTTTCTGTGATGTGCCCACGTTGTGTTTTGGGGCATATCCTGTCGCGGGCGCTAGGTCTACCCACACAAGTGAGGTACCATTTTTATCGGGAGACTTGGGGGAACGCTGGTTGGAAGGAAATTTGTGGCTCCTCTCAGATTCCAGAACTTGCTGTCACCGAAATGTGTGGAAATTTGTTTTTTTAGCCAAATTTTGAGGTTTGCAAAGGATTCTGGGTAACAGAAACTGGTCAGAGCCCCACAAGTCACCCCATCTTGGATTCCCCTAGGTCTCTAGTTTTCAAAAATGCACAGGTTTGGTAGGTTTCCCTAGGTGCCGGCTGAGCTAGAGGCCAAAATCTACAGGTAGGCACTTTGCAAAAAACAGCTCTGTTTTCTGTGATGTGTCCACGTTGTGTTTTGGGGCATATCCTGTCGCGGGCGCTAGCTCTACCCACACAAGTGAGGTATCATTTTTATCGGGAGACTTGGGGGAGCGCTGAGTGGAAGGAAATTTGTGGCTCCTCTCAGATTCCAGAACTTTCTGTCACCGAAATGTGAGGAAAATGTGTTTTTTTAGCCAAATTTTGAGGTTTGCAAAGGATTCTGGGTAACAGAACCTGGTCAGAGCCCCACAAGTCACCCCATCTTGGATTTCCCTAGGTCTCTAGTTTTCAAAAATGCACAGGTTTGGTAGGTTTCCTTAGGTGCCGGCTGAGCTAGAGGCCAAAATCTACAGGTAGGCACTGTGCAAAAAACAGCTCTGTTTTCTGTCAAAAAATGGGATGTGTCTACTTTGTGTTTTGGGACATTTCCTGTTGCGGCGCTAGAACTACCCACACAAGTGAGGTATCATTTTTATCGGGAGACTTGGGGGAACGCTGAGTGGAAGTAAATTTGTGGCTCCTCTCAGATTCCAGAACTTTCTGTTACCGAAATGTGAGGAAAATGTGTTTTTTTAGCCAAATTTTGAGGTTCGCAAAGGATTCTGGGTAACAGAACCTAGTCAGAGCCCCACAAGTCACCCCATCTTGGATTTCCCTAGGTCTCTAGTTTTAAAAAATGCACAGGTTTGGTAGGTTTCCCTAGGTGCCGGCTGAGCTAGAGGACAAAATCTACAGGTAGGCACTGTGCAAAAAACAGCTCTGTTTTCTGTCAAAAAATGGGATGTGTCCACTTTGTGTTTTGGGACATTTCCTGTCGCGGGCGCTAGGACTACCCACACAAGTGAGGTATCATTTTTATCGGGAGACTTGGGGGAACGCTTGTTGGAAGGAAATTTGTGGCTCCTCTCAGATTCCAGAACTTGCTGTCACCAAAATGTGAGGAAATGTGTTTTTTTAGCCAAATTTTGAGGTTTGCAACGGATTCTGGGTAACAGAACCTGGTCAGAGCCCCACAAGTCACCCCATCTTGGATTCCCCTAGGTCTCTAGTTTTCAAAAATGCACAGGTTTGGTAGGTTTCCCTAGGTGCCGGCTGAGCTAGAGGCCAAAATCTACAGGTAGGCACTTTGCAAAAAACAGCTCTGTTTTCTGTGATGTGTCCACGTTGTGTTTTGGGGCATATCCTGTCGCGGGCGCTAGGTCTACCCACACAAGTGAGGTACCATTTTTATCGGAAGACTTGGGGGAACGCTGAGTGGAAGGAAATTTGTGGCTCCTCTCAGATTCCAGAACTTTCTGTCACCGAAATGTGAGGAAAATGTGTTTTTTAGCAACCTTTTGAGGTTTGCAAAGGATTCTGGGTAACAGAACCTGGTCAGAGCCCCACAAGTCACCCCATCTTGGATTTCCCTAGGTCTCTAGTTTTCAAAAATGCACAGGTTTGGTAGGTTTCCCTAGGTGCCGGCTGAGCTAGAGGCCAAAATCTACAGGTAGGCACTGTGCAAAAAACAGCTCTGTTTTCTGTCAAAAAATGGGATGTGTCCACTTTGTGTTTTGGGACATTTCCTGTCGCGGGCGCTAGGACTACCCACACAAGTGAGGTATCATTTTTATCGGGAGACTTGGGGGAACACTGGTTGGAAGGAAATTTGTGGCTCCTCTCAGATTCCAGAACTTGCTGTCACCGAAATGTGAGGAAATTTGTTTTTTTAGCCAAATTGTGAGGTTTGCAAAGGATTCTGGGTAACAGAACCTGGTCAGAGCCCCACAAGTCACCCCATCTTGGATTCCCCTAGGTCTCTAGTTTTCAAAAATGCACAGGTTTGGTAGGTTTCCCTAGGTGCCGGCTGAGCTAGAGGCCAAAATCTACAGGTAGGCACTTTGCAAAAAACAGCTCTGTTTTCTGTGATGTGTCCACGTTGTGTTTTGGGGCATATCCTGTCGCGGGCGCTAGCTCTACCCACACAAGTGAGGTATCATTTTTATCGGGAGACTTGGGGGAGCGCTGAGTGGAAGGAAATTTGTGGCTCCTCTCAGATTCCAGAACTTTCTGTCACCGAAATGTGAGGAAAATGTGTTTTTTTAGCCAAATTTTGAGGTTTGCAAAGGATTCTGGGTAACAGAACCTGGTCAGAGCCCCACAAGTCACCCCATCTTGGATTTCCCTAGGTCTCTAGTTTTCAAAAATGCACAGGTTTGGTAGGTTTCCTTAGGTGCCGGCTGAGCTAGAGGCCAAAATCTACAGGTAGGCACTGTGCAAAAAACAGCTCTGTTTTCTGTCAAAAAATGGGATGTGTCTACTTTGTGTTTTGGGACATTTCCTGTTGCGGCGCTAGAACTACCCACACAAGTGAGGTATCATTTTTATCGGGAGACTTGGGGGAACGCTGAGTGGAAGTAAATTTGTGGCTCCTCTCAGATTCCAGAACTTTCTGTTACCGAAATGTGAGGAAAATGTGTTTTTTTAGCCAAATTTTGAGGTTCGCAAAGGATTCTGGGTAACAGAACCTAGTCAGAGCCCCACAAGTCACCCCATCTTGGATTTCCCTAGGTCTCTAGTTTTAAAAAATGCACAGGTTTGGTAGGTTTCCCTAGGTGCCGGCTGAGCTAGAGGACAAAATCTACAGGTAGGCACTGTGCAAAAAACAGCTCTGTTTTCTGTCAAAAAATGGGATGTGTCCACTTTGTGTTTTGGGACATTTCCTGTCGCGGGCGCTAGGACTACCCACACAAGTGAGGTATCATTTTTATCGGGAGACTTGGGGGAACGCTTGTTGGAAGGAAATTTGTGGCTCCTCTCAGATTCCAGAACTTGCTGTCACCAAAATGTGAGGAAATGTGTTTTTTTAGCCAAATTTTGAGGTTTGCAACGGATTCTGGGTAACAGAACCTGGTCAGAGCCCCACAAGTCACCCCATCTTGGATTCCCCTAGGTCTCTAGTTTTCAAAAATGCACAGGTTTGGTAGGTTTCTCTAGGTGCCGGCTGAGCTAGAGGCCAAAATCTACAGGTAGGCACTTTGCAAAAAACAGCTCTGTTTTCTGTGATGTGTCCACGTTGTGTTTTGGGGCATATCCTGTCGCGGGCGCTAGGTCTACCCACACAAGTGAGGTACCATTTTTATCGGAAGACTTGGGGGAACGCTGAGTGGAAGGAAATTTGTGGCTCCTCTCAGATTCCAGAACTTTCTGTCACCGAAATGTGAGGAAAATGTGTTTTTTAGCAACCTTTTGAGGTTTGCAAAGGATTCTGGGTAACAGACCCTGGTCAGAGCCCCACAAGTCACCCCATCTTGGATTTCCCTAGGTCTCTAGTTTTCAAAAATGCACAGGTTTGGTAGGTTTCCCTAGGTGCCGGCTGAGCTAGAGGCCAAAATCTACAGGTAGGCACTGTGCAAAAAACAGCTCTGTTTTCTGTCAAAAAATGGGATGTGTCCACTTTGTGTTTTGGGACATTTCCTGTCGCGGGCGCTAGGACTACCCACACAAGTGAGGTATCATTTTTATCGGGAGACTTGGGGGAACACTGGTTGGAAGGAAATTTGTGGCTCCTCTCAGATTCCAGAACTTGCTGTCACCGAAATGTGAGGAAATTTGTTTTTTTAGCCAAATTGTGAGGTTTGCAAAGGATTCTGGGTAACAGAACCTGGTCAGAGCCCCACAAGTCACCCCATCTTGGATTCCCCTAGGTCTCTAGTTTTCAAAAATGCACAGGTTTGGTAGGTTTCCCTAGGTGCCGGCTGAGCTAGAGGCCAAAATCTACAGGTAGGCACTGTGCAAAAAACAGCTCTGTTTTCTGTCAAAAAATGGGATGTGTCTACTTTGTGTTTTGGGACATTTCCTGTTGCGGCGCTAGAACTACCCACACAAGTGAGGTATCATTTTTATCGGGAGACTTGGGGGAACGCTGAGTGGAAGGAAATTTGTGGCTCCTCTCAGATTCCAGAACTTTCTGTCACCGAAATGTGAGGAAAATGTGTTTTTTAGCCAAATTTTGAGGTTTGCAAAGGATTCTGGGTAACAGAACCTGGTCAGAGCCCCACAAGTCACCCCATCTTGGATTTCCCTAGGTCTCTAGTTTTAAAAAATGCACAGGTTTGGTAGGTTTCCCTAGGTGCCGGCTGAGCTAGAGGCCAAAATCTACAGGTAGTCACTGTGCAAAAAACAGCTCTGTTTTCTGTCAAAAAATGGGATGTGTCCACTTTGTGTTTTGGGACATTTCCTGTCGCGGGCGCTAGGACTACCCACACAAGTGAGGTATCATTTTTATCGGGAGACTTGGGGGAACGCTGGGTGGAAGGAAATTTGTGGCTCCTCTCCGATTCCAGAACTTTCTGTCACCGAAATGTGAGGAAAATGTGTTTTTTTGGCCAAATTATGAGGTTTGCAAAGGATTCTGGGTAACAGAACCTGGTCAGAGCCCCACAAGTCACCCCATCTTGGATTCCCCTAGGTCTCTAGTTTTCAAAAATGCACAGGTTTGGTAGGTTTCCCTAGGTGCCGGCTGAGGTAGAGGACAAAATCTACAGGTAGGCACTTTGCAAAAAACAGCTCTGTTTTCTGTGATGTGCCCACGTTGTGTTTTGGGGCATATCCTGTCGCGGGCGCTAGGTCTACCCACACAAGTGAGGTACCATTTTTATCGGGAGACTTGGGGGAACGCTGGTTGGATGGAAATTTGTGGCTCCTCTCAGATTCCAGAACTTGCTGTCACCGAAATGTGAGGAAATTTGTTTTTTTAGCCAAATTTTGAGGTTTGCAAAGGATTCTGGGTAACAGAAACTGGTCAGAGCCCCACAAGTCACCCCATCTTGGATTTCCCTAGGTCTCTAGTTTTCAAAAATGCACAGGTTTGGTAGGTTTCCCTAGGTGCCGGCTGAGCTAGAGGCCAAAATCTACAGGTAGGCACTTTACAAAAAACAGCTCTGTTTTCTGTGATGTGTCCACGTTGTGTTTTGGGGCATATCCTGTCGCGGGCGCTAAGTCTACCCACACAAGTGAGGTACCATTTTTATCGGGAGACTTGGGAGAACGCTGAGTGGAAGGAAATTTGTGGCTCCTCTCAGATTCCAGAACTTTCTGTCACCGAAATGTGAGGAAAATGTGTTTTTTTAGCCAAATTTTGAGGTTTGCAAAGGATTCTGGGTAACAGAACCTGGTCAGAGCCCCACAAGTCACCCCATCTTGGATTCCCCTAGGTCTCTAGTTTTAAAAAATGCACAGGTTTGGTAGGTTTCCCTAGGTGCCGGCTGAGCTAGAGGCCAAAATCTAGAGGTAGGCACTTTGCAAAAAACAGCTATGTTTTCTGTGATGTGTCCACGTTGTGTTTTGGGGCATATCCTGTCGCGGGCGCTAGGTCCACCCACACAAGTGAGGTACCATTTTTATCGGGAGACTTGGGGGAACGCTGAGTGGAAGTAAATTTGTGGCTCCTCTCAGATTCCAGAACTTTCTGTCACCGAAATGTGAGGAAAATGTGTTTTTTTAGCCAAATTTTGAGGTTCGCAAAGGATTCTGGGTAACAGAACCTAGTCAGAGCCCCACAAGTCACCCCATCTTGGATTTCCCTAGGTCTCTAGTTTTCAAAAATGCACAGGTTTGGTAGGTTTCCCTAGGTGCCGGCTGAGCTAGAGGACAAAATCTACAGGTAGGCACTGTGCAAAAAACAGCTCTGTTTTCTGTCAAAAAATGGGATGTGTCCACTTTGTGTTTTGGGACATTTCCTGTCGCGGGCGCTAGGACTACCCACACAAGTGAGGTATCATTTTTATCGGGAGACTTGGGGGAACGCTGGGTGGAAGGAAATTTGTGGCTCCTCTCAGATTCCAGAACTTTCTGTCACCGAAATGTGAGGAAAATGGTTTTTTTTAGCCAAATTATGAGGTTTGCAAAGGATTCTGGGTAACAGAACCTGGTCAGAGCCCCACAAGTCACCCCATCTTGGATTCCCCTAGGTCTCTAGTTTTCAAAAATGCACAGGTTTGGTAGGTTTCCCTAGGTGCCGGCTGAGGTAGAGGACAAAATCTACAGGTAGGCACTTTGCAAAAAACAGCTCTGTTTTCTGTGATGTGCCCACGTTGTGTTTTGGGGCATATCCTGTCGCGGGCGCTAGGTCTACCCACACAAGTGAGGTACCATTTTTATCGGGAGACTTGGGGGAACGCTGGTTGGAAGGAAATTTGTGGCTCCTCTCAGATTCCAGAACTTGCTGTCACCGAAATGTGTGGAAATTTGTTTTTTTAGCCAAATTTTGAGGTTTGCAAAGGATTCTGGGTAACAGAAACTGGTCAGAGCCCCACAAGTCACCCCATCTTGGATTCCCCTAGGTCTCTAGTTTTCAAAAATGCACAGGTTTGGTAGGTTTCCCTAGGTGCCGGCTGAGCTAGAGGCCAAAATCTACAGGTAGGCACTTTGCAAAAAACAGCTCTGTTTTCTGTGATGTGTCCACGTTGTGTTTTGGGGCATATCCTGTCGCGGGCGCTAGCTCTACCCACACAAGTGAGGTATCATTTTTATCGGGAGACTTGGGGGAGCGCTGAGTGGAAGGAAATTTGTGGCTCCTCTCAGATTCCAGAACTTTCTGTCACCGAAATGTGAGGAAAATGTGTTTTTTTAGCCAAATTTTGAGGTTTGCAAAGGATTCTGGGTAACAGAACCTGGTCAGAGCCCCACAAGTCACCCCATCTTGGATTTCCCTAGGTCTCTAGTTTTCAAAAATGCACAGGTTTGGTAGGTTTCCTTAGGTGCCGGCTGAGCTAGAGGCCAAAATCTACAGGTAGGCACTGTGCAAAAAACAGCTCTGTTTTCTGTCAAAAAATGGGATGTGTCTACTTTGTGTTTTGGGACATTTCCTGTTGCGGCGCTAGAACTACCCACACAAGTGAGGTATCATTTTTATCGGGAGACTTGGGGGAACGCTGAGTGGAAGTAAATTTGTGGCTCCTCTCAGATTCCAGAACTTTCTGTTACCGAAATGTGAGGAAAATGTGTTTTTTTAGCCAAATTTTGAGGTTCGCAAAGGATTCTGGGTAACAGAACCTAGTCAGAGCCCCACAAGTCACCCCATCTTGGATTTCCCTAGGTCTCTAGTTTTAAAAAATGCACAGGTTTGGTAGGTTTCCCTAGGTGCCGGCTGAGCTAGAGGACAAAATCTACAGGTAGGCACTGTGCAAAAAACAGCTCTGTTTTCTGTCAAAAAATGGGATGTGTCCACTTTGTGTTTTGGGACATTTCCTGTCGCGGGCGCTAGGACTACCCACACAAGTGAGGTATCATTTTTATCGGGAGACTTGGGGGAACGCTTGTTGGAAGGAAATTTGTGGCTCCTCTCAGATTCCAGAACTTGCTGTCACCAAAATGTGAGGAAATGTGTTTTTTTAGCCAAATTTTGAGGTTTGCAACGGATTCTGGGTAACAGAACCTGGTCAGAGCCCCACAAGTCACCCCATCTTGGATTCCCCTAGGTCTCTAGTTTTCAAAAATGCACAGGTTTGGTAGGTTTCCCTAGGTGCCGGCTGAGCTAGAGGCCAAAATCTACAGGTAGGCACTTTGCAAAAAACAGCTCTGTTTTCTGTGATGTGTCCACGTTGTGTTTTGGGGCATATCCTGTCGCGGGCGCTAGGTCTACCCACACAAGTGAGGTACCATTTTTATCGGAAGACTTGGGGGAACGCTGAGTGGAAGGAAATTTGTGGCTCCTCTCAGATTCCAGAACTTTCTGTCACCGAAATGTGAGGAAAATGTGTTTTTTAGCAACCTTTTGAGGTTTGCAAAGGATTCTGGGTAACAGAACCTGGTCAGAGCCCCACAAGTCACCCCATCTTGGATTTCCCTAGGTCTCTAGTTTTCAAAAATGCACAGGTTTGGTAGGTTTCCCTAGGTGCCGGCTGAGCTAGAGGCCAAAATCTACAGGTAGGCACTGTGCAAAAAACAGCTCTGTTTTCTGTCAAAAAATGGGATGTGTCCACTTTGTGTTTTGGGACATTTCCTGTCGCGGGCGCTAGGACTACCCACACAAGTGAGGTATCATTTTTATCGGGAGACTTGGGGGAACACTGGTTGGAAGGAAATTTGTGGCTCCTCTCAGATTCCAGAACTTGCTGTCACCGAAATGTGAGGAAATTTGTTTTTTTAGCCAAATTGTGAGGTTTGCAAAGGATTCTGGGTAACAGAACCTGGTCAGAGCCCCACAAGTCACCCCATCTTGGATTCCCCTAGGTCTCTAGTTTTCAAAAATGCACAGGTTTGGTAGGTTTCCCTAGGTGCCGGCTGAGCTAGAGGCCAAAATCTACAGGTAGGCACTTTGCAAAAAACAGCTCTGTTTTCTGTGATGTGTCCACGTTGTGTTTTGGGGCATATCCTGTCGCGGGCGCTAGCTCTACCCACACAAGTGAGGTATCATTTTTATCGGGAGACTTGGGGGAGCGCTGAGTGGAAGGAAATTTGTGGCTCCTCTCAGATTCCAGAACTTTCTGTCACCGAAATGTGAGGAAAATGTGTTTTTTTAGCCAAATTTTGAGGTTTGCAAAGGATTCTGGGTAACAGAACCTGGTCAGAGCCCCACAAGTCACCCCATCTTGGATTTCCCTAGGTCTCTAGTTTTCAAAAATGCACAGGTTTGGTAGGTTTCCTTAGGTGCCGGCTGAGCTAGAGGCCAAAATCTACAGGTAGGCACTGTGCAAAAAACAGCTCTGTTTTCTGTCAAAAAATGGGATGTGTCTACTTTGTGTTTTGGGACATTTCCTGTTGCGGCGCTAGAACTACCCACACAAGTGAGGTATCATTTTTATCGGGAGACTTGGGGGAACGCTGAGTGGAAGTAAATTTGTGGCTCCTCTCAGATTCCAGAACTTTCTGTTACCGAAATGTGAGGAAAATGTGTTTTTTTAGCCAAATTTTGAGGTTCGCAAAGGATTCTGGGTAACAGAACCTAGTCAGAGCCCCACAAGTCACCCCATCTTGGATTTCCCTAGGTCTCTAGTTTTAAAAAATGCACAGGTTTGGTAGGTTTCCCTAGGTGCCGGCTGAGCTAGAGGACAAAATCTACAGGTAGGCACTGTGCAAAAAACAGCTCTGTTTTCTGTCAAAAAATGGGATGTGTCCACTTTGTGTTTTGGGACATTTCCTGTCGCGGGCGCTAGGACTACCCACACAAGTGAGGTATCATTTTTATCGGGAGACTTGGGGGAACGCTTGTTGGAAGGAAATTTGTGGCTCCTCTCAGATTCCAGAACTTGCTGTCACCAAAATGTGAGGAAATGTGTTTTTTTAGCCAAATTTTGAGGTTTGCAACGGATTCTGGGTAACAGAACCTGGTCAGAGCCCCACAAGTCACCCCATCTTGGATTCCCCTAGGTCTCTAGTTTTCAAAAATGCACAGGTTTGGTAGGTTTCCCTAGGTGCCGGCTGAGCTAGAGGCCAAAATCTACAGGTAGGCACTTTGCAAAAAACAGCTCTGTTTTCTGTGATGTGTCCACGTTGTGTTTTGGGGCATATCCTGTCGCGGGCGCTAGGTCTACCCACACAAGTGAGGTACCATTTTTATCGGAAGACTTGGGGGAACGCTGAGTGGAAGGAAATTTGTGGCTCCTCTCAGATTCCAGAACTTTCTGTCACCGAAATGTGAGGAAAATGTGTTTTTTAGCAACCTTTTGAGGTTTGCAAAGGATTCTGGGTAACAGAACCTGGTCAGAGCCCCACAAGTCACCCCATCTTGGATTTCCCTAGGTCTCTAGTTTTCAAAAATGCACAGGTTTGGTAGGTTTCCCTAGGTGCCGGCTGAGCTAGAGGCCAAAATCTACAGGTAGGCACTGTGCAAAAAACAGCTCTGTTTTCTGTCAAAAAATGGGATGTGTCCACTTTGTGTTTTGGGACATTTCCTGTCGCGGGCGCTAGGACTACCCACACAAGTGAGGTATCATTTTTATCGGGAGACTTGGGGGAACACTGGTTGGAAGGAAATTTGTGGCTCCTCTCAGATTCCAGAACTTGCTGTCACCGAAATGTGAGGAAATTTGTTTTTTTAGCCAAATTGTGAGGTTTGCAAAGGATTCTGGGTAACAGAACCTGGTCAGAGCCCCACAAGTCACCCCATCTTGGATTCCCCTAGGTCTCTAGTTTTCAAAAATGCACAGGTTTGGTAGGTTTCCCTAGGTGCCGGCTGAGCTAGAGGCCAAAATCTACAGGTAGGCACTGTGCAAAAAACAGCTCTGTTTTCTGTCAAAAAATGGGATGTGTCTACTTTGTGTTTTGGGACATTTCCTGTTGCGGCGCTAGAACTACCCACACAAGTGAGGTATCATTTTTATCGGGAGACTTGGGGGAACGCTGAGTGGAAGGAAATTTGTGGCTCCTCTCAGATTCCAGAACTTTCTGTCACCGAAATGTGAGGAAAATGTGTTTTTTAGCCAAATTTTGAGGTTTGCAAAGGATTCTGGGTAACAGAACCTGGTCAGAGCCCCACAAGTCACCCCATCTTGGATTTCCCTAGGTCTCTAGTTTTCAAAAATGCACAGGTTTGGTAGGTTTCCCTAGGTGCCGGCTGAGCTAGAGGCCAAAATCTACAGGTAGTCACTGTGCAAAAAACAGCTCTGTTTTCTGTCAAAAAATGGGATGTGTCCACTTTGTGTTTTGGGACATTTCCTGTCGCGGGCGCTAGGACTACCCACACAAGTGAGGTATCATTTTTATCGGGAGACTTGGGGGAACGCTGGGTGGAAGGAAATTTGTGGCTCCTCTCCGATTCCAGAACTTTCTGTCACCGAAATGTGAGGAAAATGTGTTTTTTTGGCCAAATTATGAGGTTTGCAAAGGATTCTGGGTAACAGAACCTGGTCAGAGCCCCACAAGTCACCCCATCTTGGATTCCCCTAGGTCTCTAGTTTTCAAAAATGCACAGGTTTGGTAGGTTTCCCTAGGTGCCGGCTGAGGTAGAGGACAAAATCTACAGGTAGGCACTTCGCAAAAAACAGCTCTGTTTTCTGTGATGTGCCCACGTTGTGTTTTGGGGCATATCCTGTCGCGGGCGCTAGGTCTACCCACACAAGTGAGGTACCATTTTTATCGGGAGACTTGGGGGAACGCTGGTTGGATGGAAATTTGTGGCTCCTCTCAGATTCCAGAACTTGCTGTCACCGAAATGTGAGGAAATTTGTTTTTTTAGCCAAATTTTGAGGTTTGCAAAGGATTCTGGGTAACAGAAACTGGTCAGAGCCCCACAAGTCACCCCATCTTGGATTCCCCTAGGTCTCTAGTTTTCAAAAATGCAAAGGTTTAGTAGGTTTCCCTAGGTGCCGGCTGAGCTAGAGGCCAAAATCTACAGGTAGGCACTGTGCAAAAAACAGCTCTGTTTTCTGTCAAAAAATGGGATGTGTCTACTTTGTGTTTTGGGACATTTCCTGTCGCGGCGCTAGGACTACCCACACAAGTGAGGTATCATTTTTATCGGGAGACTTGGGGGAACGCTGGGTGGAAGGAAATTTGTGGCTCCTCTCAGATTCCAGAACTTTCTGTCACCGAAATGTGAGGAAAATGTGTTTTTTTAGCCAAATTTTGAGGTTTGCAAAGGATTCTGGGTAACAGAACCTGGTCAAAGCCCCACAAGTCACCCCATCTTGGATTCCCCTAGGTCTCTAGTTTTAAAAAATGCACAGGTTTGGTAGGTTTCCCTAGGTGCCGGCTGAGCTAGAGGCCAAAATCTACAGGTAGGCACTTTGCAAAAAACAGCTCTGTTTTCTGTGATGTGTCCACGTTGTGTTTTGGGGCATATCCTGTCGCGGGCGCTAGGTCTACCCACACAAGTGAGGTACCATTTTTATCGGGAGACTTGGGGGAACGCTGAGTGGAAGGAAATTTGTGGCTCCTCTCAGATTCCAGAACTTTCTGTCACCGAAATGTGAGGAAAATGTGTTTTTTAGCCAAATTTTGAGGTTTGCAAAGGATTCTGGGTAACAGAACCTGGTCAGAGCCCCACAAGTCACCCCATCTTGGATTTCCCTAGGTCTCTAGTTTTCAAAAATGCACAGGTTTGGTAGGTTTCCCTAGGTGCCGGCTGAGCTAGAGGCCAAAATCTACAGGTAGGCACTTTACAAAAAACAGCTCTGTTTTCTGTGATGTGTCCACGTTGTGTTTTGGGGCATATCCTGTCGCGGGCGCTAAGTCTACCCACACAAGTGAGGTACCATTTTTATCGGGAGACTTGGGAGAACGCTGAGTGGAAGGAAATTTGTGGCTCCTCTCAGATTCCAGAACTTTCTGTCACCGAAATGTGAGGAAAATGTGTTTTTTTAGCCAAATTTTGAGGTTTGCAAAGGATTCTGGGTAACAGAACCTGGTCAGAGCCCCACAAGTCACCCCATCTTGGATTCCCCTAGGTCTCTAGTTTTAAAAAATGCACAGGTTTGGTAGGTTTCCCTAGGTGCCGGCTGAGCTAGAGGCCAAAATCTAGAGGTAGGCACTTTGCAAAAAACAGCTATGTTTTCTGTGATGTGTCCACGTTGTGTTTTGGGGCATATCCTGTCGCGGGCGCTAGGTCCACCCACACAAGTGAGGTACCATTTTTATCGGGAGACTTGGGGGAACGCTGAGTGGAAGTAAATTTGTGGCTCCTCTCAGATTCCAGAACTTTCTGTCACCGAAATGTGAGGAAAATGTGTTTTTTTAGCCAAATTTTGAGGTTCGCAAAGGATTCTGGGTAACAGAACCTAGTCAGAGCCCCACAAGTCACCCCATCTTGGATTTCCCTAGGTCTCTAGTTTTCAAAAATGCACAGGTTTGGTAGGTTTCCCTAGGTGCCGGCTGAGCTAGAGGACAAAATCTACAGGTAGGCACTGTGCAAAAAACAGCTCTGTTTTCTGTCAAAAAATGGGATGTGTCCACTTTGGGTTTTGGGACATTTCCTGTCGCGGGCGCTAGGACTACCCACACAAGTGAGGTACCATTTTTATCGGGAGACTTGGGGGAACGCTGAGTGGAAGGAAATTTGTGGCTCCTCTCAGATTCCAGAACTTTCTGTCACCGAAATGTGAGGAAAATGTGTTTTTTTAGCCAAATTTTGAGGTTTGCAAAGGATTCTGGGTAACAGAACCTGGTCAGAGCCCCACAAGTCACCCCATCTTGGATTTCCCTAGGTCTCTAGTTTTAAAAAATGCACAGATTTGGTAGGTTTCCCTAGGTGCCGGCTGAGCTAGAGGCCAAAATCTACAGGTAGGCACTGTGCAAAAAACAGCTCTGTTTTCTGTCAAAAAATGGGATGTGTCCACTTTGTGTTTTGGGACATTTCCTGTCGCGGGCGCTAGGACTACCCACACAAGTGAGGTATCATTTTTATCGGGAGACTTGGGGGAACGCTGGGTGGAAGGAAATTTGTGGCTCCTCTCAGATTCCAGAACTTTCTGTCACCGAAATGTGAGGAAAATGGTTTTTTTTAGCCAAATTATGAGGTTTGCAAAGGATTCTGGGTAACAGAACCTGGTCAGAGCCCCACAAGTCACCCCATCTTGGATTCCCCTAGGTCTCTAGTTTTCAAAAATGCACAGGTTTGGTAGGTTTCCCTAGGTGCCGGCTGAGGTAGAGGACAAAATCTACAGGTAGGCACTTTGCAAAAAACAGCTCTGTTTTCTGTGATGTGCCCACGTTGTGTTTTGGGGCATATCCTGTCGCGGGCGCTAGGTCTACCCACACAAGTGAGGTACCATTTTTATCGGGAGACTTGGGGGAACGCTGGTTGGAAGGAAATTTGTGGCTCCTCTCAGATTCCAGAACTTGCTGTCACCGAAATGTGTGGAAATTTGTTTTTTTAGCCAAATTTTGAGGTTTGCAAAGGATTCTGGGTAACAGAAACTGGTCAGAGCCCCACAAGTCACCCCATCTTGGATTCCCCTAGGTCTCTAGTTTTCAAAAATGCACAGGTTTGGTAGGTTTCCCTAGGTGCCGGCTGAGCTAGAGGCCAAAATCTACAGGTAGGCACTTTGCAAAAAACAGCTCTGTTTTCTGTGATGTGTCCACGTTGTGTTTTGGGGCATATCCTGTCGCGGGCGCTAGCTCTACCCACACAAGTGAGGTATCATTTTTATCGGGAGACTTGGGGGAGCGCTGAGTGGAAGGAAATTTGTGGCTCCTCTCAGATTCCAGAACTTTCTGTCACCGAAATGTGAGGAAAATGTGTTTTTTTAGCCAAATTTTGAGGTTTGCAAAGGATTCTGGGTAACAGAACCTGGTCAGAGCCCCACAAGTCACCCCATCTTGGATTTCTCTAGGTCTCTAGTTTTCAAAAATGCACAGGTTTGGTAGGTTTCCCTAGGTGCCGGCTGAGCTAGAGGCCAAAATCTACAGGTAGGCACTGTGCAAAAAACAGCTCTGTTTTCTGTCAAAAAATGGGATGTGTCTACTTTGTGTTTTGGGACATTTCCTGTCGCGGCACTAGGACTACCCACACAAGTGAGGTACCATTTTTATCGGGAGACTTGGGGGAACGCTGGGTGGAAGGAAATTTGTGGCTCCTCTCAGATTCCAGAACTTTCTGTCACCGAAATGTGAGGAAAATGTGTTTTTTTAGCCAAATTTTGAGGTTTGCAAAGGATTCTGGGTAACAGAACCTGGTCAGAGCCCCACAAGTCACCCCATCTTGGATTCCCCTAGGTCTCTAGTTTTAAAAAATGCACAGGTTTGGTAGGTTTCCCTAGGTGCCGGCTGAGCTAGAGGCCAAAATCTAGAGGTAGGCACTTTGCAAAAAACAGCTATGTTTTCTGTGATGTGTCCACGTTGTGTTTTGGGGCATATCCTGTCGCGGGCGCTAGGTCCACCCACACAAGTGAGGTACCATTTTTATCGGGAGACTTGGGGGAACGCTGAGTGGAAGTAAATTTGTGGCTCCTCTCAGATTCCAGAACTTTCTGTCACCGAAATGTGAGGAAAATGTGTTTTTTGAGCCAAATTTTGAGGTTCGCAAAGGATTCTGGGTAACAGAACCTAGTCAGAGCCCCACAAGTCACCCCATCTTGGATTTCCCTAGGTCTCTAGTTTTCAAAAATGCACAGGTTTGGTAGGTTTCCCTAGGTGCCGGCTGAGCTAGAGGACAAAATCTACAGGTAGGCACTGTGCAAAAAACAGCTCTGTTTTCTGTCAAAAAATGGGATGTGTCCACTTTGTGTTTTGGGACATTTCCTGTCGCGGGCGCTAGGACTACCCACACAAGTGAGGTACCATTTTTATCGGGAGACTTGGGGGAACGCTGAGTGGAAGGAAATTTGTGGCTCCTCTCAGATTCCAGAACTTTCTGTCACCGAAATGTGAGAAAAATGTGTTTTTTTAGCCAAATTTTGAGGTTTGCAAAGGATTCTGGGTAACAGAACCTGGTCAGAGCCCCACAAGTCACCCCATCTTGGATTTCCCTAGGTCTCTAGTTTTAAAAAATGCACAGGTTTGGTAGGTTTCCCTAGGTGCCGGCTGAGCTAGAGGCCAAAATCTACAGGTAGGCACTGTGCAAAAAACAGCTCTGTTTTCTGTCAAAAAATGGGATGTGTCCACTTTGTGTTTTGGGACATTTCCTGTCGCGGGCGCTAGGACTACCCACACAAGTGAGGTATCATTTTTATCGGGAGACTTGGGGGAACGCTGGGTGGAAGGAAATTTGTGGCTCCTCTCAGATTCCAGAACTTTCTGTCACCGAAATGTGAGGAAAATGTGTTTTTTTAGCCAAATTATGAGGTTTGCAAAGGATTCTGGGTAACAGAACCTGGTCAGAGCCCCACAAGTCACCCCATCTTGGATTCCCCTAGGTCTCTAGTTTTCAAAAATGCACAGGTTTGGTAGGTTTCCCTAGGTGCCGGCTGAGGTAGAGGACAAAATCTACAGGTAGGCACTTTGCAAAAAACAGCTCTGTTTTCTGTGATGTGCCCACGTTGTGTTTTGGGGCATATCCTGTCGCGGGCGCTAGGTCTACCCACACAAGTGAGGTATCATTTTTATCGGGAGACTTGGGGGAACGCTGGGTGGAAGGAAATTTGTGGCTCCTCTCAGATTCCAGAACTTTCTGTCACCGAAATGTGAGGAAAATGTGTTTTTTTAGCCAAATTTTGAGGTTTGCAAAGGATTCTGGGTAACAGAACCTGGTCAGAGCCCCACAAGTCACCCCATCTTGGATTCCCCTAGGTCTCTAGTTTTAAAAAATGCACAGGTTTGGTAGGTTTCCCTAGGTGCCGGCTGAGCTAGAGGCCAAAATCTAGAGGTAGGCACTTTGCAAAAAACAGCTATGTTTTCTGTGATGTGTCCACGTTGTGTTTTGGGGCATATCCTGTCGCGGGCGCTAGGTCCACCCACACAAGTGAGGTACCATTTTTATCGGGAGACTTGGGGGAACGCTGAGTGGAAGTAAATTTGTGGCTCCTCTCAGATTCCAGAACTTTCTGTCACCGAAATGTGAGGAAAATGTGTTTTTTTAGCCAAATTTTGAGGTTCGCAAAGGATTCTGGGTAACAGAACCTAGTCAGAGCCCCACAAGTCACCCCATCTTGGATTTCCCTAGGTCTCTAGTTTTCAAAAATGCACAGGTTTGGTAGGTTTCCCTAGGTGCCGGCTGAGCTAGAGGACAAAATCTACAGGTAGGCACTGTGCAAAAAACAGCTCTGTTTTCTGTCAAAAAATGGGATGTGTCCACTTTCTGTTTTGGGACATTTCCTGTCGCGGGCGCTAGGACTACCCACACAAGTGAGGTACCATTTTTATCGGGAGACTTGGGGGAACGCTGGTTGGAAGGAAATTTGTGGCTCCTCTCAGATTCCAGAACTTGCTGTCACCGAAATGTGTGGAAATTTGTTTTTTTAGCCAAATTTTGAGGTTTGCAAAGGATTCTGGGTAACAGAAACTGGTCAGAGCCCCACAAGTCACCCCATCTTGGATTCCCCTAGGTCTCTAGTTTTCAAAAATGCACAGGTTTGGTAGGTTTCCCTAGGTGCCGGCTGAGCTAGAGCCCAAAATCTACAGGTAGGCACTTTGCAAAAAACAGCTCTGTTTTCTGTGATGTGTCCACGTTGTGTTTTGGGGCATATCCTGTCGCGGGCGCTAGCTCTACCCACACAAGTGAGGTATCATTTTTATCGGGAGACTTGGGGGAGCGCTGAGTGGAAGGAAATTTGTGGCTCCTCTCAGATTCCAGAACTTTCTGTCACCGAAATGTGAGGAAAATGTGTTTTTTTAGCCAAATTTTGAGGTTTGCAAAGGATTCTGGGTAACAGAACCTGGTCAGAGCCCCACAAGTCACCCCATCTTGGATTTCCCTAGGTCTCTAGTTTTCAAAAATGCACAGGTCTGGTAGGTTTCCCTAGGTGCCGGCTGAGCTAGAGGCCAAAATCTACAGGTAGGCACTGTGCAAAAAACAGCTCTGTTTTCTGTCAAAAAATGGGATGTGTCTACTTTGTGTTTTGGGACATTTCCTGTCGCGGCACTAGGACTACCCACACAAGTGAGGTATCATTTTTATCGGGAGACTTGGGGGAACGCTGGGTGGAAGGAAATTTGTGGCTCCTCTCAGATTCCAGAACTTTCTGTCACCGAAATGTGAGGAAAATGGGTTTTTTTAGCCAAATTTTGAGGTTTGCAAAGGATTCTGGGTAACAGAACCTGGTCAAAGCCCCACAAGTCACCCCATCTTGGATTCCCCTAGGTCTCTAGTTTTCAAAAATGCACAGGTTTGGTAGGTTTCCCTAGGTGCCGGCTGAGCTAGAGGCCAAAATCTACAGGTAGGCACTTTGCAAAAAACAGCTCTGTTTTCTGTGATGTGTCCACGTTGTGTTTTGGGGCATATCCTGTCGCGGGCGCTAGGTCTACCCACACAAGTGAGGTACCATTTTTAACGGGAGACTTGGGGGAACGCTGAGTGGAAGGAAATTTGTGGCTCCTCTCAGATTCCAGAACTTTCTGTCACCGAAATGTGAGGAAAATGTGTTTTTTAGCAAAATTTTGAGGTTTGCAAAGGATTCTGGGTAACAGAACCTGGTCAGAGCCCCACAAGTCACCCCATCTTGGATTTCCCTAGGTCTCTAGTTTTCAAAAATGCACAGGTTTGGTAGGTTTCCCTAGGTGCCGGCTGAGCTAGAGGCCAAAATCTGAAGGTAGGCACTGTGCAAAAAACAGCTCTGTTTTCTGTCAAAAAATGGGATGTGTCCACTTTGTGTTTTGGGACATTTCCTGTCGCGGGCGCTAGGACTACCCACACAAGTGAGGTATCATTTTTATCGGGAGACTTGGGGGAACGCTGGTTGGAAGGAAATTTGTGGCTCCTCTCAGATTCCAGAACTTGCTGTCACCGAAATGTGAGGAAATTTGTTTTTTTAGCCAAATTTTGAGGTTTGCAAAGGATTCTGGGTAACAGAACCTGGTCAGAGCCCCACAAGTCACCCCATCTTGGATTCCCCTAGGTCTCTAGTTTGGTAGGTTTCCCTAGGTGCCGGCTGAGCTAGAGGCCAAAATCTACAGGTAGGCACTGTGCAAAAAACAGCTCTGTTTTCTGTCAAAAAAATGGGATGTGTCTACTTTGTGTTTTGGGACATTTCCTGTCGCGGCCCTAGGACTACCCACACAAGTGAGGTATCATTTTTATCGGGAGACTTGGGGGAACGCTGGGTGGAAGGAAATTTGTGGCTCCTCTCAGATTCCAGAACTTTCTGTCACCGAAATGTGAGGAAAATGTGTTTTTTTAGCAAAATTTTGAGGTTTGCAAAGGATTCTGGGTAACAGAACCTGGTCAAAGCCCCACAAGTTACCCCATCTTGGATTCCCCTAGGTCTCTAGTTTTCAAAAATGCACAGGTTTGGTAGGTTTCCCTAGGTGCCGGCTGAGCTAGAGGCCAAAATCTACAGGTAGGCACTTTGCAAAAAACAGCTCTGTTTTCTGTGATGTGTCCACTTTGTGTTTTGGGGCATATCCTGTCGCGGGCGCTAGGTCTACCCACACAAGTGAGGTACCATTTTTATCGGGAGACTTGGGGGAACGCTGAGTGGAAGGAAATTTGTGGCTCCTCTCAGATTCCAGAACTTTCTGTCACCGAAATGTGAGGAAAATGTGTTTTTTAGCAAAATTTTGAGGTTTGCAAAGGATTCTGGGTAACAGAACCTGGTCAGAGCCCCACAAGTCACCCCATCTTGGATTTCCCTAGGTCTCTAGTTTTCAAAAATGCACAGGTTTGGTAGGTTTCCCTAGGTGCCGGCTGAGCTAGAGGCCAAAATCTAAAGGTAGGCACTGTGCAAAAAACAGCTCTGTTTTCTGTCAAAAAATGGGATGTGTCCACTTTGTGTTTTGGGACATTTCCTGTCGCGGGCGCTAGGACTACCCACACAAGTGAGGTATCATTTTTATCGGGAGACGTGGGGGAACACTGGTTGGAAGGAAATTTGTGGCTCCTCTCAGATTCCAGAACTTGCTGTCACCGAAATGTGAGTAAATTTGTTTTTTTAGCCAAATTTTGAGGTTTGCAAAGGATTCTGGGTAACAGAACCTGGTCAGAGCCCCACAAGTCACCCCATCTTGGATTCCCCTAGGTCTCTAGTTTGGTAGGTTTCCCTAGGTGCCGGCTGAGCTAGAGGCCAAAATCTACAGGTAGGCACTGTGCAAAAAACAGCTGTGTTTTCTGTCAAAAAATGGGATGTGTCCACTTTGTGTTTTGGGACATTTCCTGTCGCGGGCGCTAGGACTACCCACACAAGTGAGGTATCATTTTTATCGGGAGACTTGGGGGAACGCTGGGTGGAAGGAAATTTGTGGCTCCTCTCAGATTCCAGAACTTTCTGTCACCGAAATGTGTGGAAAATGTGTTTTTTTAGCCAAATTTTGAGGTTTGCAAAGGATTCTGGGTAACAGAACCTGGTCAAAGCCCCACAAGTTACCCCATCTTGGATTCCCCTAGGTCTCTAGTTTTCAAAAATGCACAGGTTTGGTAGGTTTCCCTAGGTGCCGGCTGAGCTAGAGGCCAAAATCTACAGGTAGGCACTTTGCAAAAAACAGCTCTGTTTTCTGTGATGTGTCCACTTTGTGTTTTGGGGCATATCCTGTCGCGGGCGCTAGGTCTACCCACACAAAAGAGGTACCATTTTTATCGGGAGACTTGGGGGAACGCTGAGTGGAAGGAAATTTGTGGCTCCTCTCAGATTCCAGAACTTTCTATCACCGAAATGTGAGGAAAATGTGTTTTTTAGCAAAATTTTGAGGTTTGCAAAGGATTCTGGGTAACAGAACCTGGTCAGAGCCCCACAAGTCACCCCATCTTGGATTTCCCTAGGTCTCTAGTTTTCAAAAATGCACAGGTTCGGTAGGTTTCCCTAGGTTCCGGCTGAGCTAGAGGCCAAAATCTACAGGTAGGCACTGTGCAAAAAACAGCTCTGTTTTCTGTCTAAAAATGGGATGTGTCCACTATGTGTTTTGGGACATTTCCTGTCGCGGGCGCTAGGACTACCCACACAAGTGAGGTATCATTTTTATCGGGAGACTTGGGGGAACGCTGGGTGGAAGGAAATTTGTGGCTCCTCTCAGATTCCAGAACTTGCTGTCACCGAAATGTGAGGAAATTTGTTTTTTTAGCCAAATTTTGAGGTTTGCAAAGGATTCTGGGTAACAGAACCTGGTCAGAGCCCCACAAGTCACCCCATCTTGGATTCCCCTAGGTCTCTAGTTTTCAAAAATGCACAGGTTTGGTAGGTTTCCCTAGGTGCCGGCTGAGCTAGAGGCCAAAATCTACAGGTAGGCACTGTGCAAAAAACAGCTCTGTTTTCTGTCAAAAAATGGGATGTGTCTACTTTGTGTTTTGGGACATTTCCTGTTGCAGCGCTAGGACTACCCACACAAGTGAGGTATCATTTTTATCGGGAGACTTGGGGGAACGCTGGGTGGAAGGAAATTTGTGGCTCCTCTCAGATTCCAGAACTTTCTGTCACCGAAATGTGAGGAAAATGTGTTTTTTTAGCCAAATTTTGAGGTTTGCAAAGGATTCTGGGTAACAGAACCTGGTCAAAGCCCCACAAGTCACCCCATCTTGGATTCCCCTAGGTCTCTAGTTTTCAAAAATGCACAGGTTTGGTAGGTTTCCCTAGGTGCCGGCTGAGCTAGAGGCCAAAATCTACAGGTAGGCACTTTGCAAAAAACAGCTCTGTTTTCTGTGATGTGTCCACATTGTGTTTTGGGGCATATCCTGTCGCGGGCGCTAGGTCTACCCACACAAGTGAGGTACCATTTTTATCGGGAGACTTGGGGGAACGCTGAGTGGAAGGAAATTTGTGGCTCCTCTCAGATTCCAGAACTTTCTGTCACCGAAATGTGAGGAAAATGTGTTTTTTAGCCAAATTTTGAGGTTTGCAAAGGATTCTGGGTAACAGAACCTGGTCAGAGCCCCACAAGTCACCCCATCTTGGATTTCCCTAGGTCTCTAGTTTTCAAAAATGCACAGGTTTGGTAGGTTTCCCTAGGTGCCGGCTCAGCTAGAGGCCAAAATCTAGAGTTAGGCACTTTGCAAAAAACAGCTATGTTTTCTGTGATGTGTCCACGTTGTGGTTTGGGGCATATCCTGTCGCGGGCGCTAGGTCTACCCACACAAGTGAGGTACCATTTTTATCGGGAGACTTGGGGGAACGCTGAGTGGAAGTAAATTTGTGGCTCCTCTCAGATTCCAGAACTTTCTGTCACCGAAATGTGAGGAAAATGTGTTTTTTTAGCCAAATTTTGAGGTTCGCAAAGGATTCTGGGTAACAGAACCTAGTCAGAGCCCCACAAGTCACCCCATCTTGGATTTCCCTAGGTCTCTAGTTTTCAAAAATGCACAGGTTTGGTAGGTTTCCCTAGGTGCCGGCTGAGCTAGAGTACAAAATCTACAGGTAGGCACTGTGCAAAAAACAGCTCTGTTTTCTGTCAAAAAATGGAATGTGTCCACTTTGTGTTTTGGGACATTTCCTGTCGCGGGCGCTAGGACTACCCACACAAGTGAGGTATCATTTTTATCGGGAGACTTGGGGGAACGCTTGTTGGAAGGAAATTTGTGGCTCCTCTCAGATTCCAGAACTTGCTGTCACCAAAATGTGAGGAAATGTGTTTTTTTAGCCAAATTTTGAGGTTTGCAAAGGATTCTGGGTAACAGAACCTGGTCAGAGCCCCACAAGTCACCCCATCTTGGATTCCCCTAGGTCTCTAGTTTTCAAAAATGCACAGGTTTGGTAGGTTTCCCTAGGTGCCGGCTGAGCTAGAGACCAAAATCTACAGGTAGGCACTTTGCAAAAAACAGCTCTGTTTTCTGTGATGTGTCCACGTTGTGTTTTGGGGCATATCCTGTCGCGGGCGCTAGGGCTACCCACACAAGTGAGGTACCATTTTTATCGGAAGACTTGGGGGAACGCTGAGTGGAAGGAAATTTGTGGCTCCTCTCAGATTCCAGAACTTTCTGTCACCGAAATGTGAGGAAAATGTGTTTTTTAGCAAACTTTTGAGGTTTGCAAAGGATTCTGGGTAACAGAACCTGGTCAGAGCCCCACAAGTCACCCCATCTTGGATTTCCCTAGGTCTCTAGTTTTCAAAAATGCACAGGTTTGGTAGGTTTCCCTAGGTGCCGGCTGAGCTAGAGGCCAAAATCTACAGGTAGGCACTGTGCAAAAAACAGCTCTGTTTTCTGTCAAAAAATGGGATGTGTCCACTTTGTGTTTTGGGACATTTCCTGTCGCGGGCGCTAGGACTACCCACACAAGTGAGGTATCATTTTTATCGGGAGACTTGGGGGAACGCTGGTTGGAAGGAAATTTGTGGCTCCTCTCAGATTCCAGAACTTTCTGTCACCGAAATGTGAGGAAATTTGTTTTTTTAGCCAAATTGTGAGGTTTGCAAAGGATTCTGGGTAACAGAACCTGGTCAGAGCCCCACAAGTCACCCCATCTTGGATTCCCCTAGGTCTCTAGTTTTCAAAAATGCACAGGTTTGGTAGGTTTCCCTAGGTGCCGGCTGAGCTAGAGGCCAAAATCTACAGGTAGGCACTGTGCAAAAAACAGCTCTGTTTTCTGTCAAAAAATGGGATGTGTCTACTTTGTGTTTTGGGACATTTCCTGTTGCGGCGCTAGAACTACCCACACAAGTGAGGTATCATTTTTATCGGGAGACTTGGGGGAACGCTGAGTGGAAGTAAATTTGTGGCTCCTCTCAGATTCCAGAACTTTCTGTCACCGAAATGTGAGGAAAATGTGTTTCTTTAGCCAAATTTTGACGTTCGCAAAGGATTCTGGGTAACAGAACCTAGTCAGAGCCCCACAAGTCACCCCATCTTGGATTTCCCTAGGTCTCTAGTTTTAAAAAATGCACAGGTTTGGTAGGTTTCCCTAGGTGCCGGCTGAGCTAGAGGACAAAATCTACAGGTAGGCACTGTGCAAAAAACAGCTCTGTTTTCTGTCAAAAAATGGGATGTGTCCACTTTGTGTTTTGGGACATTTCCTGTCGTGGGCGCTAGGACTACCCACACAAGTGAGGTATCATTTTTATCGGGAGACTTGGGGGAACGCTTGTTGGAAGGAAATTTGTGGCTCCTCTCAGATTCCAGAACTTGCTGTCACCAAAATGTGAGGAAATGTGTTTTTTTAGCCAAATTTTGAGGTTTGCAACGGATTCTGGGTAACAGAACCTGGTCAGAGCCCCACAAGTCACCCCATCTTGGATTCCCCTAGGTCTCTAGTTTTCAAAAATGCACAGGTTTGGTAGGTTTCCCTAGGTGCCGGCTGAGCTAGAGGCCAAAATCTACAGGTAGGCACTTTGCAAAAAACAGCTCTGTTTTCTGTGATGTGTCCACGTTGTGTTTTGGGGCATATCCTGTCGCGGGCGCTAGGTCTACCCACACAAGTGAGGTACCATTTTTATCGGAAGACTTGGGGGAACGCTGAGTGGAAGGAAATTTGTGGCTCCTCTCAGATTCCAGAACTTTCTGTCACCGAAATGTGAGGAAAATGTGTTTTTTAGCAACCTTTTGAGGTTTGCAAAGGATTCTGGGTAACAGAACCTGGTCAGAGCCCCACAAGTCACCCCATCTTGGATTTCCCTAGGTCTCTAGTTTTCAAAAATGCACAGGTTTGGTAGGTTTCCCTAGGTGCCGGCTGAGCTAGAGGCCAAAATCTACAGGTAGGCACTGTGCAAAAAACAGCTCTGTTTTCTGTCAAAAAATGGGATGTGTCCACTTTGTGTTTTGGGACATTTCCTGTCGCGGGCGCTAGGACTACCCACACAAGTGAGGTATCATTTTTATCGGGAGACTTGGGGGAACACTGGTTGGAAGGAAATTTGTGACTCCTCTCAGATTCCAGAACTTGCTGTCACCGAAATGTGAGGAAATTTGTTTTTTTAGCCAAATTGTGAGGTTTGCAAAGGATTCTGGGTAACAGAACCTGGTCAGAGCCCCACAAGTCACCCCATCTTGGATTTCCCTAGGTCTCTAGTTTTCAAAAATGCACAGGTTTGGTAGGTTTCCCTAGGTGCCGGCTGAGATAGAGGCCAAAATCTACAGGTAGGCACTTTGCAAAAAACAGCTCTGTTTTCTGTGATGTGTCCACGTTGTGTTTTGGGGCATATCCTGTCGCGGGCGCTAGGTCTACCCACACAAGTGAGGTACCATTTTTATCGGAAGACTTGGGGGAACGCTGAGTGGAAGGAAATTTGTGGCTCCTCTCAGATTCCAGAACTTTCTGTCACCGAAATGTGAGGAAAATGTGTTTTTTAGCAACCTTTTGAGGTTTGCAAAGGATTCTGGGTAACAGAACCTGGTCAGAGCCCCACAAGTCACCCCATCTTGGATTTCCCTAGGTCTCTAGTTTTCAAAAATGCACAGGTTTGGTAGGTTTCCCTAGGTGCCGGCTGAGCTAGAGGCCAAAATCTACAGGTAGGCACTGTGCAAAAAACAGCTCTGTTTTCTGTCAAAAAATGGGATGTGTCCACTTTGTGTTTTGGGACATTTCCTGTCGCGGGCGCTAGGACTACCCACACAAGTGAGGTATCATTTTTATCGGGAGACTTGGGGGAACACTGGTTGGAAGGAAATTTGTGGCTCCTCTCAGATTCCAGAACTTGCTGTCACCGAAATGTGAGGAAATTTGTTTTTTTAGCCAAATTGTGAGGTTTGCAAAGGATTCTGGGTAACAGAACCTGGTCAGAGCCCCACAAGTCACCCCATCTTGGATTCCCCTAGGTCTCTAGTTTTCAAAAATGCACAGGTTTGGTAGGTTTCCCTAGGTGCCGGCTGAGCTAGAGGCCAAAATCTACAGGTAGGCACTGTGCAAAAAACAGCTCTGTTTTCTGTCAAAAAATGGGATGTGTCTACTTTGTGTTTTGGGACATTTCCTGTTGCGGCGCTAGAACTACCCACACAAGTGAGGTATCATTTTTATCGGGAGACTTGGGGGAACGCTGAGTGGAAGGAAATTTGTGGCTCCTCTCAGATTCCAGAACTTTCTGTCACCGAAATGTGAGGAAAATGTGTTTTTTAGCCAAATTTTGAGGTTTGCAAAGGATTCTGGGTAACAGAACCTGGTCAGAGCCCCACAAGACACCCCATCTTGGATTTCCCTAGGTCTCTAGTTTTAAAAAATGCACAGGTTTGGTAGGTTTCCCTAGGTGCCGGCTGAGCTAGAGGCCAAAATCTACAGGTAGTCACTGTGCAAAAAACAGCTCTGTTTTCTGTCAAAAAATGGGATGTGTCCACTTTGTGTTTTGGGACATTTCCTGTCGCGGGCGCTAGGACTACCCACACAAGTGAGGTATCATTTTTATCGGGAGACTTGGGGGAACGCTGGGTGGAAGGAAATTTGTGGCTCCTCTCCGATTCCAGAACTTTCTGTCACCGAAATGTGAGGAAAATGTGTTTTTTTGGCCAAATTATGAGGTTTGCAAAGGATTCTGGGTAACAGAACCTGGTCAGAGCCCCACAAGTCACCCCATCTTGGATTCCCCTAGGTCTCTAGTTTTCAAAAATGCACAGGTTTGGTAGGTTTCCCTAGGTGCCGGCTGAGGTACAGGACAAAATCTACAGGTAGGCACTTTGCAAAAAACAGCTCTGTTTTCTGTGATGTGCCCACGTTGTGTTTTGGGGCATATCCTGTCGCGGGCGCTAGGTCTACCCACACAAGTGAGGTACCATTTTTATCGGGAGACTTGGGGGAACGCTGGTTGGATGGAAATTTGTGGCTCCTCTCAGATTCCAGAACTTGCTGTCACCGAAATGTGAGGAAATTTGTTTTTTTAGCCAAATTTTGAGGTTTGCAAAGGATTCTGGGTAACAGAAACTGGTCAGAGCCCCACAAGTCACCCCATCTTGGATTCCCCTAGGTCTCTAGTTTTCAAAAATGCAAAGGTTTAGTAGGTTTCCCTAGGTTCCGGCTGAGCTAGAGGCCAAAATCTACAGGTAGGCACTGTGCAAAAAACAGCTCTGTTTTCTGTCAAAAAATGGGATGTGTCTACTTTGTGTTTTGGGACATTTCCTGTCGCGGCGCTAGGACTACCCACACAAGTGAGGTATCATTTTTATCGGGAGACTTGGGGGAACGCTGGGTGGAAGGAAATTTGTGGCTCCTCTCAGATTCCAGAACTTTCTGTCACCGAAATGTGAGGAAAATGTGTTTTTTTAGCCAAATTTTGAGGTTTGCAAAGGATTCTGGGTAACAGAACCTGGTCAAAGCCCCACAAGTCACCCCATCTTGGATTCCCCTAGGTCTCTAGTTTTAAAAAATGCACAGGTTTGGTAGGTTTCCCTAGGTGCCGGCTGAGCTAGAGGCCAAAATCTACAGGTAGGCACTTTGCAAAAAACAGCTCTGTTTTCTGTGATGTGTCCACGTTGTGTTTTGGGGCATATCCTGTCGCGGGCGCTAGGTCTACCCACACAAGTGAGGTACCATTTTTATCGGGAGACTTGGGGGAACGCTGAGTGGAAGGAAATTTGTGGCTCCTCTCAGATTCCAGAACTTTCTGTCACCGAAATGTGAGGAAAATGTGTTTTTTAGCCAAATTTTGAGGTTTGCAAAGGATTCTGGGTAACAGAACCTGGTCAGAGCCCCACAAGTCACCCCATCTTGGATTTCCCTAGGTCTCTAGTTTTCAAAAATGCACAGGTTTGGTAGGTTTCCCTAGGTGCCGGCTGAGCTAGAGGCCAAAATCTACAGGTAGGCACTTTACAAAAAACAGCTCTGTTTTCTGTGATGTGTCCACGTTGTGTTTTGGGGCATATCCTGTCGCGGGCGCTAAGTCTACCCACACAAGTGAGGTACCATTTTTATCGGGAGACTTGGGAAAACGCTGAGTGGAAGGAAATTTGTGGCTCCTCTCAGATTCCAGAACTTTCTGTCACCGAAATGTGAGGAAAATGTGTTTTTTTAGCCAAATTTTGAGGTTTGCAAAGGATTCTGGGTAACAGAACCTGGTCAGAGCCCCACAAGTCACCCCATCTTGGATTCCCCTAGGTCTCTAGTTTTAAAAAATGCACAGGTTTGGTAGGTTTCCCTAGGTGCCGGCTGAGCTAGAGGCCAAAATCTAGAGGTAGGCACTTTGCAAAAAACAGCTATGTTTTCTGTGATGTGTCCACGTTGTGTTTTGGGGCATATCCTGTCGCGGGCGCTAGGTCCACCCACACAAGTGAGGTACAATTTTTATCGGGAGACTTGGGGGAACGCTGAGTGGAAGTAAATTTGTGGCTCCTCTCAGATTCCAGAACTTTCTGTCACCGAAATGTGAGGAAAATGTGTTTTTTTAGCCAAATTTTGAGGTTCGCAAAGGATTCTGGGTAACAGAACCTAGTCAGAGCCCCACAAGTCACCCCATCTTGGATTTCCCTAGGTCTCTAGTTTTCAAAAATGCACAGGTTTGGTAGGTTTCCCTAGGTGCCGGCTGAGCTAGAGGACAAAATCTACAGGTAGGCACTGTGCAAAAAACAGCTCTGTTTTCTGTCAAAAAATGGGATGTGTCCACTTTGTGTTTTGGGACATTTCCTGTCGCGGGCGCTAGGACTACCCACACAAGTGAGGTACCATTTTTATCGGGAGACTAGGGGGAACGCTGAGTGGAAGGAAATTTGTGGCTCCTCTCAGATTCCAGAACTTTCTGTCACCGAAATGTGAGGAAAATGTGTTTTTTTAGCCAAATTTTGAGGTTTGCAAAGGATTCTGGGTAACAGAACCTGGTCAGAGCCCCACAAGTCACCCCATCTTGGATTTCCCTAGGTCTCTAGTTTTAAAAAATGCACAGGTTTGGTAGGTTTCCCTAGGTGCCGGCTGAGCTAGAGGCCAAAATCTACAGGTAGGCACTGTGCAAAAAACAGCTCTGTTTTCTGTCAAAAAATGGGATGTGTCCACTTTGTGTTTTGGGACATTTCCTGTCGCGGGCGCTAGGACTACCCACACAAGTGAGGTATCATTTTTATCGGGAGACTTGGGGGAACGCTGGGTGGAAGGAAATTTGTGGCTCCTCTCAGATTCCAGAACTTTCTGTCACCGAAATGTGAGGAAAATTTGTTTTTTTAGCCAAATTATGAGGTTTGCAAAGGATTCTGGGTAACAGAACCTGGTCAGAGCCCCACAAGTCACCCCATCTTGGATTCCCCTAGGTCTCTAGTTTTCAAAAATGCACAGGTTTGGTAGGTTTCCCTAGGTGCCGGCTGAGGTAGAGGACAAAATCTACAGGTAGGCACTTTGCAAAAAACAGCTCTGTTTTCTGTGATGTGCCCACGTTGTGTTTTGGGGCATATCCTGTCGCGGGCGCTAGGTCTACCCACACAAGTGAGGTACCATTTTTATCGGGAGACTTGGGGGAACGCTGGTTGGAAGGAAATTTGTGGCTCCTCTCAGATTCCAGAACTTGCTGTCACCGAAATGTGTGGAAATTTGTTTTTTTAGCCAAATATTGAGGTTTGCAAAGGATTCTGGGTAACAGAAACTGGTCAGAGCCCCACAAGTCACCCCATCTTGGATTCCCCTAGGTCTCTAGTTTTCAAAAATGCACAGGTTTGGTAGGTTTCCCTAGGTGCCGGCTGAGCTAGAGGCCAAATTCTACAGGTAGGCACTTTGCAAAAAACAGCTCTGTTTTCTGTGATGTGTCCACGTTGTGTTTTGGGGCATATCCTGTCGCGGGCGCTAGCTCTACCCACACAAGTGAGGTATCATTTTTATCGGGAGACTTGGGGGAGCACTGAGTGGAAGGAAATTTGTGGCTCCTCTCAGATTCCAGAACTTTCTGTCACCGAAATGTGAGGAAAATGTGTTTTTTTAGCCAAATTTTGAGGTTTGCAAAGGATTCTGGGTAACAGAACCTGGTCAGAGCCCCACAAGTCACCCCATCTTGGATTTCCCTAGGTCTCTAGTTTTAAAAAATGCACAGGTTTGGTAGGTTTCCCTAGGTGCCGGCTGAGCTAGAGGCCAAAATCTAGAGTTAGGCACTTTGCAAAAAACAGCTATGTTTTCTGTGATGTGTCCACGTTGTGGTTTGGGGCATATCCTGTCGCGGGCGCTAGGTCTACCCACACAAGTGAGGTACCATTTTTATCGGGAGACTTGGGGGAACGCTGAGTGGAAGTAAATTTGTGGCTCCTCTCAGATTCCAGAACTTTCTGTCACCGAAATGTGAGGAAAATGTGTTTTTTTTAGCCAAATTTTGAGGTTCGCAAAGGATTCTGGGTAACAGAACCTAGTCAGAGCCCCACAAGTCACCCCATCTTGGATTTCCCTAGGTCTCTAGTTTTCAAAAATGCACAGGTTTGGTAGGTTTCCCTAGGTGCCGGCTGAGCTAGAGTACAAAATCTACAGGTAGGCACTGTGCAAAAAACAGCTCTGTTTTCTGTCAAAAAATAGAATGTGTCCACTTTGTGTTTTGGGACATTTCCTGTCGCGGGCGCTAGGACTACCCACACAAGTGAGGTATCATTTTTATCGGGAGACTTGGGGGAACGCTTGTTGGAAGGAAATTTGTGGCTCCTCTCAGATTCCAGAACTTGCTGTCACCAAAATGTGAGGAAATGTGTTTTTTTAGCCAAATTTTGAGGTTTGCAAAGGATTCTGGGTAACAGAACCTGGTCAGAGCCCCACAAGTCACCCCATCTTGGATTCCCCTAGGTCTCTAGTTTTCAAAAATGCACAGGTTTGGTAGGTTTCCCTAGGTGCCGGCTGAGCTAGAGACCAAAATCTACAGGTAGGCACTTTGCAAAAAACAGCTCTGTTTTCTGTGATGTGTCCACGTTGTGTTTTGGGGCATATCCTGTCGCGGGCGCTAGGGCTACCCACACAAGTGAGGTACCATTTTTATCGGAAGACTTGGGGGAACGCTGAGTGGAAGGAAATTTGTGGCTCCTCTCAGATTCCAGAACTTTCTGTCACCGAAATGTGAGGAAAATGTGTTTTTTAGCAAACTTTTGAGGTTTGCAAAGGATTCTGGGTAACAGAACCTGGTCAGAGCCCCACAAGTCACCCCATCTTGGATTTCCCTAGGTCTCTAGTTTTCAAAAATGCACAGGTTTGGTAGGTTTCCCTAGGTGCCGGCTGAGCTAGAGGCCAAAATCTACAGGTAGGCACTGTGCAAAAAACAGCTCTGTTTTCTGTCAAAAAATGGGATGTGTCCACTTTGTGTTTTGGGACATTTCCTGTCGCGGGCGCTAGGACTACCCACACAAGTGAGGTATCATTTTTATCGGGAGACTTGGGGGAACGCTGGTTGGAAGGAAATTTGTGGCTCCTCTCAGATTCCAGAACTTTCTGTCACCGAAATGTGAGGAAATTTGTTTTTTTAGCCAAATTGTGAGGTTTGCAAAGGATTCTGGGTAACAGAACCTGGTCAGAGCCCCACAAGTCACCCCATCTTGGATTCCCCTAGGTCTCTAGTTTTCAAAAATGCACAGGTTTGGTAGGTTTCCCTAGGTGCCGGCTGAGCTAGAGGCCAAAATCTACAGGTAGGCACTGTGCAAAAAACAGCTCTGTTTTCTGTCAAAAAATGGGATGTGTCTACTTTGTGTTTTGGGACATTTCCTGTTGCGGCGCTAGAACTACCCACACAAGTGAGGTATCATTTTTATCGGGAGACTTGGGGGAACGCTGAGTGGAAGTAAATTTGTGGCTCCTCTCAGATTCCAGAACTTTCTGTCACCGAAATGTGAGGAAAATGTGTTTTTTTAGCCAAATTTTGAGGTTCGCAAAGGATTCTGGGTAACAGAACCTAGTCAGAGCCCCACAAGTCACCCCATCTTGGATTTCCCTAGGTCTCTAGTTTTAAAAAATGCACAGGTTTGGTAGGTTTCCCTAGGTGCCGGCTGAGCTAGAGGACAAAATCTACAGGTAGGCACTGTGCAAAAAACAGCTCTGTTTTCTGTAAAAAAATGGGATGTGTCCACTTTGTGTTTTGGGACATTTCCTGTCGCGGGCGCTAGGACTACCCACACAAGTGAGGTATCATTTTTATCGGGAGACTTGGGGGAACGCTTGTTGGAAGGAAATTTGTGGCTCCTCTCAGATTCCAGAACTTGCTGTCACCAAAATGTGAGGAAATGTGTTTTTTTAGCCAAATTTTGAGGTTTGCAACGGATTCTGGGTAACAGAACCTGGTCAGAGCCCCACAAGTCACCCCATCTTGGATTCCCCTAGGTCTCTAGTTTTCAAAAATGCACAGGTTTGGTAGGTTTCCCTAGGTGCCGGCTGAGCTAGAGGCCAAAATCTACAGGTAGGCACTTTGCAAAAAACAGCTCTGTTTTCTGTGATGTGTCCACGTTGTGTTTTGGGGCATATCCTGTCGCGGGCGCTAGGTCTACCCACACAAGTGAGGTACCATTTTTATCGGAAGACTTGGGGGAACGCTGAGTGGAAGGAAATTTGTGGCTCCTCTCAGATTCCAGAACTTTCTGTCACCGAAATGTGAGGAAAATGTGTTTTTTAGCAACCTTTTGAGGTTTGCAAAGGATTCTGGGTAACAGAACCTGGTCAGAGCCCCACAAGTCACCCCATCTTGGATTTCCCTAGGTCTCTAGTTTTCAAAAATGCACAGGTTTGGTAGGTTTCCCTAGGAGCCGGCTGAGCTAGAGGCCAAAATCTACAGGTAGGCACTGTGCAAAAAACAGCTCTGTTTTCTGTCAAAAAATGGGATGTGTCCACTTTGTGTTTTGGGACATTTCCTGTCGCGGGCGCTAGGACTACCCACACAAGTGAGGTATCATTTTTATCGGGAGACTTGGGGGAACACTGGTTGGAAGGAAATTTGTGGCTCCTCTCAGATTCCAGAACTTGCTGTCACCGAAATGTGAGGAAATTTGTTTTTTTAGCCAAATTGTGAGGTTTGCAAAGGATTCTGGGTAACAGAACCTGGTCAGAGCCCCACAAGTCACCCCATCTTGGATTCCCCTAGGTCTCTAGTTTTCAAAAATGCACAGGTTTGGTAGGTTTCCCTAGGTGCCGGCTGAGCTAGAGGCCAAAATCTACAGGTAGGCACTGTGCAAAAAACAGCTCTGTTTTCTGTCAAAAAATGGGATGTGTCTACTTTGTGTTTTGGGACATTTCCTGTTGCGGCGCTAGAACTACCCACACAAGTGAGGTATCATTTTTATCGGGAGACTTGGGGGAACGCTGAGTGGAAGGAAATTTGTGGCTCCTCTCAGATTCCAGAACTTTCTGTCACCGAAATGTGAGGAAAATGTGTTTTTTAGCCAAATTTTGAGGTTTGCAAAGGATTCTGGGTAACAGAACCTGGTCAGAGCCCCACAAGTCACCCCATCTTGGATTTCCCTAGGTCTCTAGTTTTAAAAAATGCACAGGTTTGGTAGGTTTCCCTAGGTGCCGGCTGAGCTAGAGGCCAAAATCTACAGGTAGTCACTGTGCAAAAAACAGCTCTGTTTTCTGTCAAAAAATGGGATGTGTCCACTTTGTGTTTTGGGACATTTCCTGTCGCGGGCGCTAGGACTACCCACACAAGTGAGGTATCATTTTTATCGGGAGACTTGGGGGAACGCTGGGTGGAAGGAAATTTGTGGCTCCTCTCCGATTCCAGAACTTTCTGTCACCGAAATGTGAGGAAAATGTGTTTTTTTGGCCAAATTATGAGGTTTGCAAAGGATTCTGGGTAACAGAACCTGGTCAGAGCCCCACAAGTCACCCCATCTTGGATTCCCCTAGGTCTCTAGTTTTCAAAAATGCACAGGTTTGGTAGGTTTCCCTAGGTGCCGGCTGAGGTAGAGGACAAAATCTACAGGTAGGCACTTTGCAAAAAACAGCTCTGTTTTCTATGATGTGCCCACGTTGTGTTTTGGGGCATATCCTGTCGCGGGCGCTAGGTCTACCCACACAAGTGAGGTACCATTTTTATCGGGAGACTTGGGGGAACGCTGGTTGGATGGAAATTTGTGGCTCCTCTCAGATTCCAGAACTTGCTGTCACCGAAATGTGAGGAAATTTGTTTTTTTAGCCAAATTTTGAGGTTTGCAAAGGATTCTGGGTAACAGAAACTGGTCAGAGCCCCACAAGTCACCCCATCTTGGATTCCCCTAGGTCTCTAGTTTTCAAAAATGCAAAGGTTTAGTAGGTTTCCCTAGGTGCCGGCTGAGCTAGAGGCCAAAATCTACAGGTAGGCACTGTGCAAAAAACAGCTCTGTTTTCTGTCAAAAAATGGGATGTGTCTACTTTGTGTTTTGGGACATTTCCTGTCGCGGCGCTAGGACTACCCACACAAGTGAGGTATCATTTTTATCGGGAGACTTGGGGGAACGCTGGGTGGAAGGAAATTTGTGGCTCCTCTCAGATTCCAGAACTTTCTGTCACCGAAATGTGAGGAAAATGTGTTTTTTTAGCCAAATTTTGAGGTTTGCAAAGGATTCTGGGTAACAGAACCTGGTCAAAGCCCCACAAGTCACCCCATCTTGGATTCCCCTAGGTCTCTAGTTTTAAAAAATGCACAGGTTTGGTAGGTTTCCCTAGGTGCCGGCTGAGCTAGAGGCCAAAATCTACAGGTAGGCACTTTGCAAAAAACAGCTCTGTTTTCTGTGATGTGTCCACGTTGTGTTTTGGGGCATATCCTGTCGCGGGCGCTAGGTCTACCCACACAAGTGAGGTACCATTTTTATCGGGAGACTTGGGGGAACGCTGAGTGGAAGGAAATTTGTGGCTCCTCTCAGATTCCAGAACTTTCTGTCACCGAAATGTGAGGAAAATGTGTTTTTTAGCCAAATTTTGAGGTTTGCAAAGGATTCTGGGTAACAGAACCTGGTCAGAGCCCCACAAGTCACCCCATCTTGGATTTCCCTAGGTCTCTAGTTTTCAAAAATGCACAGGTTTGGTAGGTTTCCCCAGGTGCCGGCTGAGCTAGAGGCCAAAATCTACAGGTAGGCACTTTACAAAAAACAGCTCTGTTTTCTGTGATGTGTCCACGTTGTGTTTTGGGGCATATCCTGTCGCGGGCGCTAAGTCTACCCACACAAGTGAGGTACCATTTTTATCGGGAGACTTGGGAGAACGCTGAGTGGAAGGAAATTTGTGGCTCCTCTCAGATTCCAGAACTTTCTGTCACCGAAATGTGAGGAAAATGTGTTTTTTTAGCCAAATTTTGAGGTTTGCAAAGGATTCTGGGTAACAGAACCTGGTCAGAGCCCCACAAGTCACCCCATCTTGGATTCCCCTAGGTCTCTAGTTTTAAAAAATGCACAGGTTTGGTAGGTTTCCCTACGTGCCGGCTGAGCTAGAGGCCAAAATCTAGAGGTAGGCACTTTGCAAAAAACAGCTATGTTTTCTGTGATGTGTCCACGTTGTGTTTTGGGGCATATCCTGTCGCGGGCGCTAGGTCCACCCACACAAGTGAGGTACCATTTTTATCGGGAGACTTGGGGGAACGCTGAGTGGAAGTAAATTTGTGGCTCCTCTCAGATTCCAGAACTTTCTGTCACCGAAATGTGAGGAAAATGTGTTTTTTTAGCCAAATTTTGAGGTTCGCAAAGGATTCTGGGTAACAGAACCTAGTCAGAGCCCCACAAGTCACCCCATCTTGGATTTCCCTAGGTCTCTAGTTTTCAAAAATGCACAGGTTTGGTAGGTTTCCCTAGGTGCCGGCTGAGCTAGAGGACAAAATCTACAGGTAGGCACTGTGCAAAAAACAGCTCTGTTTTCTGTCAAAAAATGGGATGTGTCCACTTTGTGTTTTGGGACATTTCCTGTCGCGGGCGCTAGGACTACCCACACAAGTGAGGTACCATTTTTATCGGGAGACTTGGGGGAACGCTGAGTGGAAGGAAATTTGTGGCTCCTCTCAGATTCCAGAACTTTCTGTCACCGAAATGTGAGGAAAATGTGTTTTTTTAGCCAAATTTTGACGTTTGCAAAGGATTCTGGGTAACAGAACCTGGTCAGAGCCCCACAAGTCACCCCATCTTGGATTTCCCTAGGTCTCTAGTTTTAAAAAATGCACAGGTTTGGTAGGTTTCCCTAGGTGCCGGCTGAGCTAGAGGCCAAAATCTACAGGTAGGCACTGTGCAAAAAACAGCTCTGTTTTCTGTCAAAAAATGGGATGTGTCCACTTTGTGTTTTGGGACATTTCCTGTCGCGGGCGCTAGGACTACCCACACAAGTGAGGTATCATTTTTATCGGGAGACTTGGGGGAACGCTGGGTGGAAGGAAATTTGTGGCTCCTCTCAGATTCCAGAACTTTCTGTCACCGAAATGTGAGGAAAATGTGTTTTGTTAGCCAAATTATGAGGTTTGCAAAGGATTCTGGGTAACAGAACCTGGTCAGAGCCCCACAAGTCACCCCATCTTGGATTCCCCTAGGTCTCTAGTTTTCAAAAATGCACAGGTTTGGTAGGTTTCCCTAGGTGCCGGCTGAGGTAGAGGACAAAATCTACAGGTAGGCACTTTGCAAAAAACAGCTCTGTTTTCTGTGATGTGCCCACGTTGTGTTTTGGGGCATATCCTGTCGCGGGCGCTAGGTCTACCCACACAAGTGAGGTACCATTTTTATCGGGAGACTTGGGGGAACGCTGGTTGGAAGGAAATTTGTGGCTCCTCTCAGATTCCAGAACTTGCTGTCACCGAAATGTGTGGAAATTTGTTTTTTTAGCCAAATTTTGAGGTTTGCAAAGGATTCTGGGTAACAGAAACTGGTCAGAGCCCCACAAGTCACCCCATCTTGGATTCCCCTAGGTCTCTAGTTTTCAAAAATGCACAGGTTTGGTAGGTTTCCCTAGGTGCCGGCTGAGCTAGAGGCCAAAATCTACAGGTAGGCACTTTGCAAAAAACAGCTCTGTTTTCTGTGATGTGTCCACGTTGTGTTTTGGGGCATATCCTGTCGCGGGCGCTAGCTCTACCCACACAAGTGAGGTATCATTTTTATCGGGAGACTTGGGGGAGCACTGAGTGGAAGGAAATTTGTGGCTCCTCTCAGATTCCAGAACTTTCTGTCACCGAAATGTGAGGAAAATGTGTTTTTTTAGCCAAATTTTGAGGTTCGCAAAGGATTCTGGGTAACAGAACCTGGTCAGAGCCCCACAAGTCACCCCATCTTGGATTTCCCTAGGTCTCTAGTTTTCAAAAATGCACAGGTTTGGTAGGTTTCCCTAGGTGCCGGCTGAGCTAGAGGCCAAAATCTACAGGTAGGCACTGTGCAAAAAACAGCTCTGTTTTCTGTCAAAAAATGGGATGTGTCTACTTTGTGTTTTGGGACATTTCCTGTCGCGGCACTAGGACTACCCACACAAGTGAGGTATCATTTTTATCGGGAGACTTGGGGGAACGCTGGGTGGAAGGAAATTTGTGGCTCCTCTCAGATTCCAGAACTTTCTGTCTCCGAAATGTGAGGAAAATGTGTTTTTTTAGCCAAATTTTGAGGTTTGCAAAGGATTCTGGGTAACAGAACCTGGTCAAAGCCCCACAAGTCACCCCATCTTGGATTCCCCTAGGTCTCTAGTTTTCAAAAATGCACAGGTTTGGTAGGTTTCCCTAGGTGCCGGCTGAGCTAGAGGCCAAAATCTACAGGTAGGCACTTTGCAAAAAACAGCTCTGTTTTCTGTGATGTGTCCACGTTGTGTTTTGGGGCATATCCTGTCGCGGGCGCTAGGTCTACCCACACAAGTGAGGTACCATTTTTATCGGGAGACTTGGGGGAACGCTGAGTGGAAGGAAATTTGTGGCTCCTCTCAGATTCCAGAACTTTCTGTCACCGAAATGTGAGGAAAATGTTTTTTTTAGCAAAATTTTGAGGTTTGCAAAGGATTCTGGGTAACAGAACCTGGTCAGAGCCCCACAAGTCACCCCATCTTGGATTTCCCTAGGTCTCTAGTTTTCAAAAATGCACAGGTTTGGTAGGTTTCCCTAGGTGCCGGCTGAGCTAGAGGCCAAAATCTACAGGTAGGCACTGTGCAAAAAACAGCTCTGTTTTCTGTCAAAAAATGGGATGTGTCCACTTTGTGTTTTGGGACATTTCCTGTCGCGGGCGCTAGGACTACCCACACAAGTGAGGTATCATTTTTATCGGGAGACTTGGGGGAACGCTGGTTGGAAGGAAATTTGTGGCTCCTCTCAGATTCCAGAACTTGCTGTCACCGAAATGTGAGGAAATTTGTTTTTTTAGCCAAATTTTGAGGTTTGCAAAGGATTCTGGGTAACAGAACCTGGTCAGAGCCCCACAAGTCACCCCATCTTGGATTCCCCTAGGTCTCTAGTTTGGTAGGTTTCCCTAGGTGCCGGTTGAGCTAGAGGCCAAAATCTACAGGTAGGCACTGTGCAAAAAACAGCTCTGTTTTCTGTCAAAAAAATGGGATGTGTCTACTTTGTGTTTTGGGACATTTCCTGTCGCGGCCCTAGGACTACCCACACAAGTGAGGTATCATTTTTATCGGGAGACTTGGGGGAACGCTGGGTGGAAGGAAATTTGTGGCTCCTCTCAGATTCCAGAACTTTCTGTCACCGAAATGTGAGGAAAATGTGTATTTTTAGCCAAATTTTGAGGTTTGCAAAGGATTCTGGGTAACAGAACCTGGTCAAAGCCCCACAAGTTACCCCATCTTGGATTCCCCTAGGTCTCTAGTTTTCAAAAATGCACAGGTTTGGTAGGTTTCCCTAGGTGCCGGCTGAGCTAGAGGCCAAAATCTACAGGTAGGCACTTTGCAAAAAACAGCTCTGTTTTCTGTGATGTGTCCACTTTGTGTTTTGGGGCATATCCTGTCGCGGGCGCTAGGTCTACCCACACAAGTGAGGTACCATTTTTATCGGGAGACTTGGGGGAACGCTGAGTGGAAGGAAATTTGTGGCTCCTCTCAGATTCCAGAACTTTCTGTCACCGAAATGTGAGGAAAATGTGTTTTTTAGCAAAATTTTGAGGTTTGCAAAGGATTCTGGGTAACAGAACCTGGTCAGAGCCCCACAAGTCACCCCATCTTGGATTTCCCTAGGTCTCTAGTTTTCAAAAATGCACAGGTTTGGTAGGTTTCCCTAGGTGCCGGCTGAGCTAGAGGCCAAAATCTAAAGGTAGGCACTGTGCAAAAAACAGCTCTGTTTTCTGTCAAAAAATGGGATGTGTCCACTTTGTGTTTTGGGACATTTCCTGTCGCGGGCGCTAGGACTACCCACACAAGTGAGGTATCATTTTTATCGGGAGACTTGGGGGAACGCTGGTTGGAAGGAAATTTGTGGCTCCTCTCAGATTCCAGAACTTGCTGTCACCGAAATGTGAGGAAATTTGTTTTTTTAGCCAAATTTTGAGGTTTGCAAAGGATTCTGGGTAACAGAACCTGGTCAGAGCCCCACAAGTCACCCCATCTTGGATTCCCCTAGGTCTCTAGTTTGGTAGGTTTCCCTAGGTGCCGGCTGAGCTAGAGGCCAAAATCTACAGGTAGGCACTGTGCAAAAAACAGCTCTGTTTTCTGTCAAAAAAATGGGATGTGTCTACTTTGTGTTTTGGGACATTTCCTGTCGCGGCCCTAGGACTACCCACACAAGTGAGGTATCATTTTTATCGGGAGACTTGGGGGATCGCTGGGTGGAAGGAAATTTGTGGCTCCTCTCAGATTCCAGAACTTTCTGTCACCGAAATGTGAGGAAAATGTGTTTTTTTAGCCACATTTTGAGGTTTGCAAAGGATTCTGGGTAACAGAACCTGGTCAAAGCCCCACAAGTTACCCCATCTTGGATTCCCCTAGGTCTCTAGTTTTCAAAAATGCACAGGTTTGGTAGGTTTCCCTAGGTGCCGGCTGAGCTAGAGGCCAAAATCTACAGGTAGGCACTTTGCAAAAAACAGCTCTGTTTTCTGTGATGTGTCCACTTTGTGTTTTGGGGCATATCCTGTCGCGGGCGCTAGGTCTACCCACACAAGTGAGGTACCATTTTTATCGGGAGACTTGGGGGAACGCTGAGTGGAAGGAAATTTGTGGCTCCTCTCAGATTCCAGAACTTTCTATCACCGAAATGTGAGGAAAATGTGTTTTTTAGCAAAATTTTGAGGTTTGCAAAGGATTCTGGGTAACAGAACCTGGTCAGAGCCCCACAAGTCACCCCATCTTGGATTTCCCTAGGTCTCTAGTTTTCAAAAATGCACAGGTTTGGTAGGTTTCCCTAGGTGCCGGCTGAGCTAGAGGCCAAAATCTACAGGTAGGCACTGTGCAAAAAACAGCTCTGTTTTCTGTCTAAAAATGGGATGTGTCCACTATGTGTTTTGGGACATTTCCTGTCGCGGGCGCTAGGACTACCCACACAAGTGAGGTATCATTTTTATCGGGAGACTTGGGGGAACGCTGGTTGGAAGGAAATTTGTGGCTCCTCTCAGATTCCAGAACTTGCTGTCACCGAAATGTGAGGAAAATGTGTTTTTTAGCCAAATTTTGAGGTTTGCAAAGGATTCTGGGTAATAGAACCTGGTCAGAGCCCCACAAGTCACCCCATCTTGGATTTCCCTAGGTCTCTAGTTTTAAAAAATGCACAGGTTTGGTAGGTTTCCCTAGGTGCCGGCTGAGCTAGAGGCCAAAATCTACAGGTAGGCACTGTGCAAAAAACAGCTCTGTTTTCTGTCAAAAAATGGGATGTGTCCACTTTGTGTTTTGGGACATTTCCTGTCGCGGGCGCTAGGACTACCCACACAAGTGAGGTATCATTTTTATCGGGAGACTTGGGGGAACGCTGGGTGGAAGGAAATTTGTGGCTCCTCTCCGATTCCAGAACTTTCTGTCACCGAAATGTGAGGAAAATGTGTTTTTTTGGCCAAATTATGAGGTTTGCAAAGGATTCTGGGTAACAGAACCTGGTCAGAGCCCCACAAGTCACCCCATCTTGGATTCCCCTAGGTCTCTAGTTTTAAAAAATGCACAGGTTTGGTAGGTTTCCCTAGGTGCCGGCTGAGGTAGAGGACAAAATCTACAGGTAGGCACTTTGCAAAAAACAGCTCTGTTTTCTGTGATGTGCCCACGTTGTGTTTTGGGGCATATCCTGTCGCGGGCGCTAGGTCTACCCACACAAGTGAGGTACCATTTTTATCGGGAGACTTGGGGGAACGCTGGTTGGATGGAAATTTGTGGCTCCTCTCAGATTCCAGAACTTGCTGTCACCGAAATGTGAGGAAATTTGTTTTTTTAGCCAAATTTTGAGGTTTGCAAAGGATTCTGGGTAACAGAAACTGGTCAGAGCCCCACAAGTCACCCCATCTTGGATTCCCCTAGGTCTCTAGTTTTCAAAAATGCACAGGTTTGGTAGGTTTCCCTAGGTGCCGGCTGAGCTAGAGGCCAAAATCTACAGGTAGGCACTGTGCAAAAAACAGCTCTGTTTTCTGTCAAAAAATGGGATGTGTCTACTTTGTGTTTTGGGACATTTCCTGTCGCGGCGCTAGGACTACCCACACAAGTGAGGTATCATTTTTATCGGGAGACTTGGGGGAACGCTGGGTGGAAGGAAATTTGTGGCTCCTCTCAGATTCCAGAACTTTCTGTCACCGAAATGTGAGGAAAATGTGTTTTTTTAGCCAAATTTTGAGGTTTGCAAAAGATTCTGGGTAACAGAACCTGGTCAAAGCCCCACAAGTCACCCCATCTTGGATTCCCCTAGGTCTCTAGTTTTAAAAAATGCACAGGTTTGGTAGGTTTCCCTAGGTGCCGGCTGAGCTAGAGGCCAAAATCTACAGGTAGGCACTTTGCAAAAAACAGCTCTGTTTTCTGTGATGTGTCCACGTTGTGTTTTGGGGCATATCCTGTCGCGGGCGCTAGGTCTACCCACACAAGTGAGGTACCATTTTTATCGGGAGACTTGGGGGAACGCTGAGTGGAAGGAAATTTGTGGCTCCTCTCAGATTCCAGAACTTTCTGTCACCGAAATGTGAGGAAAATGTGTTTTTTAGCCAAATTTTGAGGTTTGCAAAGGATTCTGGGTAACAGAACCTGGTCAGAGCCCCACAAGTCACCCCATCTTGGATTTCCCTAGGTCTCTAGTTTTCAAAAATGCACAGGTTTGGTAGGTTTCCCTAGGTGCCGGCTGAGCTAGAGGCCAAAATCTACAGGTAGGCACTTTACAAAAAACAGCTCTGTTTTCTGTGATGTGTCCACGTTGTGTTTTGGGGCATATCCTGTCGCGGGCGCTAAATCTACCCACACAAGTGAGGTACCATTTTTATCGGGAGACTTGGGAGAACGCCGAGTGGAAGGAAATTTGTGGCTCCTCTCAGATTCCAGAACTTTCTGTCACCGAAATGTGAGGAAAATGTGTTTTTTTAGCCAAATTTTGAGGTTTGCAAAGGATTCTGGGTAACAGAACCTGGTCAGAGCCCCACAAGTCACCCCATCTTGGATTCCCCTAGGTCTCTAGTTTTAAAAAATGCACAGGTTTGGTAGGTTTCCCTAGGTGCCGGCTGAGCTAGAGGCCAAAATCTAGAGGTAGGCACTTTGCAAAAAACAGCTATGTTTTCTGTGATGTGTCCACGTTGTGTTTTGGGGCATATCCTGTCGCGGGCGCTAGGTCCACCCACACAAGTGAGGTACCATTTTTTTCGGGAGACTTGTGGGAACGCTGAGTGGAAGTAAATTTGTGGCTCCTCTCAGATTCCAGAACTTTCTGTCACCGAAATGTGAGGAAAATGTGTTTTTTTAGCCAAATTTTGAGGTTCGCAAAGGATTCTGGGTAACAGAACCTGGTCAGAGCCCCACAAGTCACCCCATCTTGGATTTCCCTAGGTCTCTAGTTTTCAAAAATGCACAGGTTTGGTAGGTTTCCCTAGGAGCCGGCTGAGCTGGAGGCCAAAATCTACAGGTAGGCACTGTGCAAAAAACAGCTCTGTTTTCTGTCAAAAAATGGGATGTGTCCACTTTGTGTTTTGGGACATTTCCTGTCGCGGGCGCTAGGACTACCCACACAAGTGAGGTATCATTTTTATCGGGAGACTTGGGGGAACACTGGTTGGAAGGAAATTTGTGGCTCCTCTCAGATTCCAGAACTTGCTGTCACCGAAATGTGAGGAAATTTGTTTTTTTAGCCAAATTGTGAGGTTTGCAAAGGATTCTGGGTAACAGAACCTGGTCAGAGCCCCACAAGTCACCCCATCTTGGATTCCCCTAGGTCTCTAGTTTTCAAAAATGCACAGGTTTGGTAGGTTTCCCTAGGTGCCGGCTGAGCTAGAGGCCAAAATCTACAGGTAGGCACTGTGCAAAAAACAGCTCTGTTTTCTGTCAAAAAATGGGATGTGTCTACTTTGTGTTTTGGGACATTTCCTGTTGCGGCGCTAGAACTACCCACACAAGTGAGGTATCATTTTTATCGGGAGACTTGGGGGAACGCTGAGTGGAAGGAAATTTGTGGCTCCTCTCAGATTCCAGAACTTTCTGTCACCGAAATGTGAGGAAAATGTGTTTTTTAGCCAAATTTTGAGGTTTGCAAAGGATTCTGGGTAACAGAACCTGGTCAGAGCCCCACAAGTCACCCCATCTTGGATTTCCCTAGGTCTCTAGTTTTAAAAAATGCACAGGTTTGGTAGGTTTCCCTAGGTGCCGGTTGAGCTAGAGGCCAAAATCTACAGGTAGTCACTGTGCAAAAAACAGCTCTGTTTTCTGTCAAAAAATGGGATGTGTCCACTTTGTGTTTTGGGACATTTCCTGTCGCGGGCGCTAGGACTACCCACACAAGTGAGGTATCATTTTTATCGGGAGACTTGGGGGAACGCTGGGTGGAAGGAAATTTGTGGCTCCTCTCCGATTCCAGAACTTTCTGTCACCGAAATGTGAGGAAAATGTGTTTTTTTGGCCAAATTATGAGGTTTGCAAAGGATTCTGGGTAACAGAACCTGGTCAGAGCCCCACAAGTCACCCCATCTTGGATTCCCCTAGGTCTCTAGTTTTCAAAAATGCACAGGTTTGGTAGGTTTCCCTAGGTGCCGGCTGAGGTAGAGGACAAAATCTACAGGTAGGCACTTTGCAAAAAACAGCTCTGTTTTCTGTGATGTGCCCACGTTGTGTTTTGGGGCATATCCTGTCGCGGGCGCTAGGTCTACCCACACAAGTGAGGTACCATTTTTATCGGGAGACTTGGGGGAACGCTGGTTGGATGGAAATTTGTGGCTCCTCTCAGATTCCAGAACTTGCTGTCACCGAAATGTGAGGAAATTTGTTTTTTTAGCCAAATTTTGAGGTTTGCAAAGGATTCTGGGTAACAGAAACTGGTCAGAGCCCCACAAGTCACCCCATCTTGGATTCCCCTAGGTCTCTAGTTTTCAAAAATGCAAAGGTTTAGTAGGTTTCCCTAGGTGCCGGCTGAGCTAGAGGCCAAAATCTACAGGTAGGCACTGTGCAAAAAACAGCTCTGTTTTCTGTCAAAAAATGGGATGTGTCTACTTTGTGTTTTGGGACATTTCCTGTCGCGGCGCTAGGATTACCCACACAAGTGAGGTATCATTTTTATCGGGAGACTTGGGGGAACGCTGGGTGGAAGGAAATTTGTGGCTCCTCTCAGATTCCAGAACTTTCTGTCACCGAAATGTGAGGAAAATGTGTTTTTTTAGCCAAATTTTGAGGTTTGCAAAGGATTCTGGGTAACAGAACCTGGTCAAAGCCCCACAAGTCACCCCATCTTGGATTCCCCTAGGTCTCTAGTTTTAAAAAATGCACAGGTTTGGTAGGTTTCCCTAGGTGCCGGCTGAGCTAGAGGCCAAAATCTACAGGTAGGCACTTTGCAAAAAACAGCTCTGTTTTCTGTGATGTGTCCACGTTGTGTTTTGGGGCATATCCTGTCGCGGGCGCTAGGTCTACCCACACAAGTGAGGTACCATTTTTATCGGGAGACTTGGGGGAACGCTGAGTGGAAGGAAATTTGTGGCTCCTCTCAGATTCCAGAACTTTCTGTCACCGAAATGTGAGGAAAATGTGTTTTTTAGCCAAATTTTGAGGTTTGCAAAGGATTCTGGGTAACAGAACCTGGTCAGAGCCCCACAAGTCACCCCATCTTGGATTTCCCTAGGTCTCTAGTTTTCAAAAATGCACAGGTTTGGTAGGTTTCCCCAGGTGCCGGCTGAGCTAGAGGCCAAAATCTACAGGTAGGCACTTTACAAAAAACAGCTCTGTTTTCTGTGATGTGTCCACGTTGTGTTTTGGGGCATATCCTGTCGCGGGCGCTAAGTCTACCCACACAAGTGAGGTACCATTTTTATCGGGAGACTTGGGAGAACGCTGAGTGGAAGGAAATTTGTGGCTCCTCTCAGATTCCAGAACTTTCTGTCACCGAAATGTGAGGAAAATGTGTTTTTTTAGCCAAATTTTGAGGTTTGCAAAGGATTCTGGGTAACAGAACCTGGTCAGAGCCCCACAAGTCACCCCATCTTGGATTCCCCTAGGTCTCTAGTTTTAAAAAATGCACAGGTTTGGTAGGTTTCCCTACGTGCCGGCTGAGCTAGAGGCCAACATCTAGAGGTAGGCACTTTGCAAAAAACAGCTATGTTTTCTGTGATGTGTCCACGTTGTGTTTTGGGGCATATCCTGTCGCGGGCGCTAGGTCCACCCACACAAGTGAGGTACCATTTTTATCGGGAGACTTGGGGGAACGCTGAGTGGAAGTAAATTTGTGGCTCCTCTCAGATTCCAGAACTTTCTGTCACCGAAATGTGAGGAAAATGTGTTTTTTTAGCCAAATTTTGAGGTTCGCAAAGGATTCTGGGTAACAGAACCTAGTCAGAGCCCCACAAGTCACCCCATCTTGGATTTCCCTAGGTCTCTAGTTTTCAAAAATGCACAGGTTTGGTAGGTTTCCCTAGGTGCCGGCTGAGCTAGAGGACAAAATCTACAGGTAGGCACTGTGCAAAAAACAGCTCTGTTTTCTGTCAAAAAATGGGATGTGTCCACTTTGTGTTTTGGGACATTTCCTGTCGCGGGCGCTAGGACTACCCACACAAGTAAGGTACCATTTTTATCGGGAGACTTGGGGGAACGCTGAGTGGAAGGAAATTTGTGGCTCCTCTCAGATTCCAGAACTTTCTGTCACCGAAATGTGAGGAAAATGTGTTTTTTTAGCCAAATTTTGACGTTTGCAAAGGATTCTGGGTAACAGAACCTGGTCAGAGCCCCACAAGTCACCCCATCTTGGATTTCCCTAGGTCTCTAGTTTTAAAAAATGCACAGGTTTGGTAGGTTTCCCTAAGTGCCGGCTGAGCTAGAGGCCAAAATCTACAGGTAGGCACTGTGCAAAAAACAGCTCTGTTTTCTGTCAAAAAATGGGATGTGTCCACTTTGTGTTTTGGGACATTTCCTGTCGCGGGCGCTAGGACTACCCACACAAGTGAGGTATCATTTTTATCGGGAGACTTGGGGGAACGCTGGGTGGAAGGAAATTTGTGGCTCCTCTCAGATTCCAGAACTTTCTGTCACCGAAATGTGAGGAAAATGTGTTTTGTTAGCCAAATTATGAGGTTTGCAAAGGATTCTGGGTAACAGAACCTGGTCAGAGCCCCACAAGTCACCCCATCTTGGATTCCCCTAGGTCTCTAGTTTTCAAAAATGCACAGGTTTGGTAGGTTTCCCTAGGTGCCGGCTGAGGTAGAGGACAAAATCTACAGGTAGGCACTTTGCAAAAAACAGCTCTGTTTTCTGTGATGTGCCCACGTTGTGTTTTGGGGCATATCCTGTCGCGGGCGCTAGGTCTACCCACACAAGTGAGGTACCATTTTTATCGGGAGACTTGGGGGAACGCTGGTTGGAAGGAAATTTGTGGCTCCTCTCAGATTCCAGAACTTGCTGTCACCGAAATGTGTGGAAATTTGTTTTTTTAGCCAAATTTTGAGGTTTGCAAAGGATTCTGGGTAACAGAAACTGGTCAGAGCCCCACAAGTCACCCCATCTTGGATTCCCCTAGGTCTCTAGTTTTCAAAAATGCACAGGTTTGGTAGGTTTCCCTAGGTGCCGGCTGAGCTAGAGGCCAAAATCTACAGGTAGGCACTTTGCAAAAAACAGCTCTGTTTTCTGTGATGTGTCCACGTTGTGTTTTGGGGCATATCCTGTCGCGGGCGCTAGCTCTACCCACACAAGTGAGGTATAATTTTTATCGGGAGACTTGGGGGAGCACTGAGTGGAAGGAAATTTGTGGCTCCTCTCAGATTCCAGAACTTTCTGTCACCGAAATGTGAGGAAAATGTGTTTTTTTAGCCAAATTTTGAGGTTCGCAAAGGATTCTGGGTAACAGAACCTGGTCAGAGCCCCACAAGTCACCCCATCTTGGATTTCCCTAGGTCTCTAGTTTTCAAAAATGCACAGGTTTGGTAGGTTTCCCTAGGTGCCGGCTGAGCTAGAGGCCAAAATCTACAGGTAGGCACTGTGCAAAAAACAGCTCTGTTTTCTGTCAAAAAATGGGATGTGTCTACTTTGTGTTTTGGGACATTTCCTGTCGCGGCACTAGGACTACCCACACAAGTGAGGTATCATTTTTATCGGGAGACTTGGGGGAACGCTGGGTGGAAGGAAATTTGTGGCTCCTCTCAGATTCCAGAACTTTCTGTCTCCGAAATTTGAGGAAAATGTGTTTTTTTAGCCAAATTTTGAGGTTTGCAAAGGATTCTGGGTAACAGAACCTGGTCAAAGCCCCACAAGTCACCCCATCTTGGATTCCCCTAGGTCTCTAGTTTTCAAAAATGCACAGGTTTGGTAGGTTTCCCTAGGTGCCGGCTGAGCTAGAGGCCAAAATCTACAGGTAGGCACTTTGCAAAAAACAGCTCTGTTTTCTGTGATGTGTCCACGTTGTGTTTTGGGGCATATCCTGTCGCGGGCGCTAGGTCTACCCACACAAGTGAGGTACCATTTTTATCGGGAGACTTGGGGGAACGCTGAGTGGAAGGAAATTTGTGGCTCCTCTCAGATTCCAGAACTTTCTGTCACCGAAATGTGAGGAAAATGTTTTTTTTAGCAAAATTTTGAGGTTTGCAAAGGATTCTGGGTAACAGAACCTGGTCAGAGCCCCACAAGTCACCCCATCTTGGATTTCCCTAGGTCTCTAGTTTTCAAAAATGCACAGGTTTGGTAGGTTTCCCTAGGTGCCGGCTGAGCTAGAGGCCAAAATCTACAGGTAGGCACTGTGCAAAAAACAGCTCTGTTTTCTGTCAAAAAATGGGATGTGTCCACTTTGTGTTTTGGGACATTTCCTGTCGCGGGCGCTAGGACTACCCACACAAGTGAGGTATCATTTTTATCGGGAGACTTGGGGGAACGCTGGTTGGAAGGAAATTTGTGGCTCCTCTCAGATTCCAGAACTTGCTGTCACCGAAATGTGAGGAAATTTGTTTTTTTAGCCAAATTTTGAGGTTTGCAAAGGATTCTGGGTAACAGAACCTGGTCAGAGCCCCACAAGTCACCCCATCTTGGATTCCCCTAGGTCTCTAGTTTGGTAGGTTTCCCTAGGTGCCGGCTGAGCTAGAGGCCAAAATCTACAGGTAGGCACTGTGCAAAAAACAGCTCTGTTTTCTGTCAAAAAAATGGGATGTGTCTACTTTGTGTTTTGGGACATTTCCTGTCGCGGCCCTAGGACTACCCACACAAGTGAGGTATCATTTTTATCGGGAGACTTGGGGGAACGCTGGGTGGAAGGAAATTTGTGGCTCCTCTCAGATTCCAGAACTTTCTGTCACCGAAATGTGAGGAAAATGTGTATTTTTAGCCAAATTTTGAGGTTTGCAAAGGATTCTGGGTAACAGAACCTGGTCAAAGCCCCACAAGTTACCCCATCTTGGATTCCCCTAGGTCTCTAGTTTTCAAAAATGCACAGGTTTGGTAGGTTTCCCTAGGTGCCGGCTGAGCTAGAGGCCAAAATCTACAGGTAGGCACTTTGCAAAAAACAGCTCTGTTTTCTGTGATGTGTCCACTTTGTGTTTTGGGGCATATCCTGTCGCGGGCGCTAGGTCTACCCACACAAGTGAGGTACCATTTTTATCGGGAGACTTGGGGGAACGCTGAGTGGAAGGAAATTTGTGGCTCCTCTCAGATTCCAGAACTTTCTGTCACCGAAATGTGAGGAAAATGTGTTTTTTAGCAAAATTTTGAGGTTTGCAAAGGATTCTGGGTAACAGAACCTGGTCAGAGCCCCACAAGTCACCCCATCTTGGATTTCCCTAGGTCTCTAGTTTTCAAAAATGCACAGGTTTGGTAGGTTTCCCTAGGTGCCGGCTGAGCTAGAGGCCAAAATCTAAAGGTAGGCACTGTGCAAAAAACAGCTCTGTTTTCTGTCAAAAAATGGGATGTGTCCACTTTGTGTTTTGGGACATTTCCTGTCGCGGGCGCTAGGACTACCCACACAAGTGAGGTATCATTTTTATCGGGAGACTTGGGGGAACGCTGGTTGGAAGGAAATTTGTGGCTCCTCTCAGATTCCAGAACTTGCTGTCACCGAAATGTGAGGAAATTTGTTTTTTTAGCCAAATTTTGAGGTTTGCAAAGGATTCTGGGTAACAGAACCTGGTCAGAGCCCCACAAGTCACCCCATCTTGGATTCCCCTAGGTCTCTAGTTTGGTAGGTTTCCCTAGGTGCCGGCTGAGCTAGAGGCCAAAATCTACAGGTAGGCACTGTGCAAAAAACAGCTCTGTTTTCTGTCAAAAAAATGGGATGTGTCTACTTTGTGTTTTGGGACATTTCCTGTCGCGGCCCTAGGACTACCCACACAAGTGAGGTATCATTTTTATCGGGAGACTTGGGGGATCGCTGGGTGGAAGGAAATTTGTGGCTCCTCTCAGATTCCAGAACTTTCTGTCACCGAAATGTGAGGAAAATGTGTTTTTTTAGCCAAATTTTGAGGTTTGCAAAGGATTCTGGGTAACAGAACCTGGTCAAAGCCCCACAAGTTACCCCATCTTGGATTCCCCTAGGTCTCTAGTTTTCAAAAATGCACAGGTTTGGTAGGTTTCCCTAGGTGCCGGCTGAGCTAGAGGCCAAAATCTACAGGTAGGCACTTTGCAAAAAACAGCTCTGTTTTCTGTGATGTGTCCACTTTGTGTTTTGGGGCATATCCTGTCGCGGGCGCTAGGTCTACCCACACAAGTGAGGTACCATTTTTATCGGGAGACTTGGGGGAACGCTGAGTGGAAGGAAATTTGTGGCTCCTCTCAGATTCCAGAACTTTCTATCACCGAAATGTGAGGAAAATGTGTTTTTTAGCAAAATTTTGAGGTTTGCAAAGGATTCTGGGTAACAGAACCTGGTCAGAGCCCCACAAGTCACCCCATCTTGGATTTCCCTAGGTCTCTAATTTTCAAAAATGCACAGGTTTGGTAGGTTTCCCTAGGTGCCGGCTGAGCTAGAGGCCAAAATCTACAGGTAGGCACTGTGCAAAAAACAGCTCTGTTTTCTGTCTAAAAATGGGATGTGTCCACTATGTGTTTTGGGACATTTCCTGTCGCGGGCGCTAGGACTACCCACACAAGTGAGGTATCATTTTTATCGGGAGACTTGGGGGAACGCTGGTTGGAAGGAAATTTGTGGCTCCTCTCAGATTCCAGAACTTGCTGTCACCGAAATGTGAGGAAAATGTGTTTTTTAGCCAAATTTTGAGGTTTGCAAAGGATTCTGGGTAATAGAACCTGGTCAGAGCCCCACAAGTCACCCCATCTTGGATTTCCCTAGGTCTCTAGTTTTAAAAAATGCACAGGTTTGGTAGGTTTCCCTAGGTGCCGGCTGAGCTAGAGGCCAAAATCTACAGGTAGGCACTGTGCAAAAAACAGCTCTGTTTTCTGTCAAAAAATGGGATGTGTCCACTTTGTGTTTTGGGACATTTCCTGTCGCGGGCGCTAGGACTACCCACACAAGTGAGGTATCATTTTTATCGGGAGACTTGGGGGAACGCTGGGTGGAAGGAAATTTGTGGCTCCTCTCCGATTCCAGAACTTTCTGTCACCGAAATGTGAGGAAAATGTGTTTTTTTGGCCAAATTATGAGGTTTGCAAAGGATTCTGGGTAACAGAACCTGGTCAGAGCCCCACAAGTCACCCCATCTTGGATTCCCCTAGGTCTCTAGTTTTCAAAAATGCACAGGTTTGGTAGGTTTCCCTAGGTGCCGGCTGAGGTAGAGGACAAAATCTACAGGTAGGCACTTTGCAAAAAACAGCTCTGTTTTCTGTGATGTGCCCACGTTGTGTTTTGGGGCATATCCTGTCGCGGGCGCTAGGTCTACCCACACAAGTGAGGTACCATTTTTATCGGGAGACTTGGGGGAACGCTGGTTGGATGGAAATTTGTGGCTCCTCTCAGATTCCAGAACTTGCTGTCACCGAAATGTGAGGAAATTTGTTTTTTTAGCCAAATTTTGAGGTTTGCAAAGGATTCTGGGTAACAGAAACTGGTCAGAGCCCCACAAGTCACCCCATCTTGGATTCCCCTAGGTCTCTAGTTTTCAAAAATGCACAGGTTTGGTAGGTTTCCCTAGGTGCCGGCTGAGCTAGAGGCCAAAATCTACAGGTAGGCACTGTGCAAAAAACAGCTCTGTTTTCTGTCAAAAAATGGGATGTGTCTACTTTGTGTTTTGGGACATTTCCTGTCGCGGCGCTAGGACTACCCACACAAGTGAGGTATCATTTTTATCGGGAGACTTGGGGGAACGCTGGGTGGAAGGAAATTTGTGGCTCCTCTCAGATTCCAGAACTTTCTGTCACCGAAATGTGAGGAAAATGTGTTTTTTTAGCCAAATTTTGAGGTTTGCAAAAGATTCTGGGTAACAGAACCTGGTCAAAGCCCCACAAGTCACCCCATCTTGGATTCCCCTAGGTCTCTAGTTTTAAAAAATGCACAGGTTTGGTAGGTTTCCCTAGGTGCCGGCTGAGCTAGAGGCCAAAATCTACAGGTAGGCACTTTGCAAAAAACAGCTCTGTTTTCTGTGATGTGTCCACGTTGTGTTTTGGGGCATATCCTGTCGCGGGCGCTAGGTCTACCCACACAAGTGAGGTACCATTTTTATCGGGAGACTTGGGGGAACGCTGAGTGGAAGGAAATTTGTGGCTCCTCTCAGATTCCAGAACTTTCTGTCACCGAAATGTGAGGAAAATGTGTTTTTTAGCCAAATTTTGAGGTTTGCAAAGGATTCTGGGTAACAGAACCTGGTCAGAGCCCCACAAGTCACCCCATCTTGGATTTCCCTAGGTCTCTAGTTTTCAAAAATGCACAGGTTTGGTAGGTTTCCCTAGGTGCCGGCTGAGCTAGAGGCCAAAATCTACAGGTAGGCACTTTACAAAAAACAGCTCTGTTTTCTGTGATGTGTCCACGTTGTGTTTTGGGGCATATCCTGTCGCGGGCGCTAAATCTACCCACACAAGTGAGGTACCATTTTTATCGGGAGACTTGGGAGAACGCCGAGTGGAAGGAAATTTGTGGCTCCTCTCAGATTCCAGAACTTTCTGTCACCGAAATGTGAGGAAAATGTGTTTTTTTAGCCAAATTTTGAGGTTTGCAAAGGATTCTGGGTAACAGAACCTGGTCAGAGCCCCACAAGTCACCCCATCTTGGATTCCCCTAGGTCTCTAGTTTTAAAAAATGCACAGGTTTGGTAGGTTTCCCTAGGTGCCGGCTGAGCTAGAGGCCAAAATCTAGAGGTAGGCACTTTGCAAAAAACAGCTATGTTTTCTGTGATGTGTCCACGTTGTGTTTTGGGGCATATCCTGTCGCGGGCGCTAGGTCCACCCACACAAGTGAGGTACCATTTTTTTCGGGAGACTTGGGGGAACGCTGAGTGGAAGTAAATTTGTGGCTCCTCTCAGATTCCAGAACTTTCTGTCACCGATATGTGAGGAAAATGTGTTTTTTTAGCCAAATTTTGAGGTTCGCAAAGGATTCTGGGTAACAGAACCTGGTCAGAGCCCCACAAGTCACCCCATCTTGGATTTCCCTAGGTCTCTAGTTTTCAAAAATGCACAGGTTTGGTAGGTTTCCCTAGGTGCCGGCTGAGCTAGAGGCCAAAATCTACAGGTAGGCACTGTGCAAAAAACAGCTCTGTTTTCTGTCAAAAAATGGGATGTGTCTACTTTGTGTTTTGGGACATTTCCTGTCGCGGCGCTAGGACTACCCACACAAGTGAGGTATCATTTTTATCGGGAGACTTGGGGGAACGCTGGGTGGAAGGAATGTGTGGCTCCTCTCAGATTCCAGAACTTTCTGTCACCGAAATGTGAGGAAAATGTGTTTTTTTAGCCAAATTTTGAGGTTTGCAAAGGATTCTAGGTAACAGAACCTGGTCAAAGCCCCACAAGTCACCCCATCTTGGATTCCCCTAGGTCTCTAGTTTTCAAAAATGCACAGGTTTGGTAGGTTTCCCTAGGTGCCGGCTGAGCTAGAGGCCAAAATCTACAGGTAGGCACTTTGCAAAAAACAGCTCTGTTTTCTGTGATGTGTCCACGTTGTGTTTTGGGGCATATCCTGTCGCGGGCGCTAGGTCTACCCACACAAGTGAGGTACCATTTTTATCGGGAGACTTGGGGGAACGCTGAGTGGAAGGAAATTTGTGGCTCCTCTCAGATTCCAGAACTTTCTGTCACCGAAATGTGAGGAAAATGTGTTTTTTAGCAAAATTTTGAGGTTTGCAAAGGATTCTGGGTAACAGAACCTGGTCAGAGCCCCACAAGTCACCCCATCTTGGATTTCCCTAGGTCTCTAGTTTTCAAAAATGCACAGGTTTGGTAGGTTTCCCTAGGTGCCGGCTGAGCTAGAGGCCAAAATCTACAGGTAGGCACTGTGCAAAAAACAGCTCTGTTTTCTGTCAAAAAATGGGATGTGTCCACTTTGTGTTTTGGGACATTTCCTGTCGCGGGCGCTAGGACTACCCACACAAGTGAGGTATCATTTTTATCGGGAGACTTGGGGGAACGCTGGGTGGAAGGAAATTTGTGGCTCCTCTCAGATTCCAGAACTTTCTGTCACCGAAATGTGAGGAAAATGTGTTTTTTTAGCCAAATTATGAGGTTTGCAAAATATTCTGGGTAACAGAACCTGGTCAGAGCCCCACAAGTCACCCCATCTTGGATTCCCCTAGGTCTCTAGTTTTCAAAAATGCACAGGTTTGGTAGGTTTCCCTAGGTGCCGGCTGAGGTAGAGGACAAAATCTACAGGTAGGCACTTTGCAAAAAACAGCTCTGTTTTCTGTGATGTGCCCACGTTGTGTTTTGGGGCATATCCTGTCGCGGGCGCTAGGTCTACCCACACAAGTGAGGTACCATTTTTATCGGGAGACTTGGGGGAACGCTGGTTGGAAGGAAATTTGTGGCTCCTCTCAGATTCCAGAACTTGCTGTCACCGAAATGTGTGGAAATGTGTTTTGTTAGCCAAATTTTGAGGTTTGCAAAGGATTCTGGGTAACAGAAACTGGTCAGAGCCCCACAAGTCACCCCATCTTGGATTCCCCTAGGTCTCTAGTTTTCAAAAATGCACAGGTTTGGTAGGTTTTCCTAGGTGCCGGCTGAGCTAGAGGCCAAAATCTACAGGTAGGCACTTTGCAAAAAACAGCTCTGTTTTCTGTGATGTGTCCACGTTGTGTTTTGGGGCATATCCTGTCGCGGGCGCTAGCTCTACCCACACAAGTGAGGTATAATTTTTATCGGGAGACTTGGGGGAACGCTGAGTGGAAGGAAATTTGTGGCTCCTCTCAGATTCCAGAACTTTCTGTCACCGAAATGTGAGGAAAATGTGCTTTTTTAGCCAAATTTTGAGGTTTGCCAAGGATTCTGGGTAACAGAACCTGGTCAGAGCCCCACAAGTCACCCCATCTTGGATTTCCCTAGGTCTCTAGTTTTCAAAAATGCACAGGTTTGGTAGGTTTCCCTAGGTGCCGGCTGAGCTAGAGGCCAAAATCTACAGGTAGGCACTGTGCAAAAAACAGCTCTGTTTTCTGTCAAAAAATGGGATGTGTCTACTTTGTGTTTTGGGACATTTCCTGTCGCGGCGCTAGGACTACCCACACAAGTGAAGTATCATTTTTATCGGGAGACTTGGGGGAACGCTGGGTGGAAGGAAATTTGTGGCTCCTCTCAGATTCCAGAACTTTCTGTCACCGAAATGTGAGGAAAATGTGTTTTTTTAGCCAAATTTTGAGGTTTGCAAAGGATTCTGGGTAACAGAACCTGGTCAAAGCCCCACAAGTCACCCCATCTTGGATTCCCCTAGGTCTCTAGTTTTAAAAAATGCACAGGTTTGGTAGGTTTCCCTAGGTGCCGGCTGAGCTAGAGGCCAAAATCTACAGGTAGGCACTTTGCAAAAAACAGCTCTGTTTTCTGTGATGTGTCCACGTTGTGTTTTGGGGCATATCCTGTCGCGGGCGCTAGGTCTACCCACACAAGTGAGGTACTATTTTTATCGGGAGACTTGGGGGAACGCTGAGTGGAAGGAAATTTGTGGCTCCTCTCAGATTCCAGAACTTTCTGTCACCGAAATGTGAGGAAAATGTGTTTTTTAGCCAAATTTTGAGGTTTGCAAAGGATTCTGGGTAACAGAACCTGGTCAGAGCCCCACAAGTCACCCCATCTTGGATTTCCCTAGGTCTCTAGTTTTCAAAAATGCACAGGTTTGGTAGGTTTCCCTAGGTGCCGGCTGAGCTAGAGGCCAAAATCTACAGGTAGGCACTTTACAAAAAACAGCTCTGTTTTCTGTGATGTGTCCACATTGTGTTTTGGGGCATATCCTGTCGCGGGCGCTAAGTCTACCCACACAAGTGAGGTACCATTTTTATCGGGAGACTTGGGAGAACGTCGAGTGGAAGGAAATTTGTGGCTCCTCTCAGATTCCAGAACTTTCTGTCACCGAAATGTGAGGAAAATGTGTATTTTTAGCCAAATTTTGAGGTTTGCAAAGGATTCTGGGTAACAGAACCTGGTCAAAGCCCCACAAGTTACCCCATCTTGGATTCCCCTAGGTCTCTAGTTTTCAAAAATGCACAGGTTTGGTAGGTTTCCCTAGGTGCCGGCTGAGCTAGAGGCCAAAATCTACAGGTAGGCACTTTGCAAAAAACAGCTCTGTTTTCTGTGATGTGGTCCACTTTGTGTTTTGGGGCATATCCTGTCGCGGGCGCTAGGTCTACCCACACAAGTGAGGTACCATTTTTATCGGGAGACTTGGGGGAACGCTGAGTGGAAGGAAATTTGTGGCTCCTCTCAGATTCCAGAACTTTCTGTCACCGAAATGTGAGGAAAATGTGTTTTTTAGCAAAATTTTGAGGTTTGCAAAGGATTCTGGGTAACAGAACCTGGTCAGAGCCCCACAAGTCACCCCATCTTGGATTTCCCTAGGTCTCTAGTTTTCAAAAATGCACAGGTTTGGTAGGTTTCCCTAGGTGCCGGCTGAGCTAGAGGCCAAAATCTAAAGGTAGGCACTGTGCAAAAAACAGCTCTGTTTTCTGTCAAAAAATGGGATGTGTCCACTTTGTGTTTTGGGACATTTCCTGTCGCGGGCGCTAGGACTACCCACACAAGTGAGGTATCATTTTTATCGGGAGACTTGGGGGAACGCTGGTTGGAAGGAAATTTGTGGCTCCTCTCAGATTCCAGAACTTGCTGTCACCGAAATGTGAGGAAATTTGTTTTTTTAGCCAAATTTTGAGGTTTGCAAAGGATTCTGGGTAACAGAACCTGGTCAGAGCCCCACAAGTCACCCCATCTTGGATTCCCCTAGGTCTCTAGTTTGGTAGGTTTCCCTAGGTGCCGGCTGAGCTAGAGGCCAAAATCTACAGGTAGGCACTGTGCAAAAAACAGCTCTGTTTTCTGTCAAAAAAATGGGATGTGTCTACTTTGTGTTTTGGGACATTTCCTGTCGCGGCCCTAGGACTACCCACACAAGTGAGGTATCATTTTTATCGGGAGACTTGGGGGAACGCTGGGTGGAAGGAAATTTGTGGCTCCTCTCAGATTCCAGAACTTTCTGTCACCGAAATGTGAGGAAAATGTGTTTTTTTAGCCAAATTTTGAGGTTTGCAAAGGATTCTGGGTAACAGAACCTGGTCAAAGCCCCACAAGTTACCCCATCTTGGATTCCCCTAGGTCTCTAGTTTTCAAAAATGCACAGGTTTGGTAGGTTTCCCTAGGTGCCGGCTGAGCTAGAGGCCAAAATCTACAGGTAGGCACTTTGCAAAAAACAGCTCTGTTTTCTGTAATGTGTCCACTTTGTGTTTTGGGGCATATCCTGTCGCGGGCGCTAGGTCTACCCACACAAGTGAGGTACCATTTTTATTGGGAGACTTGGGGGAACGCTGAGTGGAAGGAAATTTGTGGCTCCTCTCAGATTCCAGAACTTTCTATCACCGAAATGTGAGGAAAATGTGTTTTTTAGCAAAATTTTGAGGTTTGCAAAGGATTCTGGGTAACAGAACCTGGTCAGAGCCCCACAAGTCACCCCATCTTGGATTTCCCTAGGTCTCTAGTTTTCAAAAATGCACAGGTTTGGTAGGTTTCCCTAGGTGCCGGCTGAGCTAGAGGCCAAAATCTACAGGTAGGCACTGTGCAAAAAACAGCTCTGTTTTCTGTCTAAAAATGGGATGTGTCCACTATGTGTTTTGGGACATTTCCTGTCGCGGGCGCTAGGACTACCCACACAAGTGAGGTATCATTTTTATCGGGAGACTTGGGGGAACGCTGGTTGGAAGGAAATTTGTGGCTCCTCTCAGATTCCAGAACTTGCTGTCACCGAAATGTGAGGAAAATGTGTTTTTTAGCCAAATTTTGAGGTTTGCAAAGGATTCTGGGTAATAGAACCTGGTCAGAGCCCCACAAGTCACCCCATCTTGGATTTCCCTAGGTCTCTAGTTTTAAAAAATGCACAGGTTTGGTAGGTTTCCCTAGGTGCCGGCTGAGCTAGAGGCCAAAATCTACAGGTAGGCACTGTGCAAAAAACAGCTCTGTTTTCTGTCAAAAAATGGGATGTGTCCACTTTGTGTTTTGGGACATTTCCTGTCGCGGGCGCTAGGACTACCCACACAAGTGAGGTATCATTTTTATCGGGAGACTTGGGGGAACGCTGGGTGGAAGGAAATTTGTGGCTCCTCTCCGATTCCAGAACTTTCTGTCACCGAAATGTGAGGAAAATGTGTTTTTTTGGCCAAATTATGAGGTTTGCAAAGGATTCTGGGTAACAGAACCTGGTCAGAGCCCCACAAGTCACCCCATCTTGGATTCCCCTAGGTCTCTAGTTTTCAAAAATGCACAGGTTTGGTAGGTTTCCCTAGGTGCCGGCTGAGGTAGAGGACAAAATCTACAGGTAGGCACTTTGCAAAAAACAGCTCTGTTTTCTGTGATGTGCCCACGTTGTGTTTTGGGGCATATCCTGTCGCGGGCGCTAGGTCTACCCACACAAGTGAGGTACCATTTTTATCGGGAGACTTGGGGGAACGCTGGTTGGATGGAAATTTGTGGCTCCTCTCAGATTCCAGAACTTGCTGTCACCGAAATGTGAGGAAATTTGTTTTTTTAGCCAAATTTTGAGGTTTGCAAAGGATTCTGGGTAACAGAAACTGGTCAGAGCCCCACAAGTCACCCCATCTTGGATTCCCCTAGGTCTCTAGTTTTCAAAAATGCAAAGGTTTGGTAGGTTTCCCTAGGTGCCGGCTGAGCTAGAGGCCAAAATCTACAGGTAGGCACTGTGCAAAAAACAGCTCTGTTTTCTGTCAAAAAATGGGATGTGTCTACTTTGTGTTTTGGGACATTTCCTGTCGCGGCGCTAGGACTACCCACACAAGTGAGGTATCATTTTTATCGGGAGACTTGGGGGAACGCTGGGTGGAAGGAAATTTGTGGCTCCTCTCAGATTCCAGAACTTTCTGTCACCGAAATGTGAGGAAAATGTGTTTTTTTTAGCCAAATTTTGAGGTTTGCAAAAGATTCTGGGTAACAGAACCTGGTCAAAGCCCCACAAGTCACCCCATCTTGGATTCCCCTAGGTCTCTAGTTTTAAAAAATGCACAGGTTTGGTAGGTTTCCCTAGGTGCCGGCTGAGCTAGAGGCCAAAACCTACAGGTAGGCACTTTGCAAAAAACAGCTCTGTTTTCTGTGATGTGTCCACGTTGTGTTTTGGGGCATATCCTGTCGCGGGCGCTAGGTCTACCCACACAAGTGAGGTACCATTTTTATCGGGAGACTTGGGGGAACGCTGAGTGGAAGGAAATTTGTGGCTCCTCTCAGATTCCAGAACTTTCTGTCACCGAAATGTGAGGAAAATGTGTTTTTTAGCCAAATTTTGAGGTTTGCAAAGGATTCTGGGTAACAGAACCTGGTCAGAGCCCCACAAGTCACCCCATCTTGGATTTCCCTAGGTCTCTAGTTTTCAAAAATGCACAGGTTTGGTAGGTTTCCCTAGGTGCCGGCTGAGCTAGAGGCCAAAATCTACAGGTAGGCACTTTACAAAAAACAGCTCTGTTTTCTGTGATGTGTCCACGTTGTGTTTTGGGGCATATCCTGTCGCGGGCGCTAAATCTACCCACACAAGTGAGGTACCATTTTTATCGGGAGACTTGGGAGAACGCCGAGTGGAAGGAAATTTGTGGCTCCTCTCAGATTCCAGAACTTTCTGTCACCGAAATGTGAGGAAAATGTGTTTTTTTAGCCAAATTTTGAGGTTTGCAAAGGATTCTGGGTAACAGAACCTGGTCAGAGCCCCACAAGTCACCCCATCTTGGATTCCCCTAGGTCTCTAGTTTTAAAAAATGCACAGGTTTGGTAGGTTTCCCTAGGTGCCGGCTGAGCTAGAGGCCAAAATCTAGAGGTAGGCACTTTGCAAAAAACAGCTATGTTTTCTGTGATGTGTCCACGTTGTGTTTTGGGGCATATCCTGTCGCGGGCGCTAGGTCCACCCACACAAGTGAGGTACCATTTTTTTCGGGAGACTTGGGGGAACGCTGAGTGGAAGTAAATTTGTGGCTCCTCTCAGATTCCAGAACTTTCTGTCACCGATATGTGAGGAAAATGTGTTTTTTTAGCCAAATTTTGAGGTTCGCAAAGGATTCTGGGTAACAGAACCTGGTCAGAGCCCCACAAGTCACCCCATCTTGGATTTCCCTAGGTCTCTAGTTTTCAAAAATGCACAGGTTTGGTAGGTTTCCCTAGGTGCCGGCTGAGCTAGAGGCCAAAATCTACAGGTAGGCACTGTGCAAAAAACAGCTCTGTTTTCTGTCAAAAAATGGGATGTGTCTACTTTGTGTTTTGGGACATTTCCTGTCGCGGCGCTAGGACTACCCACACAAGTGAGGTATCATTTTTATCGGGAGACTTGGGGGAACGCTGGGTGGAAGGAATGTGTGGCTCCTCTCAGATTCCAGAACTTTCTGTCACCGAAATGTGAGGAAAATGTGTTTTTTTAGCCAAATTTTGAGGTTTGCAAAGGATTCTAGGTAACAGAACCTGGTCAAAGCCCCACAAGTCACCCCATCTTGGATTCCCCTAGGTCTCTAGTTTTCAAAAATGCACAGGTTTGGTAGGTTTCCCTAGGTGCCGGCTGAGCTAGAGGCCAAAATCTACAGGTAGGCACTTTGCAAAAAACAGCTCTGTTTTCTGTGATGTGTCCACGTTGTGTTTTGGGGCATATCCTGTCGCGGGCGCTAGGCCTACCCACACAAGTGAGGTACCATTTTTATCGGGAGACTTGGGGGAACGCTGAGTGGAAGGAAATTTGTGGCTCCTCTCAGATTCCAGAACTTTCTGTCACCGAAATGTGAGGAAAATGTGTTTTTTAGCAAAATTTTGAGGTTTGCAAAGGATTCTGGGTAACAGAACCTGGTCAGAGCCCCACAAGTCACCCCATCTTGGATTTCCCTAGGTCTCTAGTTTTCAAAAATGCACAGGTTTGGTAGGTTTCCCTAGGTGCCGGCTGAGCTAGAGGCCAAAATCTACAGGTAGGCACTGTGCAAAAAACAGCTCTGTTTTCTGTCAAAAAATGGGATGTGTCCACTTTGTGTTTTGGGACATTTCCTGTCGCGGGCGCTAGGACTACCCACACAAGTGAGGTATCATTTTTATCGGGAGACTTGGGGGAACGCTGGGTGGAAGGAAATTTGTGGCTCCTCTCAGATTCCAGAACTTTCTGTCACCGAAATGTGAGGAAAATGTGTTTTTTTAGCCAAATTATGAGGTTTGCAAAATATTCTGGGTAACAGAACCTGGTCAGAGCCCCACAAGTCACCCCATCTTGGATTCCCCTAGGTCTCTAGTTTTCAAAAATGCACAGGTTTGGTAGGTTTCCCTAGGTGCCGGCTGAGGTAGAGGACAAAATCTACAGGTAGGCACTTTGCAAAAAACAGCTCTGTTTTCTGTGATGTGCCCACGTTGTGTTTTGGGGCATATCCTGTCGCGGGCGCTAGGTCTACCCACACAAGTGAGGTACCATTTTTATCGGGAGACTTGGGGGAATGCTGGTTGGAAGGAAATTTGTGGCTCCTCTCAGATTCCAGAACTTGCTGTCACCGAAATGTGTGGAAATGTGTTTTTTTAGCCAAATTTTGAGGTTTGCAAAGGATTCTGGGTAACAGAAACTGGTCAGAGCCCCACAAGTCACCCCATCTTGGATTCCCCTAGGTCTCTAGTTTTCAAAAATGCACAGGTTTGGTAGGTTTTCCTAGGTGCCGGCTGAGCTAGAGGCCAAAATCTACAGGTAGGCACTTTGCAAAAAACAGCTCTGTTTTCTGTGATGTGTCCACGTTGTGTTTTGGGGCATATCCTGTCGCGGGCGCTAGCTCTACCCACACAAGTGAGGTATCATTTTTATCGGGAGACTTGGGGGAACGCTGAGTGGAAGGAAATTTGTGGCTCCTCTCAGATTCCAGAACTTTCTGTCACCGAAATGTGAGGAAAATGTGCTTTTTTAGCCAAATTTTGAGGTTTGCCAAGGATTCTGGGTAACAGAACCTGGTCAGAGCCCCACAAGTCACCCCATCTTGGATTTCCCTAGGTCTCTAGTTTTCAAAAATGCACAGGTTTGGTAGGTTTCCCTAGGTGCCGGCTGAGCTAGAGGCCAAAATCTACAGGTAGGCACTGTGCAAAAAACAGCTCTGTTTTCTGTCAAAAAATGGGATGTGTCTACTTTGTGTTTTGGGACATTTCCTGTCGCGGCGCTAGGACTACCCACACAAGTGAAGTATCATTTTTATCGGGAGACTTGGGGGAACGCTGGGTGGAAGGAAATTTGTGGCTCCTCTCAGATTCCAGAACTTTCTGTCACCGAAATGTGAGGAAAATGTGTTTTTTTAGCCAAATTTTGAGGTTTGCAAAGGATTCTGGGTAACAGAACCTGGTCAAAGCCCCACAAGTCACCCCATCTTGGATTCCCCTAGGTCTCTAGTTTTAAAAAATGCACAGGTTTGGTAGGTTTCCCTAGGTGCCGGCTGAGCTAGAGGCCAAAATCTACAGGTAGGCACTTTGCAAAAAACAGCTCTGTTTTCTGTGATGTGTCCACGTTGTGTTTTGGGGCATATCCTGTCGCGGGCGCTAGGTCTACCCACACAAGTGAGGTACTATTTTTATCGGGAGACTTGGGGGAACGCTGAGTGGAAGGAAATTTGTGGCTCCTCTCAGATTCCAGAACTTTCTGTCACCGAAATGTGAGGAAAATGTGTTTTTTAGCCAAATTTTGAGGTTTGCAAAGGATTCTGGGTAACAGAACCTGGTCAGAGCCCCACAAGTCACCCCATCTTGGATTTCCCTAGGTCTCTAGTTTTCAAAAATGCACAGGTTTGGTAGGTTTCCCTAGGTGCCGGCTGAGCTAGAGGCCAAAATCTACAGGTAGGCACTTTACAAAAAACAGCTCTGTTTTCTGTGATGTGTCCACGTTGTGTTTTGGGGCATATCCTGTCGCGGGCGCTAAGTCTACCCACACAAGTGAGGTACCATTTTTATCGGGAGACTTGGGAGAACGTCGAGTGGAAGGAAATTTGTGGCTCCTCTCAGATTCCAGAACTTTCTGTCACCGAAATGTGAGGAAAATGTGTTTTTTTAGCCAAATTTTGAGGTTTGCAAAGGATTCTGGGTAACAGAACCTGGTCAGAGCCCCACAAGTCACCCCATCTTGGATTCCCCTAGGTCTCTAGTTTTAAAAAATGCACAGGTTTGGTAGGTTTCCCTAGGTGCCGGCTGAGCTAGAGGCCAAAATCTAGAGGTAGGCACTTTGCAAAAAACAGCTATGTTTTCTGTGATGTGTCCACGTTGTGTTTTGGGGCATATCCTGTCGCGGGCGCTAGGTCCACCCACACAAGTGAGGTACCATTTTTATCGGGAGACTTGGGGGAACGCTGAGTGGAAGTAAATTTGTGGCTCCTCTCAGATTCCAGAACTTTCTGTCACCGAAATGTGAGGAAAATGTGTTTTTTTAGCCAAATTTTGAGGTTCGCAAAGGATTCTGGGTAACAGAACCTAGTCAGAGCCCCACAAGTCACCCCATCTTGGATTTCCCTAGGTCTCTAGTTTTCAAAAATGCACAGGTTTGGTAGGTTTCCCTAGGTGCCGGCTGAGCTAGAGGACAAAATCTACAGGTAGGCACTGTGCAAAAAACAGCTCTGTTTTCTGTCAAAAAATGGGATGTGTCCACTTTGTGTTTTGGGACATTTCCTGTCGCGGGTGCTAGGACTACCCACACAAGTGAGGTACCATTTTTATCGGGAGACTTGGGGGAACGCTGAGTGGAAGGAAATTTGTGGCTCCTCTCAGATTCCAGAACTTTCTGTCACCGAAATGTGAGGAAAATGTGTTTTTTTAGCCAAATTTTGAGGTTTGCAAAGGATTCTGGGTAACAGAACCTGGTCAAAGCCCCACAAGTCACCCCATCTTGGATTTCCCTAGGTCTCTAGTTTTCAAAAATGCACAGGTTTGGTAGGTTTCCCTAGGTGCCGGCTGAGCTAGAGGCCAAAATCTACAGGTAGGCACTGTGCAAAAAACAGCTCTGTTTTCTGTCAAAAAATGGGATGTGTCTACTTTGTGTTTTGGGACATTTCCTGTCGCGGCGCTAGGACTACCCACACAAGTGAGGTATCATTTTTATCGGGAGACTTGGGGGAACGCTGGGTGGAAGGAATGTGTGGCTCCTCTCAGATTCCAGAACTTTCTGTCACCGAAATGTGAGGAAAATGTGTTTTTTTAGCCAAATTTTGAGGTTTGCAAAGGATTCTAGGTAACAGAACCTGGTCAAAGCCCCACAAGTCACCCCATCTTGGATTCCCCTAGGTCTCTAGTTTTCAAAAATGCACAGGTTTGGTAGGTTTCCCTAGGTGCCGGCTGAGCTAGAGGCCAAAATCTACAGGTAGGCACTTTGCAAAAAACAGCTCTGTTTTCTGTGATGTGTCCACGTTGTGTTTTGGGGTCCTGTCGCGGGCGCTAGGTCTACCCACACAAGTGAGGTACCATTTTTATCGGGAGACTTGGGGGAACGCTGAGTGGAAGGAAATTTGTGGCTCCTCTCAGATTCCAGAACTTTCTGTCACCGAAATGTGAGGAAAATGTGTTTTTTTAGCAAAATTTTGAGGTTTGCAAAGGATTCTGGGGTAACAGAACCTGGTCAGAGCCCCACAAGTCACCCCATCTTGGATTTCCCTAGGTCTCTAGTTTTCAAAAATGCACAGGTTTGGTAGGTTTCCTTAGGTGCCGGCTGAGCTAGAGGCCAAAATCTACAGGTAGGCACTGTGCAAAAAACAGCTCTGTTTTCTGTCAAAAAATGGGATGTGTCCACTTTGTGTTTTGGGACATTTCCTGTCGCGGGGCGCTAGGACTACCCACACAAGTGAGGTATCATTTTTATCGGGAGACTTGGGGGGAACGCTGGGTGGAAGGAAATTTGTGGCTCCTCTCAGATTCCAGAACTTTCTGTCACCGAAATGTGAGGAAAATGTGTTTTTTTAGCCAAATTATGAGGTTTGCAAAGGATTCTGGGTAACAGAACCTGGTCAGAGCCCCACAAGTCACCCCATCTTGGATTCCCCTAGGTCTCTAGTTTTCAAAAATGCACAGGTTTGGTAGGTTTCCCTAGGTGCCGGCTGAGGTAGAGGACAAAATCTACAGGTAGGCACTTTGCAAAAAACAGCTCTGTTTTCTGTGATGTGCCCACGTTGTGTTTCGGGGCATATCATGTCGCGGGCGCTAGGTCTACCCACACAAGTGAGGTACCATTTTTATCGGGAGACTTGGGGGAACGCTGAGTGGAAGGAAATTTGTGGCTCCTCTCAGATTCCAGAACTTTCTATCACCGAAATGTGAGGAAAATGTGTTTTTTTAGCAAAATTTTGAGGTTTGCAAAGGATTCTGGGTAACAGAACCTGGTCAGAGCCCCACAAGTCACCCCATCTTGGATTTCCCTAGGTCTCTAGTTTTCAAAAATGCACAGGTTTGGTAGGTTTCCCTAGGTGCCGGCTGAGCTAGAGGCCAAAATCTACAGGTAGGCACTGTGCAAAAAACAGCTCTGTTTTCTGTCTAAAAATGGGATGTGTCCACTATGTGTTTTGGGACATTTCCTGTCGCGGGCGCTAGGACTACCCACACAAGTGAGGTATCATTTTTATCGGGAGACTTGGGGGAACGCTGGTTGGAAGGAAATTTGTGGCTCCTCTCAGATTCCAGAACTTGCTGTCACCGAAATGTGAGGAAAATGTGTTTTTTAGCCACATTTTGAGGTTTGCAAAGGATTCTGGGTAATAGAACCTGGTCAGAGCCCCACAAGTCACCCCCATCTTGGATTTCCCTAGGTCTCTAGTTTTAAAAAATGCACAGGTTTGGTAGGTTTCCCTAGGTGCCGGCTGAGCTAGAGGCCAAAATCTACAGGTAGGCACTGTGCAAAAAACAGCTCTGTTTTCTGTCAAAAAATGGGATGTGTCCCACTTTGTGTTTTGGGACATTTCCTGTCGCGGGCGCTAGGGACTACCCACACAAGTGAGGTATCATTTTTATCGGGAGACTTGGGGGAACGCTGGGTGGAAGGAAATTTGTGGCTCCTCTCCGATTCCAGAACTTTCTGTCACCGAAATGTGAGGAAAATGTGTTTTTTTGGCCAAATTATGAGGTTTGCAAAGGATTCTGGGTAACAGAACCTGGTCAGAGCCCCACAAGTCACCCCATCTTGGATTCCCCTAGGTCTCTAGTTTTCAAAAATGCACAGGTTTGGTAGGTTTCCCTAGGTGCCGGCTGAGGTAGAGGACAAAATCTACAGGTAGGCACTTTGCAAAAAACAGCTCTGTTTTCTGTGATGTGCCCACGTTGTGTTTTGGGGCATATCCTGTCGCGGGGCGCTAGGTCTACCCACACAAGTGAGGTACCATTTTTATCGGGAGACTTGGGGGAACGCTGGTTGGATGGAAATTTGTGGCTCCTCTCAGATTCCAGAACTTGCTGTCACCGAAATGTGAGGAAATTTGTTTTTTTAGCCAAATTTTGAGGTTTGCAAAGGATTCTGGGTAACAGAAACTGGTCAGAGCCCCACAAGTCACCCCATCTTGGATTCCCCTAGGTCTCTAGTTTTCAAAAATGCAAAGGTTTGGTAGGTTTCCCTAGGTGCCGGCTGAGCTAGAGGCCAAAATCTACAGGTAGGCACTGTGCAAAAAACAGCTCTGTTTTCTGTCAAAAAATGGGATGTGTCTACTTTGTGTTTTGGGACATTTCCTGTCGCGGCGCTAGGACTACCCACACAAGTGAGGTATCATTTTTATCGGGAGACTTGGGGGAACGCTGGGTGGAAGGAAATTTGTGGCTCCTCTCAGATTCCAGAACTTTCTGTCACCGAAATGTGAGGAAAATGTGTTTTTTTAGCCAAATTTTGAGGTTTGCAAAAGATTCTGGGTAACAGAACCTGGTCAAAGCCCCACAAGTCACCCCATCTTGGATTCCCCTAGGTCTCTAGTTTTAAAAAATGCACAGGTTTGGTAGGTTTCCCTAGGTGCCGGCTGAGCTAGAGGCCAAAACCTACAGGTAGGCACTTTGCAAAAAACAGCTCTGTTTTCTGTGATGTGTCCACGTTGTGTTTTGGGGCATATCCTGTCGCGGGCGCTAGGTCTACCCACACAAGTGAGGTACCATTTTTATCGGGGAGACTTGGGGGAACGCTGAGTGGAAGGAAATTTGTGGCTCCTCTCAGATTCCAGAACTTTCTGTCACCGAAATGTGAGGAAAATGTGTTTTTTAGCCAAATTTTGAGGTTTGCAAAGGATTCTGGGTAACAGAACCTGGTCAGAGCCCCACAAGTCACCCCATCTTGGATTTCCCTAGGTCTCTAGTTTTCAAAAATGCACAGGTTTGGTAGGTTTCCCTAGGTGCCGGCTGAGCTAGAGGCCAAAATCTACAGGTAGGCACTTTACAAAAAACAGCTCTGTTTTCTGTGATGTGTCCACGTTGTGTTTTGGGGCATATCCTGTCGCGGGCGCTAAATCTACCCACACAAGTGAGGTACCATTTTTATCGGGAGACTTGGGAGAACGCCGAGTGGAAGGAAATTTGTGGCTCCTCTCAGATTCCAGAACTTTCTGTCACCGAAATGTGAGGAAAATGTGTTTTTTTTAGCCAAATTTTGAGGTTTGCAAAGGATTCTGGGTAACAGAACCTGGTCAGAGCCCCACAAGTCACCCCATCTTGGATTCCCCTAGGTCTCTAGTTTTAAAAAATGCACAGGTTTGGTAGGTTTCCCTAGGTGCCGGCTGAGCTAGAGGCCAAAATCTAGAGGTAGGCACTTTGCAAAAAACAGCTATGTTTTCTGTGATGTGTCCACGTTGTGTTTTGGGGCATATCCTGTCGCGGGCGCTAGGTCCACCCACACAAGTGAGGTACCATTTTTTTCGGGAGACTTGGGGGAACGCTGAGTGGAAGTAAATTTGTGGCTCCTCTCAGATTCCAGAACTTTCTGTCACCGATATGTGAGGAAAATGTGTTTTTTTTAGCCAAATTTTGAGGTTCGCAAAGGATTCTGGGTAACAGAACCTGGTCAGAGCCCCACAAGTCACCCCATCTTGGATTTCCCTAGGTCTCTAGTTTTCAAAAATGCACAGGTTTGGTAGGTTTCCCTAGGTGCCGGCTGAGCTAGAGGCCAAAATCTACAGGTAGGCACTGTGCAAAAAACAGCTCTGTTTTCTGTCAAAAAATGGGATGTGTCTACTTTGTGTTTTGGGACATTTCCTGTCGCGGCGCTAGGACTACCCACACAAGTGAGGTATCATTTTTATCGGGAGACTTGGGGGAACGCTGGGTGGAAGGAATGTGTGGCTCCTCTCAGATTCCAGAACTTTCTGTCACCAAAATGTGAGGAAAATGTGTTTTTTTAGCCAAATTTTGAGGTTTGCAAAGGATTCTAGGTAACAGAACCTGGTCAAAGCCCCACAAGTCACCCCATCTTGGATTCCCCTAGGTCTCTAGTTTTCAAAAATGCACAGGTTTGGTAGGTTTCCCTAGGTGCCGGCTGAGCTAGAGGCCAAAATCTACAGGTAGGCACTTTGCAAAAAACAGCTCTGTTTTCTGTGATGTGTCCACGTTGTGTTTTGGGGCATATCCTGTCGCGGGCGCTAGGCCTACCCACACAAGTGAGGTACCATTTTTATCGGGAGACTTGGGGGAACGCTGAGTGGAAGGAAATTTGTGGCTCCTCTCAGATTCCAGAACTTTCTGTCACCGAAATGTGAGGAAAATGTGTTTTTTAGCAAAATTTTGAGGTTTGCAAAGGATTCTGGGTAACAGAACCTGGTCAGAGCCCCACAAGTCACCCCATCTTGGTTTCCCTAGGTCTCTAGTTTTCAAAAATGCACAGGTTTGGTAGGTTTCCCTAGGTGCCGGCTGAGCTAGAGGCCAAAATCTACAGGTAGGCACTGTGCAAAAAACAGCTCTGTTTTCTGTCAAAAAATGGGATGTGTCCACTTTGTGTTTTGGGACATTTCCTGTCGCGGGCGCTAGGACTACCCACACAAGTGAGGTATCATTTTTATCGGGAGACTTGGGGGAACGCTGGGTGGAAGGAAATTTGTGGCTCCTCTCAGATTCCAGAACTTTCTGTCACCGAAATGTGAGGAAAATGTGTTTTTTTAGCCAAATTATGAGGTTTGCAAAATATTCTGGGTAACAGAACCTGGTCAGAGCCCCACAAGTCACCCCATCTTGGATTCCCCTAGGTCTCTAGTTTTCAAAAATGCACAGGTTTGGTAGGTTTCCCTAGGTGCCGGCTGAGGTAGAGGACAAAATCTACAGGTAGGCACTTTGCAAAAAACAGCTCTGTTTTCTGTGATGTGCCCACGTTGTGTTTTGGGGCATATCCTGTCGCGGGCGCTAGGTCTACCCACACAAGTGAGGTACCATTTTTATCGGGAGACTTGGGGGAACGCTGGTTGGAAGGAAATTTGTGGCTCCTCTCAGATTCCAGAACTTGCTGTCACCGAAATGTGTGGAAATGTGTTTTTTTAGCCAAATTTTGAGGTTTGCAAAGGATTCTGGGTAACAGAAACTGGTCAGAGCCCCACAAGTCACCCCATCTTGGATTCCCCTAGGTCTCTAGTTTTCAAAAATGCACAGGTTTGGTAGGTTTTCCTAGGTGCCGGCTGAGCTAGAGGCCAAAATCTACAGGTAGGCACTTTGCAAAAAACAGCTCTGTTTTCTGTGATGTGTCCACGTTGTGTTTTGGGGCATATCCTGTCACGGGCGCTAGCTCTACCCACACAAGTGAGGTATCATTTTTATCGGGAGACTTGGGGGAACGCTGAGTGGAAGGAAATTTGTGGCTCCTCTCAGATTCCAGAACTTTCTGTCACCGAAATGTGAGGAAAATGTGCTTTTTTAGCCAAATTTTGAGGTTTGCCAAGGATTCTGGGTAACAGAACCTGGTCAGAGCCCCACAAGTCACCCCATCTTGGATTTCCCTAGGTCTCTAGTTTTCAAAAATGCACAGGTTTGGTAGGTTTCCCTAGGTGCCGGCTGAGCTAGAGGCCAAAATCTACAGGTAGGCACTGTGCAAAAAACAGCTCTGTTTTCTGTCAAAAAATGGGATGTGTCTACTTTGTGTTTTGGGACATTTCCTGTCGCGGCGCTAGGACTACCCACACAAGTGAAGTATCATTTTTATCGGGAGACTTGGGGGAACGCTGGGTGGAAGGAAATTTGTGGCTCCTCTCAGATTCCAGAACTTTCTGTCACCGAAATGTGAGGAAAATGTGTTTTTTTTAGCCAAATTTTGAGGTTTGCAAAGGATTCTGGGTAACAGAACCTGGTCAAAGCCCCACAAGTCACCCCATCTTGGATTCCCCTAGGTCTCTAGTTTTAAAAAATGCACAGGTTTGGTAGGTTTCCCTAGGTGCCGGCTGAGCTAGAGGCCAAAATCTACAGGTAGGCACTTTGCAAAAAACAGCTCTGTTTTCTGTGATGTGTCCACGTTGTGTTTTGGGGCATATCCTGTCGCGGGCGCTAGGTCTACCCACACAAGTGAGGTACTATTTTTATCGGGAGACTTGGGGGGAACGCTGAGTGGAAGGAAATTTGTGGCTCCTCTCAGATTCCAGAACTTTCTGTCACCGAAATGTGAGGAAAATGTGTTTTTTAGCCAAATTTTGAGGTTTGCAAAGGATTCTGGGTAACAGAACCTGGTCAGAGCCCCACAAGTCACCCCATCTTGGATTTCCCTAGGTCTCTAGTTTTCAAAAATGCACAGGTTTGGTAGGTTTCCCTAGGTGCCGGCTGAGCTAGAGGCCAAAATCTACAGGTAGGCACTTTACAAAAAACAGCTCTGTTTTCTGTGATGTGTCCACGTTGTGTTTTGGGGCATATCCTGTCGCGGGCGCTAAGTCTACCCACACAAGTGAGGTACCATTTTTATCGGGAGACTTGGGAGAACGTCGAGTGGAAGGAAATTTGTGGCTCCTCTCAGATTCCAGAACTTTCTGTCACCGAAATGTGAGGAAAATGTGTTTTTTTAGCCAAATTTTGAGGTTTGCAAAGGATTCTGGGTAACAGAACCTGGTCAGAGCCCCACAAGTCACCCCATCTTGGATTCCCCTAGGTCTCTAGTTTTAAAAAATGCACAGGTTTGGTAGGTTTCCCTAGGTGCCGGCTGAGCTAGAGGCCAAAATCTAGAGGTAGGCACTTTGCAAAAAACAGCTATGTTTTCTGTGATGTGTCCACGTTGTGTTTTGGGGCATATCCTGTCGCGGGCGCTAGGTCCACCCACACAAGTGAGGTACCATTTTTATCGGGAGACTTGGGGGGAACGCTGAGTGGAAGTAAATTTGTGGCTCCTCTCAGATTCCAGAACTTTCTGTCACCGAAATGTGAGGAAAATGTGTTTTTTTAGCCAAATTTTGAGGTTCGCAAAGGATTCTGGGTAACAGAACCTAGTCAGAGCCCCACAAGTCACCCCATCTTGGATTTCCCTAGGTCTCTAGTTTTCAAAAATGCACAGGTTTGGTAGGTTTCCCTAGGTGCCGGCTGAGCTAGAGGACAAAATCTACAGGTAGGCACTGTGCAAAAAACAGCTCTGTTTTCTGTCAAAAAATGGGATGTGTCCACTTTGTGTTTGGGACATTTCCTGTCGCGGGCGCTAGGACTACCCACACAAGTGAGGTACCATTTTTATCGGGAGACTTGGGGGAACGCTGAGTGGAAGGAAATTTGTGGCTCCTCTCAGATTCCAGAACTTTCTGTCACCGAAATGTGAGGAAAATGTGTTTTTTTAGCCAAATTTTGAGGTTTGCAAAGGATTCTGGGTAACAGAACCTGGTCAAAGCCCCACAAGTCACCCCATCTTGGATTTCCCTAGGTCTCTAGTTTTCAAAAATGCACAGGTTTGGTAGGTTTCCCTAGGTGCCGGCTGAGCTAGAGGCCAAAATCTACAGGTAGGCACTGTGCAAAAAACAGCTCTGTTTTCTGTCAAAAAATGGGATGTGTCTACTTTGTGTTTTGGGACATTTCCTGTCGCGGCGCTAGGACTACCCACACAAGTGAGGTATCATTTTTATCGGGAGACTTGGGGGAACGCTGGGTGGAAGGAATGTGTGGCTCCTCTCAGATTCCAGAACTTTCTGTCACCGAAATGTGAGGAAAATGTGTTTTTTTAGCCAAATTTTGAGGTTTGCAAAGGATTCTAGGTAACAGAACCTGGTCAAAGCCCCACAAGTCACCCCATCTTGGATTCCCCTAGGTCTCTAGTTTTCAAAAATGCACAGGTTTGGTAGGTTTCCCTAGGTGCCGGCTGAGCTAGAGGCCAAAATCTACAGGTAGGCACTTTGCAAAAAACAGCTCTGTTTTCTGTGATGTGTCCACGTTGTGTTTTGGGGCATATCCTGTCGCGGGCGCTAAGTCTACCCACACAAGTGAGGTACCATTTTTATCGGGAGACTTGGGGGAACGCTGAGTGGAAGGAAATTTGTGGCTCCTCTCAGATTCCAGAACTTTCTGTCACCGAAATGTGAGGAAAATGTGTTTTTTAGCAAAATTTTGAGGTTTGCAAAGGATTCTGGGTAACAGAACCTGGTCAGAGCCCCACAAGTCACCCCATCTTGGATTTCCCTAGGTCTCTAGTTTTCAAAAATGCACAGGTTTGGTAGGTTTCCTTAGGTGCCGGCTGAGCTAGAGGCCAAAATCTACAGGTAGGCACTGTGCAAAAAACAGCTCTGTTTTCTGTCAAAAAATGGGATGTGTCCACTTTGTGTTTTGGGACATTTCCTGTCGCGGGCGCTAGGACTACCCACACAAGTGAGGTATCATTTTTATCGGGAGACTTGGGGGAACGCTGGGTGGAAGGAAATTTGTGGCTCCTCTCAGATTCCAGAACTTTCTGTCACCGAAATGTGAGGAAAATGTGTTTTTTTTAGCCAAATTATGAGGTTTGCAAAGGATTCTGGGTAACAGAACCTGGTCAGAGCCCCACAAGTCACCCCATCTTGGATTCCCCTAGGTCTCTAGTTTTCAAAAATGCACAGGTTTGGTAGGTTTCCCTAGGTGCCGGCTGAGGTAGAGGACAAAATCTACAGGTAGGCACTTTGCAAAAAACAGCTCTGTTTTCTGTGATGTGCCCACGTTGTGTTTCGGGGCATATCATGTCGCGGGCGCTAGGTCTACCCACACAAGTGAGGTACCATTTTTATCGGGAGACTTGGGGGAACGCTGAGTGGAAGGAAATTTGTGGCTCCTCTCAGATTCCAGAACTTTCTATCACCGAAATGTGAGGAAAATGTGTTTTTTAGCAAAATTTTGAGGTTTGCAAAGGATTCTGGGTAACAGAACCTGGTCAGAGCCCCACAAGTCACCCCATCTTGGATTTCCCTAGGTCTCTAGTTTTCAAAAATGCACAGGTTTGGTAGGTTTCCCTAGGTGCCGGCTGAGCTAGAGGCCAAAATCTACAGGTAGGCACTGTGCAAAAAACAGCTCTGTTTTCTGTCTAAAAATGGGATGTGTCCACTATGTGTTTTGGGACATTTCCTGTCGCGGGCGCTAGGACTACCCACACAAGTGAGGTATCATTTTTATCGGGAGACTTGGGGGAACGCTGGTTGGAAGGAAATTTGTGGCTCCTCTCAGATTCCAGAACTTGCTGTCACCGAAATGTGAGGAAAATGTGTTTTTTAGCCAAATTTTGAGGTTTGCAAAGGATTCTGGGTAATAGAACCTGGTCAGAGCCCCACAAGTCACCCCATCTTGGATTTCCCTAGGTCTCTAGTTTTAAAAAATGCACAGGTTTGGTAGGTTTCCCTAGGTGCCGGCTGAGCTAGAGGCCAAAATCTACAGGTAGGCACTGTGCAAAAAACAGCTCTGTTTTCTGTCAAAAAATGGGATGTGTCCACTTTGTGTTTTGGGACATTTCCTGTCGCGGGCGCTAGGACTACCCACACAAGTGAGGTATCATTTTTATCGGGAGACTTGGGGGAACGCTGGGTGGAAGGAAATTTGTGGCTCCTCTCCGATTCCAGAACTTTCTGTCACCGAAATGTGAGGAAAATGTGTTTTTTTGGCCAAATTATGAGGTTTGCAAAGGATTCTGGGTAACAGAACCTGGTCAGAGCCCCACAAGTCACCCCATCTTGGATTCCCCTAGGTCTCTAGTTTTCAAAAATGCACAGGTTTGGTAGGTTTCCCTAGGTGCCGGCTGAGGTAGAGGACAAAATCTACAGGTAGGCACTTTGCAAAAAACAGCTCTGTTTTCTGTGATGTGCCCACGTTGTGTTTTGGGGCATATCCTGTCGCGGGCGCTAGGTCTACCCACACAAGTGAGGTACCATTTTTATCGGGAGACTTGGGGGAACGCTGGTTGGATGGAAATTTGTGGCTCCTCTCAGATTCCAGAACTTGCTGTCACCGAAATGTGAGGAAATTTGTTTTTTTTAGCCAAATTTTGAGGTTTGCAAAGGATTCTGGGTAACAGAAACTGGTCAGAGCCCCACAAGTCACCCCATCTTGGATTCCCCTAGGTCTCTAGTTTTCAAAAATGCAAAGGTTTGGTAGGTTTCCCTAGGTGCCGGCTGAGCTAGAGGCCAAAATCTACAGGTAGGCACTGTGCAAAAAACAGCTCTGTTTTCTGTCAAAAAATGGGATGTGTCTACTTTGTGTTTTGGGACATTTCCTGTCGCGGCGCTAGGACTACCCACACAAGTGAGGTATCATTTTTATCGGGAGACTTGGGGGAACGCTGGGTGGAAGGAAATTTGTGGCTCCTCTCAGATTCCAGAACTTTCTGTCACCGAAATGTGAGGAAAATGTGTTTTTTTAGCCAAATTTTGAGGTTTGCAAAAGATTCTGGGTAACAGAACCTGGTCAAAGCCCCACAAGTCACCCCATCTTGGATTCCCCTAGGTCTCTAGTTTTAAAAAATGCACAGGTTTGGTAGGTTTCCCTAGGTGCCGGCTGAGCTAGAGGCCAAAACCTACAGGTAGGCACTTTGCAAAAAACAGCTCTGTTTTCTGTGATGTGTCCACGTTGTGTTTTGGGGCATATCCTGTCGCGGGCGCTAGGTCTACCCACACAAGTGAGGTACCATTTTTATCGGGAGACTTGGGGGAACGCTGAGTGGAAGGAAATTTGTGGCTCCTCTCAGATTCCAGAACTTTCTGTCACCGAAATGTGAGGAAAATGTGTTTTTTAGCCAAATTTTGAGGTTTGCAAAGGATTCTGGGTAACAGAACCTGGTCAGAGCCCCACAAGTCACCCCATCTTGGATTTCCCTAGGTCTCTAGTTTTCAAAAATGCACAGGTTTGGTAGGTTTCCCTAGGTGCCGGCTGAGCTAGAGGCCAAAATCTACAGGTAGGCACTTTACAAAAAACAGCTCTGTTTTCTGTGATGTGTCCACGTTGTGTTTTGGGGCATATCCTGTCGCGGGCGCTAAATCTACCCACACAAGTGAGGTACCATTTTTATCGGGAGACTTGGGAGAACGCCGAGTGGAAGGAAATTTGTGGCTCCTCTCAGATTCCAGAACTTTCTGTCACCGAAATGTGAGGAAAATGTGTTTTTTTAGCCAAATTTTGAGGTTTGCAAAGGATTCTGGGTAACAGAACCTGGTCAGAGCCCCACAAGTCACCCCATCTTGGATTCCCCTAGGTCTCTAGTTTTAAAAAATGCACAGGTTTGGTAGGTTTCCCTAGGTGCCGGCTGAGCTAGAGGCCAAAATCTAGAGGTAGGCACTTTGCAAAAAACAGCTATGTTTTCTGTGATGTGTCCACGTTGTGTTTTGGGGCATATCCTGTCGCGGGCGCTAGGTCCACCCACACAAGTGAGGTACCATTTTTTTCGGGAGACTTGGGGGAACGCTGAGTGGAAGTAAATTTGTGGCTCCTCTCAGATTCCAGAACTTTCTGTCACCGATATGTGAGGAAAATGTGTTTTTTTAGCCAAATTTTGAGGTTCGCAAAGGATTCTGGGTAACAGAACCTGGTCAGAGCCCCACAAGTCACCCCATCTTGGATTTCCCTAGGTCTCTAGTTTTCAAAAATGCACAGGTTTGGTAGGTTTCCCTAGGTGCCGGCTGAGCTAGAGGCCAAAATCTACAGGTAGGCACTGTGCAAAAAACAGCTCTGTTTTCTGTCAAAAAATGGGATGTGTCTACTTTGTGTTTTGGGACATTTCCTGTCGCGGCGCTAGGACTAACCACACAAGTGAGGTATCATTTTTATCGGGAGACTTGGAGGAACGCTGGGTGAAAGGAATGTGTGGCTCCTCTCAGATTCCAGAACTTTCTGTCACCGAAATGTGAGGAAAATGTGTTTTTTTAGCCAAATTTTGAGGTTTGCAAAGGATTCTAGGTAACAGAACCTGGTCAAAGCCCCACAAGTCACCCCATCTTGGATTCCCCTAGGTCTCTAGTTTTCAAAAATGCACAGGTTTGGTAGGTTTCCCTAGGTGCCGGCTGAGCTAGAGGCCAAAATCTACAGGTAGGCACTTTGCAAAAAACAGCTCTGTTTTCTGTGATGTGTCCACGTTGTGTTTTGGGGCATATCCTGTCGCGGGCGCTAGGCCTACCCACACAAGTGAGGTACCATTTTTATCGGGAGACTTGGGGGAACGCTGAGTGGAAGGAAATTTGTGGCTCCTCTCAGATTCCAGAACTTTCTGTCACCGAAATGTGAGGAAAATGTGTTTTTTAGCAAAATTTTGAGGTTTGCAAAGGATTCTGGGTAACAGAACCTGGTCAGAGCCCCACAAGTCACCCCATCTTGGATTTCCCTAGGTCTCTAGTTTTCAAAAATGCACAGGTTTGGTAGGTTTCCCTAGGTGCCGGCTGAGCTAGAGGCCAAAATCTACAGGTAGGCACTGTGCAAAAAACAGCTCTGTTTTCTGTCAAAAAATGGGATGTGTCCACTTTGTGTTTTGGGACATTTCCTGTCGCGGGCGCTAGGACTACCCACACAAGTGAGGTATCATTTTTATCGGGAGACTTGGGGGAACGCTGGGTGGGAGGAAATTTGTGGCTCCTCTCAGATTCCAGAACTTTCTGTCACCGAAATGTGAGGAAAATGTGTTTTTTTAGCCAAATTATGAGGTTTGCAAAATATTCTGGGTAACAGAACCTGGTCAGAGCCCCACAAGTCACCCCATCTTGGATTCCCCTAGGTCTCTAGTTTTCAAAAATGCACAGGTTTGGTAGGTTTCCCTAGGTGCCGGCTGAGGTAGAGGACAAAATCTACAGGTAGGAACTTTGCAAAAAACAGCTCTGTTTTCTGTGATGTGCCCACGTTGTGTTTTGGGGCATATCCTGTCGCGGGCGCTAGGTCTACCCACACAAGTGAGGTACCATTTTTATCGGGAGACTTGGGGGAACGCTGGTTGGAAGGAAATTTGTGGCTCCTCTCAGATTCCAGAACTTGCTGTCACCGAAATGTGTGGAAATGTGTTTTTTTTAGCCAAATTTTGAGGTTTGCAAAGGATTCTGGGTAACAGAAACTGGTCAGAGCCCCACAAGTCACCCCATCTTGGATTCCCCTAGGTCTCTAGTTTTCAAAAATGCACAGGTTTGGTAGGTTTTCCTAGGTGCCGGCTGAGCTAGAGGCCAAAATCTACAGGTAGGCACTTTGCAAAAAACAGCTCTGTTTTCTGTGATGTGTCCACGTTGTGTTTTGGGGCATATCCTGTCGCGGGCGCTAGCTCTACCCACACAAGTGAGGTATCATTTTTATCGGGAGACTTGGGGGAACGCTGAGTGGAAGGAAATTTGTGGCTCCTCTCAGATTCCAGAACTTTCTGTCACCGAAATGTGAGGAAAATGTGCTTTTTTAGCCAAATTTTGAGGTTTGCCAAGGATTCTGGGTAACAGAACCTGGTCAGAGCCCCACAAGTCACCCCATCTTGGATTTCCCTAGGTCTCTAGTTTTCAAAAATGCACAGGTTTGGTAGGTTTCCCTAGGTGCCGGCTGAGCTAGAGGCCAAAATCTACAGGTAGGCACTGTGCAAAAAACAGCTCTGTTTTCTGTCAAAAAATGGGATGTGTCTACTTTGTGTTTTGGGACATTTCCTGTCGCGGCGCTAGGACTACCCACACAAGTGAAGTATCATTTTTATCGGGAGACTTGGGGGAACGCTGGGTGGAAGGAAATTTGTGGCTCCTCTCAGATTCCAGAACTTTCTGTCACCGAAATGTGAGGAAAATGTGTTTTTTTAGCCAAATATTGAGGTTTGCAAAGGATTCTGGGTAACAGAACCTGGTCAAAGCCCCACAAGTCACCCCATCTTGGATTCCCCTAGGTCTCTAGTTTTAAAAAATGCACAGGTTTGGTAGGTTTCCCTAGGTGCCGGCTGAGCTAGAGGCCAAAATCTACAGGTAGGCACTTTGCAAAAAACAGCTCTGTTTTCTGTGATGTGTCCACGTTGTGTTTTGGGGCATATCCTGTCGCGGGCGCTAGGTCTACCCACACAAGTGAGGTACTATTTTTATCGGGAGACTTGGGGGAACGCTGAGTGGAAGGAAATTTGTGGCTCCTCTCAGATTCCAGAACTTTCTGTCACCGAAATGTGAGGAAAATTTGTTTTTTAGCCAAATTTTGAGGTTTGCAAAGGATTCTGGGTAACAGAACCTGGTCAGAGCCCCACAAGTCACCCCATCTTGGATTTCCCTAGGTCTCTAGTTTTCAAAAATGCACAGGTTTGGTAGGTTTCCCTAGGTGCCGGCTGAGCTAGAGGCCAAAATCTACAGGTAGGCACTTTACAAAAAACAGCTCTGTTTTCTGTGATGTGTCCACGTTGTGTTTTGGGGCATATCCTGTCGCGGGCGCTAAGTCTACCCACACAAGTGAGGTACCATTTTTATCGGGAGACTTGGGAGAACGTCGAGTGGAAGGAAATTTGTGGCTCCTCTCAGATTCCAGAACTTTCTGTCACCGAAATGTGAGGAAAATGTGTTTTTTTAGCCAAATTTTGAGGTTTGCAAAGGATTCTGGGTAACAGAACCTGGTCAGAGCCCCACAAGTCACCCCATCTTGGATTCCCCTAGGTCTCTAGTTTTAAAAAATGCACAGGTTTGGTAGGTTTCCCTAGGTGCCGGCTGAGCTAGAGGCCAAAATCTAGAGGTAGGCACTTTGCAAAAAACAGCTATGTTTTCTGTGATGTGTCCACGTTGTGTTTTGGGGCATATCCTGTCGCGGGCGCTAGGTCCACCCACACAAGTGAGGTACCATTTTTATCGGGAGACTTGGGGGAACGCTGAGTGGAAGTAAATTTGTGGCTCCTCTCAGATTCCAGAACTTTCTGTCACCGAAATGTGAGGAAAATGTGTTTTTTTAGCCAAATTTTGAGGTTCGCAAAGGATTCTGGGTAACAGAACCTAGTCAGAGCCCCACAAGTCACCCCATCTTGGATTTCCCTAGGTCTCTAGTTTTCAAAAATGCACAGGTTTGGTAGGTTTCCCTAGGTGCCGGCTGAGCTAGAGGACAAAATCTACAGGTAGGCACTGTGCAAAAAACAGCTCTGTTTTCTGTCAAAAAATGGGATGTGTCCACTTTGTGTTTTGGGACATTTCCTGTCGCGGGCGCTAGGACTACCCACACAAGTGAGGTACCATTTTTATCGGGAGACTTGGGGGAACGCTGAGTGGAAGGAAATTTGTGGCTCCTCTCAGATTCCAGAACTTTCTGTCACCGAAATGTGAGGAAAATGTGTTTTTTTAGCCAAATTTTGAGGTTTGCAAAGGATTCTGGGTAACAGAACCTGGTCAAAGCCCCACAAGTCACCCCATCTTGGATTTCCCTAGGTCTCTAGTTTTCAAAAATGCACAGGTTTGGTAGGTTTCCCTAGGTGCCGGCTGAGCTAGAGGCCAAAATCTACAGGTAGGCACTGTGCAAAAAACAGCTCTGTTTTCTGTCAAAAAATGGGATGTGTCTACTTTGTGTTTTGGGACATTTCCTGTCGCGGCGCTAGGACTACCCACACAAGTGAGGTATCATTTTTATCGGGAGACTTGGGGGAACGCTGGGTGGAAGGAATGTGTGGCTCCTCTCAGATTCCAGAACTTTCTGTCACCGAAATGTGAGGAAAATGTGTTTTTTTTGCCAAATTTTGAGGTTTGCAAAGGATTCTAGGTAACAGAACCTGGTCAAAGCCCCACAAGTCACCCCATCTTGGATTCCCCTAGGTCTCTAGTTTTAAAAAATGCACAGGTTTGGTAGGTTTCCCTAGGTGCCGGCTGAGCTAGAGGCCAAAATCTACAGGTAGGCACTTTGCAAAAAACAGCTCTGTTTTCTGTGATGTGTCCACGTTGTGTTTTGGGGCATATCCTGTCGCGGGCGCTAGGTCTACCCACACAAGTGAGGTACCATTTTTATCGGGAGACTTGGGGGAACGCTGAGTGGAAGGAAATTTGTGGCTCCTCTCAGATTCCAGAACTTTCTGTCACCGAAATGTGAGGAAAATGTGTTTTTTAGCAAAATTTTGAGGTTTGCAAAGGATTCTGGGTAACAGAACCTGGTCAGAGCCCCACAAGTCACCCCATCTTGGATTTCCCTAGGTCTCTAGTTTTCAAAAATGCACAGGTTTGGTAGGTTTCCTTAGGTGCCGGCTGAGCTAGAGGCCAAAATCTACAGGTAGGCACTGTGCAAAAAACAGCTCTGTTTTCTGTCAAAAAATGGGATGTGTCCACTTTGTGTTTTGGGACATTTCCTGTCGCGGGCGCTAGGACTACCCACACAAGTGAGGTATCATTTTTATCGGGAGACTTGGGGGAACGCTGGGTGGAAGGAAATTTGTGGCTCCTCTCAGATTCCAGAACTTTCTGTCACCGAAATGTGAGGAAAATGTGTTTTTTTTAGCCAAATTATGAGGTTTGCAAAGGATTCTGGGTAACAGAACCTGGTCAGAGCCCCACAAGTCACCCCATCTTGGATTCCCCTAGGTCTCTAGTTTTCAAAAATGCACAGGTTTGGTAGGTTTCCCTAGGTGCCGGCTGAGGTAGAGGACAAAATCTACAGGTAGGCACTTTGCAAAAAACAGCTCTGTTTTCTGTGATGTGCCCACGTTGTGTTTCGGGGCATATCATGTCGCGGGCGCTAGGTCTACCCACACAAGTGAGGTACCATTTTTATCGGGAGACTTGGGGGAACGCTGGTTGGAAGGAAATTTGTGGCTCCTCTCAGATTCCAGAACTTGCTGTCACCGAAATGTGTGGAAATTTGTTTTTTTAGCCAAATTTTGAGGTTTGCAAAGGATTCTGGGTAACAGAAACTGGTCAGAGCCCCACAAGTCACCCCATCTTGGATTCCCCTAGGTCTCTAGTTTTCAAAAATGCACAGGTTTGGTAGGTTTCCCTAGGTGCCGGCTGAGCTAGAGGCCAAAATCTACAGGTAGGCACTTTGCAAAAAACAGCTCTGTTTTCTGTGATGTGTCCACGTTGTGTTTTGGGGCATATCCTGTCGCGGGCGCTAGCTCTACCCACACAAGTGAGGTATCATTTTTATCGGGAGACTTGGGGGAACGCTGAGTGGAAGGAAATTTGTGGCTCCTCTCAGATTCCAGAACTTTCTGTCACCGAAATGTGAGGAAAATGTGTTTTTTTAGCCAAATTTTGAGGTTTGCAAAGGATTCTGGGTAACAGAACCTGGTCAGAGCCCCACAAGTCACCCCATCTTGGATTTCCCTAGGTCTCTAGTTTTCAAAAATGCACAGGTTTGGTAGGTTTCCCTAGGTGCCGGCTGAGCTAGAGGCCAAAATCTACAGGTAGGCACTGTGCAAAAAACAGCTCTGTTTTCTATCAAAAAATGGGATGTGTCTACTTTGTGTTTTGGGACATTTCCTGTCGCGGCGCTAGGACTACCCACACAAGTGAGGTATCATTTTTATCGGGAGACTTGGGGGAACGCTGGGTGGAAGGAAATTTGTGGCTCCTCTCAGATTCCAGAACTTTCTGTCACCGAAATGTGAGGAAAATGTGTTTTTTTAGCCAAATTTTGAGGTTTGCAAAGGATTCTGGGTAACAGAACCTGGTCAAAGCCCCACAAGTCACCCCATCTTGGATTCCCCTAGGTCTCTAGTTTTCAAAAATGCACAGGTTTGGTAGGTTTCCCTAGGTGCCGGCTGAGCTAGAGGCCAAAATCTACAGGTAGGCACTTTGCAAAAAACAGCTCTGTTTTCTGTGATGTGTCCACGTTGTGTTTTGGGGCATATCCTGTCGCGGGCGCTAGGTCTACCCACACAAGTGATGTACCATTTTTATCGGGAGACTTGGGGGAACGCTGAGTGGAAGGAAATTTGTGGCTCCTCTCAGATTCCAGAACTTTCTGTCACCGAAATGTGAGGAAAATGTGTTTTTTAGCAAAATTTTGAGGTTTGCAAAGGATTCTGGGTAACAGAACCTGGTCAGAGCCCCACAAGTCACCCCATCTTGGATTTCCCTAGGTCTCTAGTTTTCAAAAATGCACAGGTTTGGTAGGTTTCCCTAGGTGCCGGCTGAGCTAGAGGCCAAAATCTAAAGGTAGGCACTGTGCAAAAAACAGCTCTGTTTTCTGTCAAAAAATGGGATGTGTCCACTTTGTGTTTTGGGACATTTCCTGTCGCGGGCGCTAGGACTACCCACACAAGTGAGGTATCATTTTTATCGGGAGACTTGGGGGAACGCTGGTTGGAAGGAAATTTGTGGCTCCTCTCAGATTCCAGAACTTGCTGTCACCGAAATGTGAGGAAATTTGTTTTTTTAGCCAAATTTTGAGGTTTGCAAAGGATTCTGGGTAACAGAACCTGGTCAGAGCCCCACAAGTCACCCCATCTTGGATTCCCCTAGGTCTCTAGTTTGGTAGGTTTCCCTAGGTGCCGGCTGAGCTAGAGGCCAAAATCTACAGGTAGGCACTGTGCAAAAAACAGCTCTGTTTTCTGTCAAAAAAATGGGATGTGTCTACTTTGTGTTTTGGGACATTTCCTGTCGCGGCCCTAGGACTACCCCACACAAGTGAGGTATCATTTTTATCGGGAGACTTGGGGGAACGCTGGGTGGAAGGAAATTTGTGGCTCCTCTCAGATTCCAGAACTTTCTGTCACCGAAATGTGAGGAAAATGTGTTTTTTTTAGCCAAATTTTGAGGTTTGCAAAGGATTCTGGGTAACAGAACCTGGTCAAAGCCCCACAAGTTACCCCATCTTGGATTCCCCTAGGTCTCTAGTTTTCAAAAATGCACAGGTTTGGTAGGTTTCCCTAGGTGCCGGCTGAGCTAGAGGCCAAAATCTACAGGTAGGCACTTTGCAAAAAACAGCTCTGTTTTCTGTGATGTGTCCACTTTGTGTTTTGGGGCATATCCTGTCGCGGGCGCTAGGTCTACCCACACAAGTGAGGTACCATTTTTATCGGGAGACTTGGGGGAACGCTGAGTGGAAGGAAATTTGTGGCTCCTCTCAGATTCCAGAACTTTCTGTCACCGAAATGTGAGGAAAATGTGTTTTTTTAGCCAAATTTTGAGGTTTGCAAAGGATTCTGGGTAACAGAACCTGGTCAGAGCCCCACAAGTCACCCCATCTTGGATTCCCCTAGGTCTCTAGTTTTCAAAAATGCACAGGTTTGGTAGGTTTCCCTAGGTGCCGGCTGAGCTAGAGGCCAAAATCTACAGGTAGGCACTTTGCAAAAAAACAGCTTTGTTTTCTGTGATGTGTCCACGTTGTGTTTTGGGGCATATCCTGTCGCGGGCGCTAGGTCTACCCTCACAAGTGAGGTACCATTTTTATCGGGAGACTTGGGGGAACGCTGAGTGGAAGGAAATTTGTGGCTCCTCTCAGATTCCAGAACTTTCTGTCACCGAAATGTGAGGAAAATATGTTTTTTAGCCAAATTTTGAGGTTTGCAAAGGATTCTGGGTAACAGAACCTGGTCAGAGCCCCACAAGTCACCCCATCTTGGATTTCCCTAGGTCTCTAGTTTTCAAAAATGCACAGGTTTGGTAGGTTTCCCTAGGTGCCGGCTGAGCTAGAGGCCAAAATCTACAGGTAGGCACTGTGCAAAAAACAGCTCTGTTTTCTGTCAAAAAATGGGATGTGTCTACTTTGTGTTTTGGGACATTTCCTGTTGCGGCGCTAGGACTACCCACACAAGTGAGGTATCATTTTTATCGGGAGACTTGGGGGAACGCTGGGTGGAAGGAAATTTGTGGCTCCTCTCAGATTCCAGAACTTTCTGTCACCGAAATGTGAGGAAAATGTGTTTTTTTAGCCAAATTTTGAGGTTTGCAAAGGATTCTGGGTAACAGAACCTGGTCAAAGCCCCACAAGTCACCCCATCTTGGATTCCCCTAGGTCTCTAGTTTTCAAAAATGCACAGGTTTGGTAGGTTTCCCTAGGTGCCGGCTGAGCTAGAGGCCAAAATCTACAGGTAGGCACTTTGCAAAAAAACAGCTCTGTTTTCTGTGATGTGTCCATGTTGTGTTTTGGGGCATATCCTGTCGCGGGCGCTAGGTCTACCCACACAAGTGAGGTACCATTTTTATCGGGAGACTTGGGGGAACGCTGAGTGGAAGGAAATTTGTGGCTCCTCTCAGATTCCAGAACTTTCTGTCACCGAAATGTGAGGAAAATGTGTTTTTTTAGCCAAATTTTGAGGTTTGCAAAGGATTCTGGGTAACAGAACCTGGTCAGAGCCCCACAAGTCACCCCATCTTGGATTCCCCTAGGTCTCTAGTTTTCAAAAATGCACAGGTTTGGTAGGTTTCCCTAGGTGCCGGCTGAGCTAGAGGCCAAAATCTACAGGTAGGCACTGTGCAAAAAACAGCTCAGTTTTCTGTCAAAAAATGGGATGTGTCTACTTTGTGTTTTGGGACATTTCCTGTTGCGGCGCTAGGACTACCCACACAAGTGAGGTATCATTTTTATCGGGAGACTTGGGGGAACGCTGGGTGGAAGGAAATTTGTGGCTCCTCTCAGATTCCAGAACTTTCTGTCACCGAAATGTGAGGAAAATGTGTTTTTTTAGCCAAATTTTGAGGTTTGCAAAGGATTCTGGGTAACAGAACCTGGTCAAAGCCCCACAAGTCACCCCATCTTGGATTCCCCTAGGTCTCTAGTTTTCAAAAATGCACAGGTTTGGTAGGTTTCCCTAGGTGCCGGCTGAGCTAGAGGCCAAAATCTACAGGTAGGCACTTTGCAAAAAACAGCTCTGTTTTCTGTGATGTGTCCACGTTGTGTTTTGGGGCATATCCTGTCGCGGGCGCTAGGTCTACCCACACAAGTGAGGTACCATTTTTATCGGAAGACTTGTTGGAACGCTGAGTGGAAGGAAATTTGTGGCTCCTCTCAGATTCCAGAACTTTCTGTCATCGAAATGTGAGGAAAATGTGTTTTTTAGCAAAATTTTGAGGTTTGCAAAGGATTCTGGGTAACAGAACCTGGTCAGAGCCCCACAAGTCACCCCATCTTGGATTTCCCTAGGTCTCTAGTTTTCAAAAATGCACAGGTTTGGTAGGTTTCCCTAGGTGCCGGCTGAGCTAGAGGCCAAAATCTACAGGTAGGCACTGTGCAAAAAACAGCTCTGTTTTCTGTCAAAAAATGGGATGTGTCCACTTTGTGTTTTGGGACATTTCCTGTCGCGGGCGCTAGGACTACCCACACAAGTGAGGTATCATTTTTATCGGGAGACTTGGGGGAACGCTGGTTGGAAGGAAATTTGTGGCTCCTCTCAGATTCCAGAACTTGCTGTCACCGAAATGTGAGGAAATTTGTTTTTTTAGCCAAATTTTGAGGTTTGCAAAGGATTCTGGGTAACAGAACCTGGTCAGAGCCCCACAAGTCACCCCATCTTGGATTCCCCTAGGTCTCTAGTTTTCAAAAATGCACAGGTTTGGTAGGTTTCCCTAGGTGCCGGCTGAGCTAGAGGCCAAAATCTACAGGTAGGCACTGTGCAAAAAACAGCTCTGTTTTCTGTCAAAAAATGGGATGTGTCTACTTTGTGTTTTGGGACATTTCCTATTGCGGCGCTAGGACTACCCACACAAGTGAGGTATCATTTTTATCGGGAGACTTGGGGGAACGCTGGGTGGAAGGAAATTTGTGGCTCCTCTCAGATTCCAGAACTTTCTGTCACCGAAATGTGAGGAAAATGTGTTTTTTTAGCCAAATTTTGAGGTTTGCAAAGGATTCTGGGTAACAGAACCTGGTCAAAGCCCCACAAGTCACCCCATCTTGGATTCCCCTAGGTCTCTAGTTTTCAAAAATGCACAGGTTTGGTAGGTTTCCCTAAGTGCCGGCTGAGCTAGAGGCCAAAATCTACAGGTAGGCACTTTGCAAAAAACAGCTCTGTTTTCTGTGATGTGTCCACGTTGTGTTTTGGGGCATATCCTGTCGCGGGCGCTAGGTCTACCCACACAAGTGAGGTACCATTTTTATCGGGAGACTTGGGGGAACGCTGAGTGGAAGGAAATTTGTGGCTCCTCTCAGATTCCAGAACTTTCTGTCACCGAAATGTGAGGAAAATGTGTTTTTTAGCCAAATTTTGAGGTTTGCAAAGGATTCTGGGTAACAGAACCTGGTCAGAGCCCCACAAGTCACCCCATCTTGGATTTCCCTAGGTCTCTAGTTTTCAAAAATGCACAGGTTTGGTAGGTTTCCCTAGGTGCCGGCTGAGCTAGAGGCCAAAATCTAAAGGTAGGCACTGTGCAAAAAACAGCTCTGTTTTCTGTCAAAAAATGGGATGTGTCCACTTTGTGTTTTGGGACATTTCCTGTCGCGGGCGCTAGGGCTACCCACACAAGTGAGGTATCATTTTTATCGGCAGACTTGGGGGAACGCTGGTTGGAAGGAAATTTGTGGCTCCTCTCAGATTCCAGAACTTGCTGTCACCGAAATGTGAGGAAATTTGTTTTTTTAGCCAAATTTTGAGGTTTGCAAAGGATTCTGGGTAACAGAACCTGGTCAGAGCCCCAAAAGTCACCCCATCTTGGATTCCCCTAGGTCTCTAGTTTGGTAGGTTTCCCTAGGTGCCGGCTGAGCTAGAGGCCAAAATCTACAGGTAGGCACTGTGCAAAAAACAGCTCTGTTTTCTGTCAAAAAAATGGGATGTGTCTACTTTGTGTTTTGGGACATTTCCTGTCGCGGCCCTAGGACTACCCACACAAGTGAGGTATCATTTTTATCGGGAGACTTGGGGGAACGCTGGGTGGAAGGAAATTTGTGGCTCCTCTCAGATTCCAGAACTTTCTGTCACCGAAATGTGAGGAAAATGTGTTTTTTTAGCCAAATTTTGAGGTTTGCAAAGGATTCTGGGTAACAGAACCTGGTCAAAGCCCCACAAGTTACCCCATCTTGGATTCCCCTAGGTCTCTAGTTTTCAAAAATGCACAGGTTTGGTAGGTTTCCCTAGGTGCCGGCTGAGCTAGAGGCCAAAATCTACAGGTAGGCACTTTGCAAAAAACAGCTCTGTTTTCTGTGATGTGTCCACTTTGTGTTTTGGGGCATATCCTGTCGCGGGCGCTAGGTCTACCCACACAAGTGAGGTACCATTTTTATCGGGAGACTTGGGGGAACGCTGAGTGGAAGGAAATTTGTGGCTCCTCTCAGATTCCAGAACTTTCTATCACCGAAATGTGAGGAAAATGTGTTTTTTAGCAAAATTTTGAGGTTTGCAAAGGATTCTGGGTAACAGAACCTGGTCAGAGCCCCACAAGTCACCCCATCTTGGATTTCCCTAGGTCTCTAGTTTTCAAAAATGCACAGGTTTGGTAGGTTTCCCTAGGTGCCGGCTGAGCTAGAGGCCAAAATCTACAGGTAGGCACTGTGCAAAAAACAGCTCTGTTTTCTGTCTAAAAATGGGATGTGTCTACTTTGTGTTTTGGGACATTTCCTGTTGCGGCGCTAGGATTACCCACACAAGTGAGGTATCATTTTTATCGGGAGACTTGGGGGAACGCTGGGTGGAAGGAAATTTGTGGCTCCTCTCAGATTCCAGAACTTTCTGTCACCGAAATGTGAGGAAAATGTGTTTTTTTAGCCAAATTTTGAGGTTTGCAAAGGATTCTGGGTAACAGAACCTGTTCAAAGCCCCACAAGTCACCCCATCTTGGATTCCCCTAGGTCTCTAGTTTTCAAAAATGCACAGGTTTGGTAGGTTTCCCTAGGTGCCGGCTGAGCTAGAGGCCAAAATCTACAGGTAGGCACTTTGCAAAAAAACAGCTCTGTTTTCTGTGATGTGTCCACGTTGTGTTTTGGGGCATATCCTGTCGCGGGCGCTACGTCTACCCACACAAGTGAGGTACCATTTTTATCGGGAGACTTGGGGGAACGCTGAGTGGAAGGAAATTTGTGGCTCCTCTCAGATTCCAGAACTTTCTATCACCGAAATGTGAGGAAAATGTGTTTTTTAGCAAAATTTTGAGGTTTGCAAAGGATTCTGGGTAACAGAACCTGGTCAGAGCCCCACAAGTCACCCCATCTTGGATTTCCCTAGGTCTCTAGTTTTCAAAAATGCACAGGTTTGGTAGGTTTCCCTAGGTGCCGGCTGAGCTAGAGGCCAAAATCTACAGGTAGGCACTGTGCAAAAAACAGCTCTGTTTTCTGTCAAAAAATGGGATGTGTCTACTTTGTGTTTTGGGACATTTCCTGTTGCGGCGCTAGGACTACCCACACAAGTGAGGTATCATTTTTATCGGGAGACTTGGGGGAACGCTGGGTGGAAGGAAATTTGTGGCTCCTCTCAGATTCCAGAACTTTCTGTCACCGAAATGTGAGGAAAATGTGTTTTTTTAGCCAAATTTTGAGGTTTGCAAAGGATTCTGGGTAACAGAACCTGGTCAAAGCCCCACAAGTCACCCCATCTTGGATTCCCCTAGGTCTCTAGTTTTCAAAAATGCACAGGTTTGGTAGGTTTCCCTAGGTGCCGGCTGAGCTAGAGGCCAAAATCTACAGGTAGGCACTTTGCAAAAAAACAGCTCTGTTTTCTGTGATGTGTCCACGTTGTGTTTTGGGGCATATCCTGTCGCGGGCGCTAGGTCTACCCACACAAGTGAGGTACCATTTTTATCGGGAGACTTGGGGGAACGCTGAGTGGAAGGAAAGTTGTGGCTCCTCTCAGATTCCAGAACTTTCTGTCACCGAAATGTGAGGAAAATGTGTTTTTTAGCCAAATTTTGAGGTTTGCAAAGGATTCTGGGTAACAGAACCTGGTCAGAGCCCCACAAGTCACCCCATCTTGGATTTCCCTAGGTCTCTAGTTTTCAAAAATGCACAGGTTTGGTAGGTTTCCCTAGGTGCCGGCTGAGCTAGAGGCCAAAATCTACAGGTAGGCACTTTACAAAAAACAGCTCTGTTTTCTGTGATGTGTCCACGTTGTGTTTTGGGGCATATCCTGTCGCGGGCGCTAAGTCTACCCACACAAGTGAGGTACCATTTTTATCGGGAGACTTGGGAGAACGCCGAGTGGAAGGAAATTTGTGGCTCCTCTCAGATTCCAGAACTTTCTGTCACCGAAATGTGAGGAAAATGTGTTTTTTTAGCCAAATTTTGAGGTTTGCAAAGGATTCTGGGTAACAGAACCTGGTCAGAGCCCCACAAGTCACCCCATCTTGGATTCCCCTAGGTCTCTAGTTTTCAAAAATGCACAGGTTTGGTAGGTTTCCCTAGGTGCCGGCTGAGCTAGAGGCCAAAATCTAGAGGTAGGCACTTTGCAAAAAACAGCTATGTTTTCTGTGATGTGTCCACGTTGTGTTTTGGGGCATATACTGTCGCGGGCGCTAAGTCTACCCACACAAGTGAGGTACCATTTTTATCGGGAGACTTGGGAGAACGCCGAGTGGAAGGAAATTTGTGGCTCCTCTCAGATTCCAGAACTTTCTGTCACCGAAATGTGAGGAAAATGTGTTTTTTTAGCCAAATTTTGAGGTTTGCAAAGGATTCTGGGTAACAGAACCTGGTCAGAGCCCCACAAGTCACCCCATCTTGGATTCCCCTAGGTCTCTAGTTTTCAAAAATGCACAGGTTTGGTAGGTTTCCCTAGGTGCCGGCTGAGCTAGAGGCCAAAATCTACAGGTAGGCACTGTGCAAAAAACAGCTCTGTTTTCTGTCAAAAAATGGGATGTGTCTACTTTGTGTTTTGGGACATTTCCTGTTGCGGCGCTAGGACTACCCACACAAGTGAGGTATCATTTTTATCGGGAGACTTGGGGGAACGCTGGGTGGAAGGAAATTTGTGGCTCCTCTCAGATTCCAGAACTTTCTGTCACCGAAATGTGAGGAAAATGTGTTTTTTTAGCCAAATTTTGAGGTTTGCAAAGGATTCTGGGTAACAGAACCTGGTCAAAGCCCCACAAGTCACCCCATCTTGGATTCCCCTAGGTCTCTAGTTTTCAAAAATACACAGGTTTGGTAGGTTTCCCTAGGTGCCGGCTGAGCTAGAGGCCAAAATCTACAGGTAGGCACTTTGCAAAAAAACAGCTCTGTTTTCTGTGATGTGTCCACGTTGTGTTTTGGGGCATATCCTGTCGCGGGCGCTAGGTCTACCCACACAAGTGAGGTACCATTTTTATCGGGAGACTTGGGGGAACGCTGAGTGGAAGGAAAGTTGTGGCTCCTCTCAGATTCCAGAACTTTCTGTCACCGAAATGTGAGGAAAATGTGTTTTTTAGCCAAATTTTGAGGTTTGCAAAGGATTCTGGGTAACAGAACCTGGTCAGAGCCCCACAAGTCACCCCATCTTGGATTTCCCTAGGTCTCTAGTTTTCAAAAATGCACAGGTTTGGTAGGTTTCCCTAGGTGCCGGCTGAGCTAGAGGCCAAAATCTACAGGTAGGCACTTTACAAAAAACAGCTCTGTTTTCTGTGATGTGTCCACGTTGTGTTTTGGGGCATATCCTGTCGCGGGCGCTAAGTCTACCCACACAAGTGAGGTACCATTTTTATCGGGAGACTTGGGAGAACGCCGAGTGGAAGGAAATTTGTGGCTCCTCTCAGATTCCAGAACTTTCTGTCACCGAAATGTGAGGAAAATGTGTTTTTTTAGCCAAATTTTGAGGTTTGCAAAGGATTCTGGGTAACAGAACCTGGTCAGAGCCCCACAAGTCACCCCATCTTGGATTCCCCTAGGTCTCTAGTTTTCAAAAATGCACAGGTTTGGTAGGTTTCCCTAGGTGCCGGCTGAGCTAGAGGCCAAAATCTAGAGGTAGGCACTTTGCAAAAAACAGCTATGTTTTCTGTGATGTGTCCACGTTGTGTTTTGGGGCATATCCTGTCGCGGGCGCTAGGTCTACCCACACAAGTGAGGTACCATTTTTATCGGGAGACTTGGGGGAACGCTGAGTGGAAGTAAATTTGTGGCTCCTCTCAGATTCCAGAACTTTCTGTCACCGAAATGTGAGGAAAATGTGTTTTTTTAGGCACATTTTGAGGTTCGCAAAGGATTCTGGGTAACAGAACCTAGTCAGAGCCCCACAAGTCACCCCATCTTGGATTTCCCTAGGTCTCTAGTTTTCAAAAATGCACAGGTTTGGTAGGTTTCCCTAGGTGCCGGCTGAGCTAGAGGACAAAATCTACAGGTAGGCACTGTGCAAAAAACAGCTCTGTTTTCTGTCAAAAAATGGGATGTGTCCACTTTGTGTTTTGGGACATTTCCTGTCGCGGGCGCTAGTACTACCCACACAAGTGAGGTATCATTTTTATCGGGAGACTTGGGGGAACGCTTGTTGGAAGGAAATTTGTGGCTCCTCTCAGATTCCAGAACTTGCTGTCACCGAAATGTGAGGAAATTTGTTTTTTTAGCCAAATTTTGAGGTTTGCAAAGGATTCTGGGTAACAGAACCTGGTCAGAGCCCCACAAGTCACCCCATCTTGGATTCCCCTAGGTCTCTAGTTTTCAAAAATGCACAGGTTTGGTAGGTTTCCCTAGGTGCCGGCTGAGCTAGAGGCCAAAATCTACAGGTAGGCACTGTGCAAAAAACAGCTCTGTTTTCTGTCAAAAAATGGGATGTGTCTACTTTGTGTTTTGGGACATTTCCTGTTGCGGCGCTAGGACTACCCACACAAGTGAGGTATCATTTTTATCGGGAGACTTGGGGGAACGCTGGGTGGAAGGAAATTTGTGGCTCCTCTCAGATTCCAGAACTTTCTATCACCGAAATGTGAGGAAAATGTGTTTTTTAGCAAAATTTTGAGGTTTGCAAAGGATTCTGGGTAACAGAACCTGGTCAGAGCCCCACAAGTCACCCCATCTTGGATTTCCCTAGGTCTCTAGTTTTCAAAAATGCACAGGTTTGGTAGGTTTCCCTAGGTGCCGGCTGAGCTAGAGGCCAAAATCTACAGGTAGGCACTGTGCAAAAAACAGCTCTGTTTTCTGTCCAAAAATGGGATGTGTCTACTTTGTGTTTTGGGACATTTCCTGTTGCGGCGCTAGGACTACCCACACAAGTGAGGTACCATTTTTATCTGGAGACTTGGGGGAACGCTGGGTGGAAGGAAATTTGTGGCTCCTCTCAGATTCCAGAACTTTCTGTCACCGAAATGTGAGGAAAATGTGTTTTTTTAGCCAAATTTTGAGGTTTGCAAAGGATTCTGGGTATCAGAACCTGGTCAAAGCCCCACAAGTCACCCCATCTTGGATTCCCCTAGGTCTCTAGTTTTCAAAAATGCACAGGTTTGGTAGGTTTCCCTAGGTGCCGGCTGAGCTAGAGGGCAAAATCTACAGGTAGGCACTTTGCAAAAAAACAGCTCTGTTTTCTGTGATGTGTCCACGTTGTGTTTTGGGGCATATCCTGTCGCGGGCGCTAGGTCTACCCACACAAGTGAGGTACCATTTTTATCGGGAGACTTGGGGGAACGCTGAGTGGAAGGAAAGTTGTGGCTCCTCTCAGATTCCAGAACTTTCTGTCACCGAAATGTGAGGAAAATGTGTTTTTTAGCCAAATTTTGAGGTTTGCAAAGGATTCTGGGTAACAGAACCTGGTCAGAGCCCCACAAGTCACCCCATCTTGGATTTCCCTAGGTCTCTAGTTTTCAAAAATGCACAGGTTTGGTAGGTTTCCCTAGGTGCCGGCTGAGCTAGAGGCCAAAATCTACAGGTAGGCACTTTACAAAAAACAGCTCTGTTTTCTGTGATGTGTCCACGTTGTGTTTTGGGGCATATCCTGTCGCGGGCGCTAAGTCTACCCACACAAGTGAGGTACCATTTTTATCGGGAGACTTGGGAGAACGCCGAGTGGAAGGAAATTTGTGGCTCCTCTCAGATTCCAGAACTTTCTGTCACCGAAATGTGAGGAAAATGTGTTTTTTTAGCCAAATTTTGAGGTTTGCAAAGGATTCTGGGTAACAGAACCTGGTCAGAGCCCCACAAGTCACCCCATCTTGGATTCCCCTAGGTCTCTAGTTTTCAAAAATGCACAGGTTTGGTAGGTTTCCCTAGGTGCCGGCTGAGCTAGAGGCCAAAATCTAGAGGTAGGCACTTTGCAAAAAACAGCTATGTTTTCTGTGATGTGTCCACGTTGTGTTTTGGGGCATATCCTGTCGCGGGCGCTAGGTCTACCCACACAAGTGAGGTACCATTTTTATCGGGAGACTTGGGGGAACGCTGAGTGGAAGTAAATTTGTGGCTCCTCTCAGATTCCAGAACTTTCTGTCACCGAAATGTGAGGAAAATGTGTTTTTTTAGGCACATTTTGAGGTTCGCAAAGGATTCTGGGTAACAGAACCTAGTCAGAGCCCCACAAGTCACCCCATCTTGGATTTCCCTAGGTCTCTAGTTTTCAAAAATGCACAGGTTTGGTAGGTTTCCCTAGGTGCCGGCTGAGCTAGGTGACAAAATCTACAGGTAGGCACTGTGCAAAAAACAGCTCTGTTTTCTGTCAAAAAATGGGATGTGTCCACTTTGTGTTTTGGGACATTTCCTGTCGCGGGCGCTAGGACTACCCACACAAGTGAGGTATCATTTTTATCGGGAGACTTGGGGGAACGCTTGTTGGAAGGAAATTTGTGGCTCCTCTCAGATTCCAGAACTTGCTGTCACCAAAATGTGAGGAAATGTGTTTTTTTAGCCAAATTTTGAGGTTTGCAAAGGATTCTGGGTAACAGAACCTGGTCAGAGCCCCACAAGTCACCCCATCTTGGATTCCCCTAGGTCTCTAGTTTTCAAAAATGCACAGGTTTGGTAGGTTTCCCTAGGTGCCGGCTGAGCTAGAGGCCAAAATCTACAGGTAGGCACTTTGCAAAAAACAGCTCTGTTTTCTGTGATGTGTCCACGTTGTGTTTTGGGGCATATCCTGTCGCGGGCGCTAGGTCTACCCACACAAGTGAGGTACCATTTTTATCGGAAGACTTGTTGGAACGCTGAGTGGAAGGAAATTTGTGGCTCCTCTCAGATTCCAGAACTTTCTGTCACCGAAATGTGAGGAAAATGTGTTTTTTAGCAAAATTTTGAGGTTTGCAAAGGATTCTGGGTAACAGAACCTGGTCAGAGCCCCACAAGTCACCCCATCTTGGATTTCCCTAGGTCTCTAGTTTTCAAAAATGCACAGGTTTGGTAGGTTTCCCTAGGTGCCGGCTGAGCTAGAGGCCAAAATCTACAGGTAGGCACTGTGCAAAAAACAGCTCTGTTTTCTGTCAAAAAATGGGATGTGTCCACTTTGTGTTTTGGGACATTTCCTGTCGCGGGCGCTAGGACTACCCACACAAGTGAGGTATCATTTTTATCGGGAGACTTGGGGGAACGCTGGTTGGAAGGAAATTTGTGGCTCCTCTCAGATTCCAGAACTTGCTGTCACCGAAATGTGAGGAAATTTGTTTTTTTAGCCAAATTTTGAGGTTTGCAAAGGATTCTGGGTAACAGAACCTGGTCAGAGCCCCACAAGTCACCCCATCTTGGATTCCCCTAGGTCTCTAGTTTTCAAAAATGCACAGGTTTGGTAGGTTTCCCTAGGTGCCGGCTGAGCTAGAGGCCAAAATCTACAGGTAGGCACTGTGCAAAAAACAGCTCTGTTTTCTGTCAAAAAATGGGATGTGTCTACTTTGTGTTTTGGGACATTTCCTGTTGCGGCGCTAGGACTACCCACACAAGTGAGGTATCATTTTTATCGGGAGACTTGGGGGAACGCTGGGTGGAAGGAAATTTGTGGCTCCTCTCAGATTCCAGAACTTTCTGTCACCGAAATGTGAGGAAAATGTGTTTTTTTAGCCAAATTTTGAGGTTTGCAAAGGATTCTGGGTAACAGAACCTGGTCAAAGCCCCACAAGTCACCCCATCTTGGATTCCCCTAGGTCTCTAGTTTTAAAAAATGCACAGGTTTGGTAGGTTTCCCTAGGTGCCGGCTGAGCTAGAGGCCAAAATCTACAGGTAGGCACTTTGCAAAAAACAGCTCTGTTTTCTGTGATGTGTCCACGTTGTGTTTTGGGGCATATCCTGTCGCGGGCGCTAGGTCTACCCACACAAGTGAGGTACCATTTTTATCTGGAGACTTGGGGGAACGCTGGGTGGAAGGAAATTTGTGGCTCCTCTCAGATTCCAGAACTTTCTGTCACCGAAATGTGAGGAAAATGTGTTTTTTTAGCCAAATTTTGAGGTTTGCAAAGGATTCTGGGTATCAGAACCTGGTCAAAGCCCCACAAGTCACCCCATCTTGGATTCCCCTAGGTCTCTAGTTTTCAAAAATGCACAGGTTTGGTAGGTTTCCCTAGGTGCCGGCTGAGCTAGAGGGCAAAATCTACAGGTAGGCACTTTGCAAAAAAACAGCTCTGTTTTCTGTGATGTGTCCACGTTGTGTTTTGGGGCATATCCTGTCGCGGGCGCTAGGTCTACCCACACAAGTGAGGTACCATTTTTATCGGGAGACTTGGGGGAACGCTGAGTGGAAGGAAAGTTGTGGCTCCTCTCAGATTCCAGAACTTTCTGTCACCGAAATGTGAGGAAAATGTGTTTTTTAGCCAAATTTTGAGGTTTGCAAAGGATTCTGGGTAACAGAACCTGGTCAGAGCCCCACAAGTCACCCCATCTTGGATTTCCCTAGGTCTCTAGTTTTCAAAAATGCACAGGTTTGGTAGGTTTCCCTAGGTGCCGGCTGAGCTAGAGGCCAAAATCTACAGGTAGGCACTTTACAAAAAACAGCTCTGTTTTCTGTGATGTGTCCACGTTGTGTTTTGGGGCATATCCTGTCGCGGGCGCTAAGTCTACCCACACAAGTGAGGTACCATTTTTATCGGGAGACTTGGGAGAACGCCGAGTGGAAGGAAATTTGTGGCTCCTCTCAGATTCCAGAACTTTCTGTCACCGAAATGTGAGGAAAATGTGTTTTTTTAGCCAAATTTTGAGGTTTGCAAAGGATTCTGGGTAACAGAACCTGGTCAGAGCCCCACAAGTCACCCCATCTTGGATTCCCCTAGGTCTCTAGTTTTCAAAAATGCACAGGTTTGGTAGGTTTCCCTAGGTGCCGGCTGAGCTAGAGGCCAAAATCTAGAGGTAGGCACTTTGCAAAAAACAGCTATGTTTTCTGTGATGTGTCCACGTTGTGTTTTGGGGCATATCCTGTCGCGGGCGCTAGGTCTACCCACACAAGTGAGGTACCATTTTTATCGGGAGACTTGGGGGAACGCTGAGTGGAAGTAAATGTGTGGCTCCTCTCAGATTCCAGAACTTTCTGTCACCGAAATGTGAGGAATATGTGTTTTTTTAGGCACATTTTGAGGTTCGCAAAGGATTCTGGGTAACAGAACCTAGTCAGAGCCCCACAAGTCACCCCATCTTGGATTTCCCTAGGTCTCTAGTTTTCAAAAATGCACAGGTTTGGTAGGTTTCCCTAGGTGCCGGCTGAGCTAGAGGACAAAATCTACAGGTAGGCACTGTGCAAAAAACAGCTCTGTTTTCTGTCAAAAAATGGGATGTGTCCACTTTGTGTTTTGGGACATTTCCTGTCGCGGGCGCTAGGACTACCCACACAAGTGAGGTATCATTTTTATCGGGAGACTTGGGGGAACGCTTGTTGGAAGGAAATTTGTGGCTCCTCTCAGATTCCAGAACTTGCTGTCACCAAAATGTGAGGAAATGTGTTTTTTTAGCCAAATTTTGAGGTTTGCAAAGGATTCTGGGTAACAGAACCTGGTCAGAGCCCCACAAGTCACCCCATCTTGGATTCCCCTAGGTCTCTAGTTTTCAAAAATGCACAGGTTTGGTAGGTTTCCCTAGGTGCCGGCTGAGCTAGAGGCCAAAATCTACAGGTAGGCACTTTGCAAAAAACAGCTCTGTTTTCTGTGATGTGTCCACGTTGTGTTTTGGGGCATATCCTGTCGCGGGCGCTAGGTCTACCCACACAAGTGAGGTACCATTTTTATCGGAAGACTTGTTGGAACGCTGAGTGGAAGGAAATTTGTGGCTCCTCTCAGATTCCAGAACTTTCTGTCACCGAAATGTGAGGAAAATGTGTTTTTTAGCAAAATTTTGAGGTTTGCAAAGGATTCTGGGTAACAGAACCTGGTCAGAGCCCCACAAGTCACCCCATCTTGGATTTCCCTAGGTCTCTAGTTTTCAAAAATGCACAGGTTTGGTAGGTTTCCCTAGGTGCCGGCTGAGCTAGAGGCCAAAATCTACAGGTAGGCACTGTGCAAAAAACAGCTCTGTTTTCTGTCAAAAAATGGGATGTGTCCACTTTGTGTTTTGGGACATTTCCTGTCGCGGGCGCTAGGACTACCCACACAAGTGAGGTATCATTTTTATCGGGAGACTTGGGGGAACGCTGGTTGGAAGGAAATTTGTGGCTCCTCTCAGATTCCAGAACTTGCTGTCACCGAAATGTGAGGAAATTTGTTTTTTTAGCCAAATTTTGAGGTTTGCAAAGGATTCTGGGTAACAGAACCTGGTCAGAGCCCCACAAGTCACCCCATCTTGGATTCCCCTAGGTCTCTAGTTTTCAAAAATGCACAGGTTTGGTAGGTTTCCCTAGGTGCCGGCTGAGCTAGAGGCCAAAATCTACAGGTAGGCACTGTGCAAAAAACAGCTCTGTTTTCTGTCAAAAAATGGGATGTGTCTACTTTGTGTTTTGGGACATTTCCTGTTGCGGCGCTAGGACTACCCACACAAGTGAGGTATCATTTTTATCGGGAGACTTGGGGGAACGCTGGGTGGAAGGAAATTTGTGGCTCCTCTCAGATTCCAGAACTTTCTGTCACCGAAATGTGAGGAAAATGTGTTTTTTTAGCCAAATTTTGAGGTTTGCAAAGGATTCTGGGTAACAGAACCTGGTCAAAGCCCCACAAGTCACCCCATCTTGGATTCCCCTAGGTCTCTAGTTTTAAAAAATGCACAGGTTTGGTAGGTTTCCCTAGGTGCCGGCTGAGCTAGAGGCCAAAATCTACAGGTAGGCACTTTGCAAAAAACAGCTCTGTTTTCTGTGATGTGTCCACGTTGTGTTTTGGGGCATATCCTGTCGCGGGCGCTAGGTCTACCCACACAAGTGAGGTACCATTTTTATCGGGAGACTTGGGGGAACGCTGAGTGGAAGGAAATTTGTGGCTCCTCTCAGATTCCAGAACTTTCTGTCACCGAAATGTGAGGAAAATGTGTTTTTTAGCCAAATTTTGAGGTTTGCAAAGGATTCTGGGTAACAGAACCTGGTCAGAGCCCCACAAGTCACCCCATCTTGGATTTCCCTTGGTCTCTAGTTTTAAAAAATGCACAGGTTTGGTAGGTTTCCCTAGGTGCCGGCTGAGCTAGAGGCCAAAATCTACAGGTAGGCACTGTGCAAAAAACAGCTCTGTTTTCTGTCAAAAAATGGGATGTGTCCACTTTGTGTTTTGGGACATTTCCTGTCGCGGGCGCTAGGACTACCCACACAAGTGAGGTATCATTTTTATCGGGAGACTTGGGGGAACGCTGGGTGGAAGGAAATTTGTGGCTCCTCTCCGATTCCAGAACTTTCTGTCACCGAAATGTGAGGAAAATGTGTTTTTTTGGCCAAATTATGAGGTTTGCAAAGGATTCTGGGTAACAGAACCTGGTCAGAGCCCCACAAGTCACCCCATCTTGGATTCCCCTAGGTCTCTAGTTTTCAAAAATGCACAGGTTTGGTAGGTTTCCCTAGGTGCCGGCTGAGGTAGAGGACAAAATCTACAGGTAGGCACTTTGCAAAAAACAGCTCTGTTTTCTGTGATGTGCCCACGTTGTGTTTTGGGGCATATCCTGTCGCGGGCGCTAGGTCTACCCACACAAGTGAGGTACCATTTTTATCGGGAGACTTGGGGGAACGCTGGTTGGATGGAAATTTGTGGCTCCTCTCAGATTCCAGAACTTGCTGTCACCGAAATGTGAGGAAATTTGTTTTTTTAGCCAAATTTTGAGGTTTGCAAAGGATTCTGGGTAACAGAAACTGATCAGAGCCCCACAAGTCACCCCATCTTGGATTCCCCTAGGTCTCTAGGTTTCAAAAATGAACAGGTTTGGTAGGTTTCCCTAGGTGCCGGCTGAGCTAGAGGCCAAAATCTACTGGTAGGCACTTTGCAAAAAACAGCTCTGTTTTCTGTGATGTGTCCACGTTGTGTTTTGGGGCATATCCTGTCGCGGGCGCTAGCTCTACCCACACAAGTGAGGTACCATTTTTATCGGGAGACTTGGGGGAACGCTGAGTGGAAGGAAATTTGTGGCTCCTCTCAGATTCCAGAACTTTCTGTCACCGAAATGTGAGGAAAATGTGTTTTTTTAGGCACATTTTGAGGTTCGCAAAGGATTCTGGGTAACAGAACCTAGTCAGAGCCCCACAAGTCACCCCATCTTGGATTTCCCTAGGTCTCTAGTTTTCAAAAATGCACAGGTTTGGTAGGTTTCCCTAGGTGCCGGCTGAGCTAGAGGACAAAATCTACAGGTAGGCACTGTGCAAAAAACAGCTCTGTTTTCTGTCAAAAAATGGGATGTGTCCACTTTGTGTTTTGGGACATTTCCTGTCGCGGGCGCTAGGACTACCCACACAAGTGAGGTATCATTTTTATCGGGAGACTTGGGGGAACGCTTGTTGGAAGGAAATTTGTGGCTCCTCTCAGATTCCAGAACTTGCTGTCACCAAAATGTGAGGAAATGTGTTTTTTTAGCCAAATTTTGAGGTTTGCAAAGGATTCTGGGTAACAGAACCTGGTCAGAGCCCCACAAGTCACCCCATCTTGGATTCCCCTAGGTCTCTAGTTTTCAAAAATGCACAGGTTTGGTAGGTTTCCCTAGGTGCCGGCTGAGCTAGAGGCCAAAATCTACAGGTAGGCACTTTGCAAAAAACAGCTCTGTTTTCTGTGATGTGTCCACGTTGTGTTTTGGGGCATATCCTGTCGCGGGCGCTAGGTCTACCCACACAAGTGAGGTACCATTTTTATCGGAAGACTTGTTGGAACGCTGAGTGGAAGGAAATTTGTGGCTCCTCTCAGATTCCAGAACTTTCTGTCACCGAAATGTGAGGAAAATGTGTTTTTTAGCAAAATTTTGAGGTTTGCAAAGGATTCTGGGTAACAGAACCTGGTCAGAGCCCCACAAGTCACCCCATCTTGGATTTCCCTAGGTCTCTAGTTTTCAAAAATGCACAGGTTTGGTAGGTTTCCCTAGGTGCCGGCTGAGCTAGAGGCCAAAATCTACAGGTAGGCACTGTGCAAAAAACAGCTCTGTTTTCTGTCAAAAAATGGGATGTGTCCACTTTGTGTTTTGGGACATTTCCTGTCGCGGGCGCTAGGACTACCCACACAAGTGAGGTATCATTTTTATCGGGAGACTTGGGGGAACGCTGGTTGGAAGGAAATTTGTGGCTCCTCTCAGATTCCAGAACTTGCTGTCACCGAAATGTGAGGAAATTTGTTTTTTTAGCCAAATTTTGAGGTTTGCAAAGGATTCTGGGTAACAGAACCTGGTCAGAGCCCCACAAGTCACCCCATCTTGGATTCCCCTAGGTCTCTAGTTTTCAAAAATGCACAGGTTTGGTAGGTTTCCCTAGGTGCCGGCTGAGCTAGAGGCCAAAATCTACAGGTAGGCACTGTGCAAAAAACAGCTCTGTTTTCTGTCAAAAAATGGGATGTGTCTACTTTGTGTTTTGGGACATTTCCTGTTGCGGCGCTAGGACTACCCACACAAGTGAGGTATCATTTTTATCGGGAGACTTGGGGGAACGCTGGGTGGAAGGAAATTTGTGGCTCCTCTCAGATTCCAGAACTTTCTGTCACCGAAATGTGAGGAAAATGTGTTTTTTTAGCCAAATTTTGAGGTTTGCAAAGGATTCTGGGTAACAGAACCTGGTCAAAGCCCCACAAGTCACCCCATCTTGGATTCCCCTAGGTCTCTAGTTTTAAAAAATGCACAGGTTTGGTAGGTTTCCCTAGGTGCCGGCTGAGCTAGAGGCCAAAATCTACAGGTAGGCACTTTGCAAAAAACAGCTCTGTTTTCTTTGATGTGTCCACGTTGTGTTTTGGGGCATATCCTGTCGCGGGCGCTAGGTCTACCCACACAAGTGAGGTACCATTTTTATCGGGAGACTTGGGGGAACGCTGAGTGGAAGGAAATTTGTGGCTCCTCTCAGATTCCAGAACTTTCTGTCACCGAAATGTGAGGAAAATGTGTTTTTTAGCCAAATTTTGAGGTTTGCAAAGGATTCTGGGTAACAGAACCTGGTCAGAGCCCCACAAGTCACCCCATCTTGGATTTCCCTTGGTCTCTAGTTTTAAAAAATGCACAGGTTTGGTAGGTTTCCCTAGGTGCCGGCTGAGCTAGAGGCCAAAATCTACAGGTAGGCACTGTGCAAAAAACAGCTCTGTTTTCTGTCAAAAAATGGGATGTGTCCACTTTGTGTTTTGGGACATTTCCTGTCGCGGGCGCTAGGACTACCCACACAAGTGAGGTATCATTTTTATCGGGAGACTTGGGGGAACGCTCGGTGGAAGGAAATTTGTGGCTCCTCTCCGATTCCAGAACTTTCTGTCACCGAAATGTGAGGAAAATGTGTTTTTTTGGCAAAATTATGAGGTTTGCAAAGGATTCTGGGTAACAGAACCTGGTCAGAGCCCCACAAGTCACCCCATCTTGGATTCCCCTAGGTCTCTAGTTTTCAAAAATGCACAGGTTTGGTAGGTTTCCCTAGGTGCCGGCTGAGGTAGAGGACAAAATCTACAGGTAGGCACTTTGCAAAAAACAGCTCTGTTTTCTGTGATGTGCCCACGTTGTGTTTTGGGGCATATCCTGTCGCGGGCGCTAGGTCTACCCACACAAGTGAGGTACCATTTTTATCGGGAGACTTGGGGGAACGCTGGTTGGATGGAAATTTGTGGCTCCTCTCAGATTCCAGAACTTGCTGTCACCGAAATGTGAGGAAATTTGTTTTTTTAGCCAAATTTTGAGGTTTGCAAAGGATTCTGGGTAACAGAAACTGATCAGAGCCCCACAAGTCACCCCATCTTGGATTCCCCTAGGTCTCTAGTTTTCAAAAATGCACAGGTTTGGTAGGTTTCCCTAGGTGCCGGCTGAGCTAGAGGCCAAAATCTACAGGTAGGCACTTTGCAAAAAACAGCTCTGTTTTCTGTGATGTGTCCACGTTGTGTTTTGGGGCATATCCTGTCGCGGGCGCTAGCTCTACCCACACAAGTGAGGTACCATTTTTATCGGGAGACTTGGGGGAACGCTGAGTGGAAGGAAATTTGTGGCTCCTCTCAGATTCCAGAACTTTCTGTCACCGAAATGTGAGGAAAATGTGTTTTTTTAGCCAAATTTTGAGGTTTGCAAAGGATTCTGGGTAACAGAACCTGGTCAGAGCCCCACAAGTCACCCCATCTTGGATTTCCCTAGGTCTCTAGTTTTCAAAAATGCACAGGTTTGGTAGGTTTCCCTAGGTGCCGGCTGAGCTAGAGGCCAAAATCTACAGGTAGGCACTGTGCAAAAAACAGCTCTGTTTTGTGTCAAAAAATGGGATGTGTCTACTTTGTGTTTTGGGACATTTCCTGTCGCGGCGCTAGGACTACCCACACAAGTGAGGTATCATTTTTATCGGGAGACTTGGGGGAACGCTGGGTGGAAGGAAATTTGTGGCTCCTCTCAGATTCCAGAACTTTCTGTCACCGAAATGTGAGGAAAATGTGTTTTTTTAGCCAAATTTTGAGGTTTGCAAAGGATTCTGGGTAACAGAACCTGGTCAGAGCCCCACAAGTCACCCCATCTTGGATTCCCCTATGTCTCTAGTTTTCAAAAATGCACAGGTTTGGTAGGTTTCCCTAGGTGCCGGCTGAGCTAGAGGCCAAAATCTACAGGTAGGCACTTTGCAAAAAACAGCTCTGTTTTCTGTGATGTGTCCACGTTGTGTTTTGGGGCATATCCTGTCGCGGGCGCTAGGTCTACCCACACAAGTGAGGTACCATTTTTATCGGGAGACTTGGGGGAACGCTGAGTGGAAGGAAATTTGTGGCTCCTCTCAGATTCCAGAACTTTCTGTCACCGAAATGTGAGGAAAATGTGTTTTTTAGCAAAATTTTGAGGTTTGCAAAGGATTCTGGGTAACAGAACCTGGTCAGAGCCCCACAAGTCACCCCATCTTGGATTTCCCTAGGTCTCTAGTTTTCAAAAATGCACAGGTTTGGTAGGTTTCCCTAGGTGCCGGCTGAGCTAGAGGCCAAAATCTACAGGTAGGCACTGTGCAAAAAACAGCTCTGTTTTCTGTCAAAAAATGGGATGTGTCCACGTTGTGTTTTGGGGCATATCCTGTCGCGGGCGCTAGGTCTACCCACACAAGTGAGGTACCATTTTTATCGGGAGACTTGGGGGAACGCTGAGTGGAAGGAAATTTGTGGCTCCTCTCAGATTCCAGAACTTTCTGTCACCGAAATGTGAGGAAAATGTGTTTTTTAGCAAAATTTTGAGGTTTGCAAAGGATTCTGGGTAACAGAACCTGGTCAGAGCCCCACAAGTCACCCCATCTTGGATTTCCCTAGGTCTCTAGTTTACAAAAATGCACAGGTTTGGTAGGTTTCCCTAGGTGCCGGCTGAGCTAGAGGCCAAAATCTACAGGTAGGCACTGTGCAAAAAACAGCTCTGTTTTCTGTCAAAAAATGGGATGTGTCTACTTTGTGTTTTGGGACATTTCCTGTCGCGGGCGCTAGGTCTACCCACACAAGTGAGGTATCATTTTTATCGGGAGACTTGGGGGAACGCTGGGTGGAAGGAAATGTGTGGCTCCTCTCAGATTCCAGAACTTTCTGTCACCGAAATGTGAGGAAAATGTGTTTTTTTAGCCAAATTTTGAGGTTTGCAAAGGATTCTGGGTAACAGAACCTGGTCAAAGCCCCACAAGTCACCCCATCTTGGATTCCCCTAGGTCTCTAGTTTTCAAAAATGCACAGGTTTGGTAGGTTTCCCTAGGTGCCGGCTGAGCTAGAGGCCAAAATCTACAGGTAGGCACTTTGCAAAAAACAGCTCTGTTTTCTGTGATGTGTCCACGTTGTGTTTTGGGGCATATCCTGTCGCGGGCGCTAGGTCTACCCACACAAGTGAGGTACCATTTTTATCGGGAGACTTGGGGGAACGCTGAGTGGAAGGAAATTTGTGGCTCCTCTCAGATTCCAGAACATTCTGTCACCGAAATGTGAGGAAAATGTGTTTTTTAGCAAAATTTTGAGGTTTGCAAAGGATTCTGGGTAACAGAACCTGGTCAGAGCCCCACAAGTCACCCCATCTTGGATTTCCCTAGGTCTCTAGTTTTCAAAAATGCACAGGTTTGGTAGGTTTCCCTAGGTGCCGGCTGAGCTAGAGGCCAAAATCTACAGGTAGGCACTGTGCAAAAAACAGCTCTGTTTTCTGTCAAAAAATGGGATGTGTCTACTTTGTGTTTTGGGACATTTCCTGTTGCGGCGCTAGGACTACCCACACAAGTGAGGTATCATTTTTATCGGGAGACTTGGGGGAACGCTGGGTGGAAGGAAATTTGTGGCTCCTCTCAGATTCCAGAACTTTCTGTCACCGAAATGTGAGGAAAATGTGTTTTTTTAGCCAAATTTTGAGGTTTGCAAAGGATTCTGGGTAACAGAACCTGGTCAAAGCCCCACAAGTCACCCCATCTTGGATTCCCCTAGGTCTCTAGTTTTCAAAAATGCACAGGTTTGGTAGGTTTCCCTAGGTGCCGGCTGAGCTAGAGGCCAAAATCTACAGGTAGGCACTTTGCAAAAAACAGCTCTGTTTTCTGTGATGTGTCCACGTTGTGTTTTGGGGCATATCCTGTCGCGGGCGCTAGGTCTACCCACACAAGTGAGGTACCATTTTTATCGGGAGACTTGGGGGAACGCTGAGTGGAAGGAAATTTGTGGCTCCTCTCAGATTCCAGAACTTTCTGTCACCGAAATGTGAGGAAAATGTGTTTTTTAGCCAAATTTTGAGGTTTGCAAAGGATTCTGGGTAACAGAACCTGGTCAGAGCCCCACAAGTCACCCCATCTTGGATTTCACTTGGTCTCTAGTTTTAAAAAATGCACAGGTTTGGTAGGTTTCCCTAGGTGCCGGCTGAGCTAGAGGCCAAAATCTACAGGTAGGCACTGTGCAAAAAACAGCTCTGTTTTCTGTCAAAAAATGGGATGTGTCCACTTTGTGTTTTGGGACATTTCCTGTCGCGGGCGCTAGGACTACCCACACAAGTGAGGTATCATTTTTATCGGGAGACTTGGGGGAACGCTGGGTGGAAGGAAATTTGTGGCTCCTCTCCGATTCCAGAACTTTCTGTCACCGAAATGTGAGGAAAATGTGTTTTTTTGGCCAAATTATGAGGTTTGCAAAGGATTCTGGGTAACAGAACCTGGTCAGAGGCCCACAAGTCACCCCATCTTGGATTCCCCTAGGTCTCTAGTTTTCAAAAATGCACAGGTTTGGTAGGTTTCCCTAGGTGCCGGCTGAGGTAGAGGACAAAATCTACAGGTAGGCACTTTGCAAAAAACAGCTCTGTTTTCTGTGATGTGCCCACGTTGTGTTTTGGGGCATATCCTGTCGCGGGCGCTAGGTCTACCCACACAAGTGAGGTACCATTTTTATCGGGAGACTTGGGGGAACGCTGGTTGGATGGAAATTTGTGGCTCCTCTCAGATTCCAGAACTTGCTGTCACCGAAATGTGAGGAAATTTGTTTTTTTAGCCAAATTTTGAGGTTTGCAAAGGATTCTGGGTAACAGAAACTGATCAGAGCCCCACAAGTCACCCCATCTTGGATTCCCCTAGGTCTCTAGGTTTCAAAAATGAACAGGTTTGGTAGGTTTCCCTAGGTGCCGGCTGAGCTAGAGGCCAAAATCTACTGGTAGGCACTTTGCAAAAAACAGCTCTGTTTTCTGTGATGTGTCCACGTTGTGTTTTGGGGCATATCCTGTCGCGGGCGCTAGCTCTACCCACACAAGTGAGGTACCATTTTTATCGGGAGACTTGGGGGAACGCTGAGTGGAAGGAAATTTGTGGCTCCTCTCAGATTCCAGAACTTTCTGTCACCGAAATGTGAGGAAAATGTGTTTTTTTAGGCACATTTTGAGGTTCGCAAAGGATTCTGGGTAACAGAACCTAGTCAGAGCCCCACAAGTCACCCCATCTTGGATTTCCCTAGGTCTCTAGTTTTCAAAAATGCACAGGTTTGGTAGGTTTCCCTAGGTGCCGGCTGAGCTAGAGGACAAAATCTACAGGTAGGCACTGTGCAAAAAACAGCTCTGTTTTCTGTCAAAAAATGGGATGTGTCCACTTTGTGTTTTGGGACATTTCCTGTCGCGGGCGCTAGGACTACCCACACAAGTGAGGTATCATTTTTATCGGGAGACTTGGGGGAACGCTTGTTGGAAGGAAATTTGTGGCTCCTCTCAGATTCCAGAACTTGCTGTCACCAAAATGTGAGGAAATGTGTTTTTTTAGCCAAATTTTGAGGTTTGCAAAGGATTCTGGGTAACAGAACCTGGTCAGAGCCCCACAAGTCACCCCATCTTGGATTCCCCTAGGTCTCTAGTTTTCAAAAATGCACAGGTTTGGTAGGTTTCCCTAGGTGCCGGCTGAGCTAGAGGCCAAAATCTACAGGTAGGCACTTTGCAAAAAACAGCTCTGTTTTCTGTGATGTGTCCACGTTGTGTTTTGGGGCATATCCTGTCGCGGGCGCTAGGTCTACCCACACAAGTGAGGTACCATTTTTATCGGAAGACTTGTTGGAACGCTGAGTGGAAGGAAATTTGTGGCTCCTCTCAGATTCCAGAACTTTCTGTCACCGAAATGTGAGGAAAATGTGTTTTTTAGCAAAATTTTGAGGTTTGCAAAGGATTCTGGGTAACAGAACCTGGTCAGAGCCCCACAAGTCACCCCATCTTGGATTTCCCTAGGTCTCTAGTTTTCAAAAATGCACAGGTTTGGTAGGTTTCCCTAGGTGCCGGCTGAGCTAGAGGCCAAAATCTACAGGTAGGCACTGTGCAAAAAACAGCTCTGTTTTCTGTCAAAAAATGGGATGTGTCCACTTTGTGTTTTGGGACATTTCCTGTCGCGGGCGCTAGGACTACCCACACAAGTGAGGTATCATTTTTATCGGGAGACTTGGGGGAACGCTGGTTGGAAGGAAATTTGTGGCTCCTCTCAGATTCCAGAACTTGCTGTCACCGAAATGGGAGGAAATTTGTTTTTTTAGCCAAATTTTGAGGTTTGCAAAGGATTCTGGGTAACAGAACCTGGTCAGAGCCCCACAAGTCACCCCATCTTGGATTCCCCTAGGTCTCTAGTTTTCAAAAATGCACAGGTTTGGTAGGTTTCCCTAGGTGCCGGCTGAGCTAGAGGCCAAAATCTACAGGTAGGCACTGTGCAAAAAACAGCTCTGTTTTCTGTCAAAAAATGGGATGTGTCCACTTTGTGTTTTGGGACATTTCCTGTCGCGGGCGCTAGGACTACCCACACAAGTGAGGTATCATTTTTATCGGGAGACTTGGGGGAACGCTGGGTGGAAGGAAATTTGTGGCTCCTCTCCGATTCCAGAACTTTCTGTCACCGAAATGTGAGGAAAATGTGTTTTTTTGGCCAAATTATGAGGTTTGCAAAGGATTCTGGGTAACAGAACCTGGTCAGAGCCCCACAAGTCACCCCATCTTGGATTCCCCTAGGTCTCTAGTTTTCAAAAATGCACAGGTTTGGTAGGTTTCCCTAGGTGCCGGCTGAGGTAGAGGACAAAATCTACAGGTAGGCACTTTGCAAAAAACAGCTCTGTTTTCTGTGATGTGCCCACGTTGTGTTTTGGGGCATATCCTGTCGCGGGCGCTAGGTCTACCCACACAAGTGAGGTACCATTTTTATCGGGAGACTTGGGGGAACGCTGGTTGGATGGAAATTTGTGGCTCCTCTCAGATTCCAGAACTTGCTGTCACCGAAATGTGAGGAAATTTGTTTTTTTAGCCAAATTTTGAGGTTTGCAAAGGATTCTGGGTAACAGAAACTGATCAGAGCCCCACAAGTCACCCCATCTTGGATTCCCCTAGGTCTCTAGTTTTCAAAAATGCACAGGTTTGGTAGGTTTCCCTAGGTGCCGGCTGAGCTAGAGGCCAAAATCTACAGGTAGGCACTTTGCAAAAAACAGCTCTGTTTTCTGTGATGTGTCCACGTTGTGTTTTGGGGCATATCCTGTCGCGGGCGCTAGCTCTACCCACACAAGTGAGGTACCATTTTTATCGGGAGACTTGGGGGAACGCTGAGTGGAAGGAAATTTGTGGCTCCTCTCAGATTCCAGAACTTTCTGTCACCGAAATGTGAGGAAAATGTGTTTTTTTAGCCAAATTTTGAGGTTTGCAAAGGATTCTGGGTAACAGAACCTGGTCAGAGCCCCACAAGTCACCCCATCTTGGATTTCCCTAGGTCTCTAGTTTTCAAAAATGCACAGGTTTGGTAGGTTTCCCTAGGTGCCGGCTGAGCTAGAGGCCAAAATCTACAGGTAGGCACTGTGCAAAAAACAGCTCTGTTTTGTGTCAAAAAATGGGATGTGTCTACTTTGTGTTTTGGGACATTTCCTGTCGCGGCGCTAGGACTACCCACACAAGTGAGGTATCATTTTTATCGGGAGACTTGGGGGAACGCTGGGTGGAAGGAAATTTGTGGCTCCTCTCAGATTCCAGAACTTTCTGTCACCGAAATGTGAGGAAAATGTGTTTTTTTAGCCAAATTTTGAGGTTTGCAAAGGATTCTGGGTAACAGAACCTGGTCAGAGCCCCACAAGTCACCCCATCTTGGATTCCCCTATGTCTCTAGTTTTCAAAAATGCACAGGTTTGGTAGGTTTCCCTAGGTGCCGGCTGAGCTAGAGGCCAAAATCTACAGGTAGGCACTTTGCAAAAAACAGCTCTGTTTTCTGTGATGTGTCCACGTTGTGTTTTGGGGCATATCCTGTCGCGGGCGCTAGGTCTACCCACACAAGTGAGGTACCATTTTTATCGGGAGACTTGGGGGAACGCTGAGTGGAAGGAAATTTGTGGCTCCTCTCAGATTCCAGAACTTTCTGTCACCGAAATGTGAGGAAAATGTGTTTTTTAGCAAAATTTTGAGGTTTGCAAAGGATTCTGGGTAACAGAACCTGGTCAGAGCCCCACAAGTCACCCCATCTTGGATTTCCCTAGGTCTCTAGTTTTCAAAAATGCACAGGTTTGGTAGGTTTCCCTAGGTGCCGGCTGAGCTAGAGGCCAAAATCTACAGGTAGGCACTGTGCAAAAAACAGCTCTGTTTTCTGTCAAAAAATGGGATGTGTCCACGTTGTGTTTTGGGGCATATCCTGTCGCGGGCGCTAGGTCTACCCACACAAGTGAGGTACCATTTTTATCGGGAGACTTGGGGGAACGCTGAGTGGAAGGAAATTTGTGGCTCCTCTCAGATTCCAGAACTTTCTGTCACCGAAATGTGAGGAAAATGTGTTTTTTAGCAAAATTTTGAGGTTTGCAAAGGATTCTGGGTAACAGAACCTGGTCAGAGCCCCACAAGTCACCCCATCTTGGATTTCCCTAGGTCTCTAGTTTACAAAAATGCACAGGTTTGGTAGGTTTCCCTAGGTGCCGGCTGAGCTAGAGGCCAAAATCTACAGGTAGGCACTGTGCAAAAAACAGCTCTGTTTTCTGTCAAAAAATGGGATGTGTCTACTTTGTGTTTTGGGACATTTCCTGTCGCGGGCGCTAGGTCTACCCACACAAGTGAGGTATCATTTTTATCGGGAGACTTGGGGGAACGCTGGGTGGAAGGAAATGTGTGGCTCCTCTCAGATTCCAGAACTTTCTGTCACCGAAATGTGAGGAAAATGTGTTTTTTTAGCCAAATTTTGAGGTTTGCAAAGGATTCTGGGTAACAGAACCTGGTCAAAGCCCCACAAGTCACCCCATCTTGGATTCCCCTAGGTCTCTAGTTTTCAAAAATGCACAGGTTTGGTAGGTTTCCCTAGGTGCCGGCTGAGCTAGAGGCCAAAATCTACAGGTAGGCACTTTGCAAAAAACAGCTCTGTTTTCTGTGATGTGTCCACGTTGTGTTTTGGGGCATATCCTGTCGCGGGCGCTAGGTCTACCCACACAAGTGAGGTACCATTTTTATCGGGAGACTTGGGGGAACGCTGAGTGGAAGGAAATTTGTGGCTCCTCTCAGATTCCAGAACATTCTGTCACCGAAATGTGAGGAAAATGTGTTTTTTAGCAAAATTTTGAGGTTTGCAAAGGATTCTGGGTAACAGAACCTGGTCAGAGCCCCACAAGTCACCCCATCTTGGATTTCCCTAGGTCTCTAGTTTTCAAAAATGCACAGGTTTGGTAGGTTTCCCTAGGTGCCGGCTGAGCTAGAGGCCAAAATCTACAGGTAGGCACTGTGCAAAAAACAGCTCTGTTTTCTGTCAAAAAATGGGATGTGTCTACTTTGTGTTTTGGGACATTTCCTGTTGCGGCGCTAGGACTACCCACACAAGTGAGGTATCATTTTTATCGGGAGACTTGGGGGAACGCTGGGTGGAAGGAAATTTGTGGCTCCTCTCAGATTCCAGAACTTTCTGTCACCGAAATGTGAGGAAAATGTGTTTTTTTAGCCAAATTTTGAGGTTTGCAAAGGATTCTGGGTAACAGAACCTGGTCAAAGCCCCACAAGTCACCCCATCTTGGATTCCCCTAGGTCTCTAGTTTTCAAAAATGCACAGGTTTGGTAGGTTTCCCTAGGTGCCGGCTGAGCTAGAGGCCAAAATCTACAGGTAGGCACTTTGCAAAAAACAGCTCTGTTTTCTGTGATGTGTCCACGTTGTGTTTTGGGGCATATCCTGTCGCGGGCGCTAGGTCTACCCACACAAGTGAGGTACCATTTTTATCGGGAGACTTGGGGGGAACGCTGAGTGGAAGGAAATTTGTGGCTCCTCTCAGATTCCAGAACTTTCTGTCACCGAAATGTGAGGAAAATGTGTTTTTTAGCCAAATTTTGAGGTTTGCAAAGGATTCTGGGTAACAGAACCTGGTCAGAGCCCCACAAGTCACCCCATCTTGGATTTCACTTGGTCTCTAGTTTTAAAAAATGCACAGGTTTGGTAGGTTTCCCTAGGTGCCGGCTGAGCTAGAGGCCAAAATCTACAGGTAGGCACTGTGCAAAAAACAGCTCTGTTTTCTGTCAAAAAATGGGATGTGTCCACTTTGTGTTTTGGGACATTTCCTGTCGCGGGCGCTAGGACTACCCACACAAGTGAGGTATCATTTTTATCGGGAGACTTGGGGGAACGCTGGGTGGAAGGAAATTTGTGGCTCCTCTCCGATTCCAGAACTTTCTGTCACCGAAATGTGAGGAAAATGTGTTTTTTTGGCCAAATTATGAGGTTTGCAAAGGATTCTGGGTAACAGAACCTGGTCAGAGCCCCACAAGTCACCCCATCTTGGATTCCCCTAGGTCTCTAGTTTTCAAAAATGCACAGGTTTGGTAGGTTTCCCTAGGTGCCGGCTGAGGTAGAGGACAAAATCTACAGGTAGGCACTTTGCAAAAAACAGCTCTGTTTTCTGTGATGTGCCCACGTTGTGTTTTGGGGCATATCCTGTCGCGGGCGCTAGGTCTACCCACACAAGTGAGGTACCATTTTTATCGGGAGACTTGGGGGAACGCTGGTTGGATGGAAATTTGTGGCTCCTCTCAGATTCCAGAACTTGCTGTCACCGAAATGTGAGGAAATTTGTTTTTTTAGCCAAATTTTGAGGTTTGCAAAGGATTCTGGGTAACAGAAACTGATCAGAGCCCCACAAGTCACCCCATCTTGGATTCCCCTAGGTCTCTAGTTTTCAAAAATGCACAGGTTTGGTAGGTTTCCCTAGGTGCCGGCTGAGCTAGAGGCCAAAATCTACAGGTAGGCACTTTGCAAAAAACAGCTCTGTTTTCTGTGATGTGTCCACGTTGTGTTTTGGGGCATATCCTGTCGCGGGCGCTAGCTCTACCCACACAAGTGAGGTACCATTTTTATCGGGAGACTTGGGGGAACGCTGAGTGGAAGGAAATTTGTGGCTCCTCTCAGATTCCAGAACTTTCTGTCACCGAAATGTGAGGAAAATGTGTTTTTTTAGCCAAATTTTGAGGTTTGCAAAGGATTCTGGGTAACAGAACCTGGTCAGAGCCCCACAAGTCACCCCATCTTGGATTTCCCTAGGTCTCTAGTTTTCAAAAATGCACAGGTTTGGTAGGTTTCCCTAGGTGCCGGCTGAGCTAGAGGCCAAAATCTACAGGTAGGCACTGTGCAAAAAACAGCTCTGTTTTCTGTCAAAAAATGGGATGTGTCTACTTTGTGTTTTGGGATATTTCCTGTCGCGGCGCTAGGACTACCCACACAAGTGAGGTATCATTTTTATCGGGAGACTTGGGGGAACGCTGGGTGGAAGGAAATTTGTGGCTCCTCTCAGATTCCAGAACTTTCTGTCACCGAAATGTGAGGAAAATGTGTTTTTTTAGCCAAATTTTGAGGTTTGCAAAGGATTCTGGGTAACAGAACCTGGTCAAAGCCCCACAAGTCACCCCATCTTGGATTCCCCTAGGTCTCTAGTTTTCAAAAATGCACAGGTTTGGTAGGTTTCCCTAGGTGCCGGCTGAGCTAGAGGCCAAAATCTACAGGTAGGCACTTTGCAAAAAACAGCTCTGTTTTCTGTGATGTGTCCACGTTGTGTTTTGGGGCATATCCTGTCGCGGGCGCTAGGTCTACCCACACAAGTGAGGTACCATTTTTATCGGGAGACTTGGGGGAACGCTGAGTGGAAGGAAATTTGTGGCTCCTCTCAGATTCCAGAACTTTCTGTCACTGAAATGTGAGGAAAATGTGTTTTTTAGCAAAATTTTGAGCTTTGCAAAGGATTCTGGGTAACAGAACCTGCTCAGAGCCCCACAAGTCACCCCATCTTGGATTTCCCTAGGTCTCTAGTTTTCAAAAATGCACAGGTTTGGTAGGTTTCCCTAGGTGCCGGCTGAGCTAGAGGCCAAAATCTACAGGTAGGCACTGTGCAAAAAACAGCTCTGTTTTCTGTCAAAAAATGGGATGTGTCCACTTTGTGTTTTGGGACATTTCCTGTCGCGGGCGCTAGGACTACCCACACAAGTGAGGTATCATTTTTATCAGGAGACTTGGGGGAACGCTGGTTGGAAGGAAATTTGTGGCTCCTCTCAGATTCCAGAACTTGCTGTCACCGAAATGTGAGGAAATTTGTTTTTTTAGCCAAATTTTGAGGTTTGCAAAGGATTCTGGGTAACAGAACCTGGTCAGAGCCCCCCAAGTCACCCCATCTTGGATTCCCCCAGGTCTCTAGTTTTCAAAAATGCACAGGTTTGGTAGGTTTCCCTAGGTGCCGGCTGAGCTAGAGGCCAAAATCTACAGGTAGGCACTGTGCAAAAAACAGCTCTGTTTTCTGTCAAAAAAATGGGATGTGTCTACTTTGTGTTTTGGGACATTTCCTGTCGCGGCGCTAGGACTACCCACACAAGTGAGGTATCATTTTTATCGGGAGACTTGGGGGAACGCTGGGTGGAAGGAAATTTGTGGCTCCTCTCAGATTCCAGAACTTTCTGTCACCGAAATGTGAGGAAAATGTGTTTTTTTAGCCAAATTTTGAGGTTTGCAAAGGATTCTGGGTAACAGAACCTGGTCAAAGCCCCACAAGTCACCCCATCTTGGATTCCCCTAGGTCTCTAGTTTTCAAAAATGCACAGGTTTGGTAGGTTTCCCTAGGTGCCGGCTGAGCTAGAGGCCAAAATCTACAGGTAGGCACTTTGCAAAAAACAGCTCTGTTTTCTGTGATGTGTCCACGTTGTGTTTTGGGGCATATCCTGTCGCGGGCGCTAGGTCTACCCACACAAGTGAGGTACCATTTTTATCGGGAGACTTGGGGGAACGCTGAGTGGAAGGAAATTTGTGGCTCCTCTCAGATTCCAGAACTTTCTGTCACCGAAATGTGAGGAAAATGTGTTTTTTAGCAAAATTTTGAGGTTTGCAAAGGATTCTGGGTAACAGAACCTGCTCAGAGCCCCACAAGTCACCCCATCTTGGATTTCCCTAGGTCTCTAGTTTTCAAAAATGCACAGGTTTGGTAGGTTTCCCTAGGTGCCGGCTGAGCTAGAGGCCAAAATCTACAGGTAGGCACTGTGCAAAAAACAGCTCTGTTTTCTGTCAAAAAATGGGATGTGTCTACTTTGTGTTTTGGGACATTTCCTGTCGCGGGCGCTAGGTCTACCCACACAAGTGAGGTATCATTTTTATCGGGAGACTTGGGGGAACGCTGGGTGGAAGGAAATTTGTGGCTCCTATCAGATTCCAGAACTTTCTGTCACCGAAATGTGAGGAAAATGTGTTTTTTTAGCCAAATTTTGAGGTTTGCAAAGGATTCTGGGTAACAGAACCTGGTCAAAGCCCCACAAGTCACCCCATCTTGGATTTCCCTAGGTCTCTAGTTTTCAAAAATGCACAGGTTTGGTAGGTTTCCCTAGGTGCCGGCTGAGCTAGAGGCCAAAATCTACAGGTAGGCACTTTGCAAAAAACAGCTCTGTTTTCTGTGATGTGTCCACATTGTGTTTTGGGGCATATCCTGTCGCGGGCGCTAGGTCTACCCACACAAGTGAGGTACCATTTTTATTGGGAGACTTGGGGGAACGCTGAGTGGAAGGAAATTTGTGGCTCCTCTCAGATTCCAGAACTTTCTGTCACCGAAATGTGAGGAAAATGTGTTTGTTAGCCAAATTTTGAGGTTTGCAAAGGATTCTGGGTAACAGAACCTGGTCAGAGCCCCACAAGTCACCCCATCTTGAATTTCCCTAGGTCTCTAGTTTTCAAAAATGCACAGGTTTGGTAGGTTTCCCTAGGTGCCGGCTGAGCTAGAGGCCAAAATCTACAGGTAGGCACTTTACAAAAAACAGCTCTGTTTTCTGTGATGTGTCCACGTTGTGTTTTGGGGCATATCCTGTCGCGGGCGCTAAGTCTACCCACACAAGTGAGGTACCATTTTTATCGGGAGACTTGGGAGAACGCCGAGTGGAAGGACATTTGTGGCTCCTCTCAGATTCCAGAACTTTCTGTCACCGAAATGTGAGGAAAATGTGTTTTTTTAGCCAAATTTTGAGGTTTGCAAAGGATTCTGGGTAACAGAACCTGGTCAGAGCCCCACAAGTCACCCCATCTTGGATTCCCCTAGGTCTCTAGTTTTCAAAAATGCACAGGTTTGGTAGGTTTCCCTAGGTGCCGGCTGAGGTAGAGGACAAAATCTACAGGTAGGCACTTTGCAAAAAACAGCTCTGTTTTCTGTGATGTGCCCACGTTGTGTTTTGGGGCATATCCTGTCGCGGGCGCTAGGTCTACCCACACAAGTGAGGTACCATTTTTATCGGGAGACTTGGGGGAACGCTGGTTGGATGGAAATTTGTGGCTCCTCTCAGATTCCAGAACTTGCTGTCACCGAAATGTGAGGAAATTTGTTTTTTTAGCCAAATTTTGAGGTTTGCAAAGGATTCTGGGTAACAGAAACTGATCAGAGCCCCACAAGTCACCCCATCTTGGATTCCCCTAGGTCTCTAGTTTTCAAAAATGCACAGGTTTGGTAGGTTTCCCTAGGTGCCGGCTGAGCTAGAGGCCAAAATCTACAGGTAGGCACTTTGCAAAAAACAGCTCTGTTTTCTGTGATGTGTCCACGTTGTGTTTTGGGGCATATCCTGTCGCGGGCGCTAGCTCTACCCACACAAGTGAGGTACCATTTTTATCGGGAGACTTGGGGGAACGCTGAGTGGAAGGAAATTTGTGGCTCCTCTCAGATTCCAGAACTTTCTGTCACCGAAATGTGAGGAAAATGTGTTTTTTTAGCCAAATTTTGAGGTTTGCAAAGGATTCTGGGTAACAGAACCTGGTCAGAGCCCCACAAGTCACCCCATCTTGGATTTCCCTAGGTCTCTAGTTTTCAAAAATGCACAGGTTTGGTAGGTTTCCCTAGGTGCCGGCTGAGCTAGAGGCCAAAATCTACAGGTAGGCACTGTGCAAAAAACAGCTCTGTTTTCTGTCAAAAAATGGGATGTGTCTACTTTGTGTTTTGGGATATTTCCTGTCGCGGCGCTAGGACTACCCACACAAGTGAGGTATCATTTTTATCGGGAGACTTGGGGGAACGCTGGGTGGAAGGAAATTTGTGGCTCCTCTCAGATTCCAGAACTTTCTGTCACCGAAATGTGAGGAAAATGTGTTTTTTTAGCCAAATTTTGAGGTTTGCAAAGGATTCTGGGTAACAGAACCTGGTCAAAGCCCCACAAGTCACCCCATCTTGGATTCCCCTAGGTCTCTAGTTTTCAAAAATGCACAGGTTTGGTAGGTTTCCCTAGGTGCCGGCTGAGCTAGAGGCCAAAATCTACAGGTAGGCACTTTGCAAAAAACAGCTCTGTTTTCTGTGATGTGTCCACGTTGTGTTTTGGGGCATATCCTGTCGCGGGCGCTAGGTCTACCCACACAAGTGAGGTACCATTTTTATCGGGAGACTTGGGGGAACGCTGAGTGGAAGGAAATTTGTGGCTCCTCTCAGATTCCAGAACTTTCTGTCACTGAAATGTGAGGAAAATGTGTTTTTTAGCAAAATTTTGAGCTTTGCAAAGGATTCTGGGTAACAGAACCTGCTCAGAGCCCCACAAGTCACCCCATCTTGGATTTCCCTAGGTCTCTAGTTTTCAAAAATGCACAGGTTTGGTAGGTTTCCCTAGGTGCCGGCTGAGCTAGAGGCCAAAATCTACAGGTAGGCACTGTGCAAAAAACAGCTCTGTTTTCTGTCAAAAAATGGGATGTGTCCACTTTGTGTTTTGGGACATTTCCTGTCGCGGGCGCTAGGACTACCCACACAAGTGAGGTATCATTTTTATCAGGAGACTTGGGGGAACGCTGGTTGGAAGGAAATTTGTGGCTCCTCTCAGATTCCAGAACTTGCTGTCACCGAAATGTGAGGAAATTTGTTTTTTTAGCCAAATTTTGAGGTTTGCAAAGGATTCTGGGTAACAGAACCTGGTCAGAGCCCCCCAAGTCACCCCATCTTGGATTCCCCCAGGTCTCTAGTTTTCAAAAATGCACAGGTTTGGTAGGTTTCCCTAGGTGCCGGCTGAGCTAGAGGCCAAAATCTACAGGTAGGCACTGTGCAAAAAACAGCTCTGTTTTCTGTCAAAAAAATGGGATGTGTCTACTTTGTGTTTTGGGACATTTCCTGTCGCGGCGCTAGGACTACCCACACAAGTGAGGTATCATTTTTATCGGGAGACTTGGGGGAACGCTGGGTGGAAGGAAATTTGTGGCTCCTCTCAGATTCCAGAACTTTCTGTCACCGAAATGTGAGGAAAATGTGTTTTTTTAGCCAAATTTTGAGGTTTGCAAAGGATTCTGGGTAACAGAACCTGGTCAAAGCCCCACAAGTCACCCCATCTTGGATTCCCCTAGGTCTCTAGTTTTCAAAAATGCACAGGTTTGGTAGGTTTCCCTAGGTGCCGGCTGAGCTAGAGGCCAAAATCTACAGGTAGGCACTTTGCAAAAAACAGCTCTGTTTTCTGTGATGTGTCCACGTTGTGTTTTGGGGCATATCCTGTCGCGGGCGCTAGGTCTACCCACACAAGTGAGGTACCATTTTTATCGGGAGACTTGGGGGAACGCTGAGTGGAAGGAAATTTGTGGCTCCTCTCAGATTCCAGAACTTTCTGTCACCGAAATGTGAGGAAAATGTGTTTTTTAGCAAAATTTTGAGGTTTGCAAAGGATTCTGGGTAACAGAACCTGCTCAGAGCCCCACAAGTCACCCCATCTTGGATTTCCCTAGGTCTCTAGTTTTCAAAAATGCACAGGTTTGGTAGGTTTCCCTAGGTGCCGGCTGAGCTAGAGGCCAAAATCTACAGGTAGGCACTGTGCAAAAAACAGCTCTGTTTTCTGTCAAAAAATGGGATGTGTCTACTTTGTGTTTTGGGACATTTCCTGTCGCGGGCGCTAGGTCTACCCACACAAGTGAGGTATCATTTTTATCGGGAGACTTGGGGGAACGCTGGGTGGAAGGAAATTTGTGGCTCCTATCAGATTCCAGAACTTTCTGTCACCGAAATGTGAGGAAAATGTGTTTTTTTAGCCAAATTTTGAGGTTTGCAAAGGATTCTGGGTAACAGAACCTGGTCAAAGCCCCACAAGTCACCCCATCTTGGATTTCCCTAGGTCTCTAGTTTTCAAAAATGCACAGGTTTGGTAGGTTTCCCTAGGTGCCGGCTGAGCTAGAGGCCAAAATCTACAGGTAGGCACTTTGCAAAAAACAGCTCTGTTTTCTGTGATGTGTCCACATTGTGTTTTGGGGCATATCCTGTCGCGGGCGCTAGGTCTACCCACACAAGTGAGGTACCATTTTTATTGGGAGACTTGGGGGAACGCTGAGTGGAAGGAAATTTGTGGCTCCTCTCAGATTCCAGAACTTTCTGTCACCGAAATGTGAGGAAAATGTGTTTGTTAGCCAAATTTTGAGGTTTGCAAAGGATTCTGGGTAACAGAACCTGGTCAGAGCCCCACAAGTCACCCCATCTTGAATTTCCCTAGGTCTCTAGTTTTCAAAAATGCACAGGTTTGGTAGGTTTCCCTAGGTGCCGGCTGAGCTAGAGGCCAAAATCTACAGGTAGGCACTTTACAAAAAACAGCTCTGTTTTCTGTGATGTGTCCACGTTGTGTTTTGGGGCATATCCTGTCGCGGGCGCTAAGTCTACCCACACAAGTGAGGTACCATTTTTATCGGGAGACTTGGGAGAACGCCGAGTGGAAGGACATTTGTGGCTCCTCTCAGATTCCAGAACTTTCTGTCACCGAAATGTGAGGAAAATGTGTTTTTTTAGCCAAATTTTGAGGTTTGCAAAGGATTCTGGGTAACAGAACCTGGTCAGAGCCCCACAAGTCACCCCATCTTGGATTCCCCTAGGTCTCTAGTTTTAAAAAATGCACAGGTTTGGTAGGTTTCCCTAGGTGCCGGCTGAGCTAGAGGCCAAAATCTAGAGGTAGGCACTTTGCAAAAAACAGCTATGTTTTCTGTGATGTGTCCACGTTGTGTTTTGGGGCATATCCTGTTGCGGGCGCTAGGTCTACCCACACAAGTGAGGTACCATTTTTATCGGGAGACTTGGGGGAACGCTGAGTGGAAGTAAATTTGTGGCTCCTCTCAGATTCCAGAACTTTCTGTCACCGAAATGTGAGGAAAATGTGTTTTTTTAGCCAAATTTTGAGGTTCGCAAAGGATTCTGGGTAACAGAACCTAGTCAGAGCCCCACAAGTCACCCCATCTTGGATTTCCCTAGGTCTCTAGTTTTCAAAAATGCACAGGTTTGGTAGGTTTCCCTAGGTGCCGGCTGAGCTAGAGGACAAAATCCACAGGTAGGCACTGTGCAAAAAACAGCTCTGTTTTCTGTCAAAAAATGGGATGTGTCCACTTTGTGTTTTGGGACATTTCCTGTCGCGGGCGCTAGGACTACCCACACAAGTGAGGTATCATTTTTATCGGGAGACTTGGGGGAACGCTTGTTGGAAGGAAATTTGTGGCTCCTCTCAGATTCCAGAACTTGCTGTCACCAAAATATGAGGAAATGTGTTTTTTTAGCCAAATTTTGAGGTTTGCAAAGGATTCTGGGTAACAGAACCTGGTCAGAGCCCCACAAGTCACCCCATCTTGGATTCCCCTAGGTCTCTAGTTTTCAAAAATGCACAGGTTTGGTAGGTTTCCCTAGGTGCCGGCTGAGCTAGAGGCCAAAATCTACAGGTAGGCACTTTACAAAAAACAGCTCTGTTTTTTGTGATGTGTCCACGTTGTGTTTTGGGGCATATCCTGTTGCGGGCGCTAGGTCTACCCACACAAGTGAGGTACCATTTTTATCGGGAGACTTGGGGGAACGCTGAGTGGAAGGAAATTTGTGGCTCCTCTCAGATTCCAGAACTTTCTGTCACCGAAATGTGAGGAAAATGTGTTTTTTAGCCAAATTTTGAGGTTTGCAAAGGATTCTGGGTAACAGAACCTGGTCAGAGCCCCACAAGTCACCCCATCTTGGATTTCCCTAGGTCTCTAGTTTTCAAAAATGCACAGGTTTGGTAGGTTTCCCTAGGTGCCGGCTGAGCTAGAGGTCAAAATATACAGGTAGGCACTGTGCAAAAAACAGCTCTGTTTTCTGTCAAAAAATGGGATGTGTCCACTTTGTGTTTTGGGACATTTCCTGTCGCGGCGCTAGGACTACCCACACAAGTGAGGTATCATTTTTATCGGGAGACTTGGGGGAACGCTGGGTGGAAGGAAATTTGTGGCTCCTCTCAGATTCCAGAACTTTCTGTCACCGAAATGTGAGGAAAATGTGTTTTTTTAGCCAAATTTTGAGGTTTGCAAAGGATTCTGGGTTACAGAACCTGGTCAAAGCCCCACAAGTCACCCCATCTTGAATTCCCCTAGGTCTCTAGTTTTCAAAAATGCACAGGTTTGGTAGGTTTCCCTAGGTGCCAGCTGAGCTAGAGGCCAAAATCTACAGGTAGGCACTTTACAAAAAACAGCTGTTTTCTGTGATGTGTCCACGTTGTGTTTTGGGGCATATCCTGTCGCGTGCGAAAGGTCTACCCACACAAGTGAGGTACCATTTTTATCGGGAGACTTGGGGGAATGCTGAGTGGAAGGAAATTTGTGGCTCCTCTCAGATTCCAGAACTTGCTGTCACCGAAATGTGAGGAAAATGTGTTTTTTTAGCCAGATTTTGAGGTTTGCAAAGGATTCTGGGTAACAGAACCTGGTCAGAGCCCCACAAGTCACCCAATCTTGGATTCCCCTAGGTCTCTAGTTTTCAAAAATGCACAGGTTTGGTAGGTTTCCCTAGGTGCCGGCTGAGCTAGAGGACAAAATCTACAGGTAGGCACTTTGCAAAAAACAGCTCTGTTTTCTGTGATGTGCCCGCGTTGTGTTTTGGGGCATATCCTGTCGATGGCGCTAGGCCTACTCACACAAGTGAGGTACCATTTTTATCGGGAGACTTGGGGGAACGCTGGGTGGAAGGAAATTTGTGGCTCCTCTCAGATTCCAGAACTTGCTGTCACCGAAATGTGAGGAAAATTTGTTTTTTTAGCCAAATTTTAGGTTTGCAAAGGATTCTGGGTAACAGAACCTGGTCAGAGCCCCACAAGTCACCCCATCTTGGATTCCCCTAGGTCTCTAGTTTTAAAAAATGCACAGGTTTGGTAGGTTTCCCTAGGTGCCGGCTGAGCTAGAGGCCAAAATCTACAGGTAGGCACTTTGCAAAAAACAGCTATGTTTTCTGTGATGTGTCCACGTTGTGTTTTGGGGTATATCCTGTCGCGGGCGCTAGGTCTACCCACACAAGTGAGGTACCATTTTTATCGGGAGACTTGGGGGAACGCTGAGTGGAAGGAAATTTGTGGCTCCTCTCAGATTCCAGAACTTTCTGTCACCGAAATGTGAGGAAAATGTGTTTTTTTAGCCAAATTTTGAGGTTTGCAAAGGATTCTGGGTAACAGAACCTGGTCAGAGCCCCACAAGTCACCCCATGTTGGATTTCCCTAGGTCTGTAGTTTTCAAAAATGCACAGGTTTGGTAGGTTTCCCTAGGTGCCGGCTGAGCTAGAGGCCCAAATCTACAGGTAGGCACTGTGCAAAAAACAGCTCTGTTTTCTGTCCAAAAATGGGATGTGTCCATTTTGTGTTTTGGGACATTTCCTGTCGCGGGCGCTAGGACTACCCACACAAGTGAGGTATCATTTTTATCGGGAGACTTGGGGGAACGCTGGTTGGAAGGAAATTTGTGGCTCCTCTCAGATTCCAGAACTTGCTGTCACCGAAATGTGAGGAAATTTGTTTTTTTAGCCAAATTTTGAGGTTTGCAAAGGATTCTGGGTAACAGAACCTGGTCAGAGCCCCACAAGTCACCCCATCTTGGATTCCCCTAGGTCTCTAGTGGTCATAAATGCACAGGTTTGGTAGGTTTCCCTAGGTGCCGGCTGAGCTAGAGGCCAAAATCTACAGGTAGGCACTTTGCAAAAAACAGCTCTGTTTTCTGTGATGTGTCCATGTTGTGTTTTGGGGCATATCCTGTCGCGGGCGCTAGGTCTACCCACACAAGTGAGGTACCATTTTTATCGGGAGACTTGGGGGAACGCTGAGTGGAAGGAAATTTGTGGCTCCTCTCAGATTCCAGAACTTTCTGTCACCGAAATGTGAGGAAAATGTGTTTTTTAGCCAAATTTTGAGGTTTGCAAAGGATTCTGGGTAACAGAACCTGGTCAGAGCCCCACAAGTCACCCCATCTTGGATTTCCCTAGGTCTCTAGTTTTAAAAAATGCACAGGTTTGGTAGGTTTCCCTAGGTGCCGGTTGAGCTAGAGGCCAAAATCTACAGGTAGGCACTGTGCAAAAAACAGCTCTGTTTTCTGTCAAAAAATGGGATTTGTCCACTTTGTGTTTTGGGACATTTCCTGTCGCGGGCGCTAGGACTACCCACACAAGTGAGGTATCATTTTTATCGGGAGACTTGGGGGAACGCTGGGTGGAAGGAAATTTGTGGCTCCTCTCAGATTCCAGAACTTTCTGTCACCGAAATGTGAGGAAAATGTGTTTTTTTTGCCAAATTATGAGGTTTGCAAAGGATTCTGGGTAACAGAACCTGGTCAGAGCCCCACAAGTCACCCCATCTTGGATTCCCCTAGGTCTCTAGTTTTCAAAAATGCACAGGTTTGGTAGGTTTCCCTAGGTGCCGGCTGAGGTAGAGGACAAAATCTACAGGTAGGCACTTTGCAAAAAACAGCTCTGTTTTCTGTGATGTGCCCACGTTGTGTTTTGGGGCATATCCTGTCGCGGGCGCTAGGTCTACCCACACAAGTGAGGTACCATTTTTATCGGGAGACTTGGGGGAACGCTGGTTGGAAGGAAATTTGTGGCTCCTCTCAGATTCCAGAACTTGCTGTCACCGAAATGTGAGGAAATTTGTTTTTTTAGCCAAATTTTGAGGTTTGCAAAGAATTCTGGGTAACAGAAACTGGTCAGAGCCCCACAAGTCACCCCATCTTGGATTCCCCTAGGTCTCTAGTTTTCAAAAATGCACAGGTTTGGTAGGTTTCCCTAGGTGCCGGCTGAGCTAGAGGCCAAAATCTACAGGTAGGCACTTTGCAAAAAACAGCTCTGTTTCCTGTGATGTGTCCACGTTGTGTTTTGGGGCATATCCTGTCGCGGGCGCTAGGTCTACCCACACAAGTGAGGTACCATTTTTATCGGGAGACTTGGGGGAACGCTGAGTGGAAGGAAATTTGTGGCTCCTCTCAGATTCCAGAACTTTCTGTCACCGAAATGTGAGGAAAATGTGTTTTTTTAGCCAAATTTTGAGGTTTGCAAAGGATTCTGGGTAACAGAACCTGGTCAGAGCCCCACAAGTCACCCCATCTTGGATTTCCCTAGGTCTGTAGTTTTAAAAAATGCACAGGTTTGGTAGGTTTCCCTAGGTGCCGGCTGAGCTAGAGGCCAAAATCTACAGGTAGGCACTGTGCAAAAAACAGCTCTGTTTTCTGTCAAAAAATGGGATGTGTCCACTTTGTGTTTTGGGACATTTCCTGTCGCGGCGCTAGGACTACCCACACAAGTGAGGTATCATTTTTATCGGGAGACTTGGGGGAACGCTGGGTGGAAGGAAATTTGTGGCTCCTCTCAGATTCCAGAACTTTCTGTCACCGAAATGTGAGGAAAATGTGTTTTTTTAGCCAAATTTTGAGGTTTGCAAAGGATTCTGGGTAACAGAACCTGGTCAAAGCCCCACAAGTCACCCCATCTTGGATTCCCCTAGGTCTCTAGTTTTCAAAAATGCACAGATTTGGTAGGTTTCCCTAGGTGCCGGCTGAGCTAGAGGCCAAAATCTACAGGTAGGCACTTTGCAAAAAACAGCTCTGTTTTCTGTGATGTGTCCACGTTGTGTTTTGGGGCATATCCTGTCGCGGGCGCTAGGTCTACCCACACATGTGAGGTACCATTTTTATCGGGAGACTTGGGGGAACGCTGGTTGGAAGGAAATTTGTGGCTCCTCTCAGATTCCAGAACTTGCGGTCACCGAAATGTGAGGAAAATGTGTTTTTTTAGCCAAATTTTGAGGTTTGCAAAGGATTCTGGGTAACAGAACCTGGTCAGAGCCCCACAAGTCACCCCATCTTGGATTTCCCTAGGTCTGTAGTTTTAAAAAATGCACAGATTTGGTAGGTTTCCCTAGGTGCCGGCTGAGCTAGAGGCCAAAATCTACAGGTAGGCACTTTGCAAAAAACAGCTCTGTTTTCTGTGATGTGTCCACGTTGTGTTTTGGGGCATATCCTGTCGCGGGCGCTAGGTCTACCCACACATGTGAGGTACCATTTTTATCGGGAGACTTGGGGGAACGCTGGTTGGAAGGAAATTTGTGGCTCCTCTCAGATTCCAGAACTTGCTGTCACCGAAATGTGAGGAAATTTGTTTTTTAGCCAAATTTTGAGGTTTGCAAAGGATTCTGGGTAACAGAAACTGGTCAGAGCCCCACAAGTCACCCCATCTTGGATTCCCCTAGGTCTCTAGTTTTCAAAAATGCACAGGTTTGGTAGGTTTCCCTAGGTGCCGGCTGAGCTAGAGGCCAAAATCTACAGGTAGGCACTTTGCAAAAAACAGCTCTGTTTTCTGTGATGTGTCCACGTTGTGTTTTGGGGCATATCCTGTCGCGGGCGCTAGGTCTACCCGCACAAGTGAGGTACCATTTTTATCGGGAGACTTGGGGGAACGCTGAGTGGAAGGAAATTTGTGGCTCCTCTCAGATTCCAGAACTTTCTGTCACCGAAATGTGAGGAAAATGTGTTTTTTTAGCCAAATTTTGAGGTTTGCAAAGGATTCTGGGTAACAGAACCTGGTCAGAGCCCCACAAGTCACCCCCTCTTGGATTTCCCTAGGTCTCTAGTTTGCAAAAATGCACAGATTTGGTAGGTTTCCCTAGGTGCCGGCTGAGCTAGAGGCCAAAATCTACAGGTAGGCACTGTGCAAAAAACAGCTCTGTTTTCTGTCAAAAAATGGGATGTGTCCACTTTGTGTTTTGGGACATTTCCTGTCGCGGCGCTAGGACTACCCACACAAGTGAGGTATCATTTTTATCGGGAGACTTGGGGGAACGCTGGGTGGAAGGAAATTTGTGGCTCCTCTCAGATTCCAGAACTTTCTGTCACCGAAATGTGAGGAAAATGTGTTTTTTTAGCCAAATTTTGAGGTTTGCAAAGGATTGGTGGTCAAAGCCCCACAAGTCACCCCATCTTGGATTCCCCTAGGTCTCTAGTTTTCAAAAATGCACAGGTTTGGTAGGTTTCCCTAGGTGCCGGCTGAGCTAGAGGCCAAAATCTACAGGTAGGCACTTTGCAAAAAACAGCTCTGTTTTCTGTGATGTGTCCACGTTGTGTTTTGGGGCATATCCTGTCGCGGGCGCTAGGTCTACCCACACAAGTGAGGTACCATTTTTATCAGGAGACTTGGGGGAACGCTGAGTGGAAGGAAATTTGTGGCTCCTCTCAGATTCCAGAACTTTCTGTCACCGAAATGTGAGGAAAATGTGTTTTTTTAGCCAAATTTTGAGGTTTGCAAAGGATTCTGGGTAACAGAACCTGGTCAAAGCCCCACAAGTCACCCCATCTTGGATTTCCCTAGGTCTCTAGTTTTCAAAAATGCACAGGTTTGGTAGGGTTCCCTAGGTGCCGGCTGAGCTAGAGGCCAAAATCTACAGGTAGGCACTGTGCAAAAAACAGCTCTGTTTTCTGTCAAAAAATGGGATGTGTCCACTTTGTGTTTTGGGACATTTCCTGTCGCAGCGCTAGGACTACCCACACAAGTGAGGTATCATTTTTATCGGGAGACTTGGGGGAACGCTGGGTGGAAGGAAATTTGTGGCTCCTCTCAGATTCCAGAACTTTCTGTCACCGAAATGTGAGGAAAATGTGTTTTTTTAGCCAAATTTTGAGGTTTGCAAAGGATTCTGGGTAACAGAACCTAGTCAAAGCCCCACAAGTCACCCCATCTTGGATTCCCCTAGGTCTCTAGTTTTCAAAAATGCACAGGTTTGGTAGGTTTCCCTAGGTGCCGGCTGAGCTAGAGGCCAAAATCTACAGGTAGGCACTTTACAAAAAACAGCTGTTTTCTGTGATGTGTCCACGTTGTGTTTTGGGGCATATCCTGTCGCGGGTGCTAGGTCTACCCACACAAGTGAGGTACCATTTTTATCGGGAGACTTGGGGGAACGCTGAGTGGAAGGAAATTTGTGGCTCCTCTCAGATTCCAGAACTTTCTGTCACCGAAATGTGAGGAAAATGTGTTTTTTTAGCCAGATTTTGAGGTTTGCAAAGGATTTTGGGTAACAGAACCTGGTCAGAGCCCCACAAGTCACCCCATCTTGGATTCCCCTAGGTCTCTAGTTTTTAGAAATGCACAGGTTTGGTAGGTTTCCATAGGTGCCGGCTGAGCTAGAGGCCAAAATCTACAGGTAGGCACTGTGCAAAAAACAGCTCTGTTTTCTGTCAAAAAATGGGATGTGTCCACTTTGTGTTTTGGGACATTTCCTGTCGCGGGCGCTAGGACTACCCACACAAGTGAGGTATCATTTTTATCGGGAGACTTGGGGGAACGCTGGTTGGAAGGAAATTTGTGGCTCCTCTCAGATTCCAGAACTTTCTGTCACCGAAATGTGAGGAAAATGTGTTTTTTTAGCCATATTTTGAGGTTTGCAAAGGATTCTGGGTAACAGAACCTAGTCAAAGCCCCACAAGTCACCCCATCTTGGATTCCCCTAGGTCTCTAGTTTTCAAAAATGCACAGGTTTGGTAGGTTTCCCTAGGTGCCGGCTGAGTTAGAGGCCAAAATCTACAGGTAGGCACTTTACAAAAAACAGCTGTTTTCTGTGATGTGTCCACGTTGTGTTTTGGGGCATATCCTGTCGCGGGCGCTAGGTCTACCCACACAAGTGAGGTACCATTTTTATCGGGAGACTTGGGGGAACGCTGAGTGGAAGGAAATTTGTGGCTCCTCTCAGATTCCAGAGCTTTCTGTCACCGAAATATGAGGAAAATGTGTTTTTTTAGCCAGAATTTGAGGTTTGCAAAGGATTTTGGGTAACAGAACCTGGTCAGAGCCCCACAAGTCACCCCATCTTGGATTCCCCTAGGGCTCTAGTTTTCAAAAATGCACAAGTTTGGTAGGTTTCCCTAGGTGCCGGCTGAGCTAGAGGCCAAAATCTACAGGTAGGCACTTTGCAAAAAACATCTCTGTTTTCTGTGATGTGTCCACGTTGTGTTTTGGGGCATATCCTGTCGCGGGCGCTAGGTCTACCCACACAAGTGAGGTACCATTTTTATCGGGAGACTTCAGGGGAACGCTGAGTGGAAGGAAATTTGTGGCTCCTCTCAGATTCCAGAACTTTCTGTCACCGAAATGTGAGGAAAATGTGTTTTTTTAGCCAAATTTTGAGGTTTGCAAAGGATTCTGGGTAACAGAACCTAGTCAAAGCCCCACAAGTCACCCCATCTTGGATTCGCCTAGGTCTCTAGTTTTCAAAAATGCACAGGTTTGGTAGGTTTCCCTAGGTGCCGGCTGAGCTAGAGGCCAAAATCTACAGGTAGGCACTGTGCAAAAAACAGCTCTGTTTTCTGTCAAAAAATGGGATGTGTCCACTTTGTGTTTTGGGACATTTCCTGTCGCGGGCGCTAGGACTACCCACACAAGTGAGGTATCATTTTTATCGGGAGACTTGGGGGAACGCTGGGTGGAAGGAAATTTGTGGCTCCTCTCAGATTCCAGAACTTGCTGTCACCGAAATGTGAGGAAATGTGTTTTTTTTGCCAAATTTTGAGGTTTGCAAAGGATTCTGGGTAACAGAACCTGGTCAGAGCCCTACAAGTCACCCCATCTTGGATTTCCCTAGGTCTCTAGTTTTCAAAAATGCACAGGTTTGGTAGGTTTCCCTAGGTACTGATAGAGCGTTCCGTACTAATAATTTACCTGTATTTGGACGCCCTTTAGGCCGATGAATCTTTTGGCTAAGTGGGACCCTCGGCACCCTTAATCAGTCAATTTCATTAAATCAATAATCAATAACAAACATAAGCAATACCTTGATCAACATAACACTTAACAATTAATCCAGAATACATTTCGGCGAACCCTGACCTTTCAGCCAGGAATAACCACACCAGTTTATTCAAAGTTAGTGAATTTATTTCCCTATATTAACAAAGCTAGCACAATGTAGATGTGTTTCAACACCAAATGATAAACATAAATGAACATTAATAGCTGTCCATAGCGGCGAAACAAGTGCAATCTATATAGCATTTGAATCACAAGGCATTCGATAATAGCAATGCAAATCACTAATACGATAATCTGTAACGAACTAATTGCATACATTTAGTCAGCATAACAAGGTCTCAAATTGCATTGTGCAACAAAAGGAATCCTCATCTAACCTCAAATTAGCATCGGCATGTGGGACTTCATGCAAAAAAAACAATTTAGCAACATTAATTTAGAAAAACTCCTAACTAGGGATCTTATCAAAATCAGCAGTTGGTTACCTAAAAGAAACACAATGCAATTGTACAATTTCCTTTCATATTTACCAATTACGATCAGCATTCAAGGAAGTCTTCGTCTCACAGGTACCGTTTCTCGATCAGCATGGGACGGGGCAAAGGGGCAAGGTGGACGGGGCAATTGCCTCACGGCGGCAAGGTAAAACTACTACTTCATGCAAGGGATCAAAGTTAAAGTCTCTAGGGCAAGAATCATTAAAGTCTCTTTCTCTCGATCAGAGAAAGCATCAAAGTCTCTTTCAAAATGGCGTCGCAGCAAGGTGGGCCATAATAGCTGCAATGTCCTGCAAAATGGCGGGTATCGAGCTGGTAATGGCTGCTTTCTTCTCGTGCACCTGGTTTAAATAGACAACAGTTCAAATCCAGTAGGGTCTTCCATTGGAGGGTTCATAGGTTAGCTTCAAATTGTCCAATCAAAAACAACAGTTCTCAAGCTTTTACTTAAGCATACATTATCCTTGGAGACGAGTACGCAAGTTGCAACATTTTATACCAATTAACTCACTTTCAGAGCTTCCATTGTCCGCACCTGCAGATTGACCTTGGAGTAAAGAGAAAAATATGCCGGGCTGGCACGAAACCTTAAGATAAGCATGTGAACGATCTCAGTGGAAAAGTACAGCTTCAAGCAAGAATACACGTTTATTAGCACATTGGAAAAATACGAGCATCTAAACCGTGAGACCAGGCAACTAGGCCGAAGCCTGCACTAAAGTAATGCTAAGCTAAAACATTTCAAACAAGCAAATCGTAGCACACGTTTATGATTATGTCGGATTAGTGCAATTCTAATACACCACGTTATATAAAGCACGCTTATAAATGTTAGCAAACTACTCTGAGGGCACATTTTGTCCCCGTACAATCTTTATTAGTTTGGTTAAAGTCACACATGATTATTTCACACTACGTTTATGCGTCAATAAATGAAAACCTTCCTTTTCTGCTTCATCAATCCCTCCTCTGATGACTACTTGTCATCACACCAAACCATGCCCACAAATTTTATTCCATTAAAATTCTGTCAGTTCTCTTTTCCTTTTAATTCCCCTAGTTTTCGCTTTGTATTCTTCCGCCATTCTTTTCATCATTTTCTCTTCCTTCCTTCTTCTAATTCTTTCCATTATCATTATTATTCCTCTTTTTATTCCCCAAATTCCAAAAATGCAAATTAGAACTATTAGAATTCCCTGTATTATTTTTAGCAATATTCCATTCCAAATGCCACCAAGCCAATTTCCCACTGAAGCAAGTCCTTTTCCAACCTTCTCCCACACTCCTGGTTCTTTCAATTCCTTCAAATCTGCACTCTCTTTTGTTAGATTAGCAAGCATAGTTTTAATCTTCACACTATTGTCTGGAATATACGTACAACAGTGTCGTGCACCAAGCATTTTGCAAACGCCGCCATCCTTTGCTAAAAGAATGTCTAAAGCAAGCCTATTTTGAAGAGTCATAGCTCTTTCCGCTGCAAGTTCAGCATCTATCAGGATTAAAGCACCTGAAAACTTTGTCAACATGTTATCCACTATAGTAGACAACTTTCTTATTTTGATGGAATTCAACACAACTCCTAATGAAGGAATCATGGCTCCAAATATATCTCCCACCACAGCAGCTGCGGTCTCTCTTTTCTGGATACGATGGGATCCAGATGTCTTTTGAATCATCGATAGGTCATCCAGTTGATAAACCTTTGGGAACACTATACCCAAATAACATCTCCCCCACCATCCCTTTGGAAGACGATAATAGGCATTATACCCACAAATGTAATATACACCTGGTATGACAGGGTCAAGTCCGTTCATCATGAATGTCCATTTGGCCTTAAAGATAAACGTATGTTTACACTCACTCGCTCCTACGAAAATATTGTCATAATAAGATTCACCTCGATATATACAAAATTTCCCTACATGCCAAGCATCTAAAGCTATTTTCCCTTGTGCCTTTATTGCGGCAAAATCATAATTATCTACTGAAGTCCTCTTATGTAGCTCTTTTTCTAATTTCGCATTCATTTGTGCCCTTCTATCATCTGTGCGATCTAAAAAGCTTATTTCTACTGCAGAGAGCGAGCAGGTAAGGTTTTCCCTATGAGCGTGAGCCGTTTCAAAAGGTTGCATTGGCTCGAAAAATTCCCTCATTATTTTAGCATCCCAATCTTTAGCAATCTGGCTTAGCTGCGCTATTATAGGAACATATGCAAAGGTAACATCATAATTTGAATAAAAATACTGTATGTTAGTCTGACCATAAAACCTAGACATTACTATACTACATGTAATCCCGTATGTAAGAGGCATGTGGTGATAAGTCACCCCTTCCTTTACTGATGTCGGTATCTGTGTACACACATAACAATCTTTCGCATCCATAGTCTCAACATATTCTGTTAGCAAGCGATAGAAGACATTATATGAAAGTTCTTTCTTATCATGCAAGTGTCTCTCATCTAATTCTAGTCTTTTCAGTGCAGTTAGTTCAGTGACAGTAACAGGAGCAAAAGTAGAAGCATCAATTTTCTCATTCTCACCCTTTCCATGCATTGTAAGCACTATTGCCATTATTATTAGTACACATGCAATTACCAAGCCTATACACACATATTTACAATATTTCTTTCTACTGTTTTGTGTAGCGTACCCAGTCATGATCTGTATAGAATCAGAGAGCTGGAAGCACCTGCAAAAGAAACTATTTAGCAATTCAGTTACAAAGCTGAGCGAGCGCAATGTTTCACACAGTTTTCTTCAAGAGGCCAGTCACTTATCGGTTAGCAGCATTTGTCTCAATTCGGCAATAACTCAGTCTTTTATCAGTTCAGCAAAAGTCTCATCCGGTTTAGCAATGTCTCAGCTGGTTGTTTGTATCACGTTGGATTGTAGCAAGCAATATCATTTATTACCCTTTCAATCGACAGAGTCCATAAAACTTTTATTTTCTATTGGTATCTCTTCTTCTTCGTTCTCGAGGCTAAGAGATACAAACTCGTCAGTCCAATCGTCATGAACTACATATGCCCATTCAGGACCGGAATATCTTCTGTTCGGTATCCTTTTCCTTTTCAGTTTTGCTTCTCTTTTCGATTCTGCTTCGCTGGTACTTTCCACTTTTGTCAAGTCTTTTTCTTCACTCGGGGATGGTACCACGACAGTTACTTCTTTTCTTTTCTCTTTCACTTTTGGCCTTTCTCCGTCGTTCACACTTTCTTCAGTCCTTTGTTTTGTTGGCGATATACTTAGTCTCCTCTTTGCACCATGTCCATTTGATGGACCTGCGATCTTTTCTGAGGAAGCTTGAACCTTTTCGTTCTGTTCTGCCTTGTCCCCTCCTTCTGGGGAATCAATCACGTTCTCTTTTTCTTTTTCTGTATCGTCTGCTTCTGGGAAAGCCCTCCTCTGATCAGGCTCTCCTGCCTTTGCACCTTTTTCGAGGCCTTCGTCACCGTTACTTTCTTCAGGCTCTTTATCACTTTCAGCTGCTTCAGGTTCTTTGTCACCTTCAGCTGCTTCAGGCTCTTTGCTACCCTCAGCTGCTTCAGGCTCTTTGTCACCTTCAGCTGCTTCGTCGCTGTCTGAACTTTATCCTTGGTCTTCCCCAAGTGAGTTGGTCTCTTCGTCCTCAGAGAATATCTCTCTCTCTTCCGTTCCTGCCTGTTCGCTTTCAGTTCGGTTTTGCTCTGTCTCAGCACTCAGCACTGTTTTATCAGGCACTGGCAGTTTTAGCGCTTCAACTTCCTCATCTGTGGGACACAACACTTTCTTTGTGTGACTGGCGTGAATCCAGTTGGGAACCCCCGCACACTTCACAGCGGTAGTTGTCGTCAGGATCACTTGGAAAGGGCCTTTCCAACGGGGTTCCAGACACGACTTTCTCACGTGCTTCTTTACCACGACCCAGTCACCTGCTTTCAGTGCGTGTCCTGGACCTTGGATCGGTGGCAAGGTGGTTGCTTCCACCTGGTGAGAGAAAGAGCGAACCACGTCAGCTAGACCCTTGCAGTAGTCTAACACCATATCATCTGTAATATTCAAAAGCGCGTTTGCGGGAACTGCAGGAAGTCTCATAGCCCTGCCCATAAGAATTTCGTGCGGAGACAATCCAGTCTTTCTATCAGGGGTGTTTCTCATTGACATTAGCACCAAGGGCAATGCGTCAGGCCATTTCAAATTTGTCGATGCACATATTTTCGCCATTCTTGATTTCAGTGTACCATTCATTTGCTCCACCAGTCCTGAGGCTTCAGGGCGATAGCTACAATGCAGTTTTTGCTCAATGTTCAGCGCTGCGCAAAGTAACTTTATCACCTCGTTATTGAAGTGACTTCCCCTATCTGATTCTAAAGAGATCGGGAATCTGAAACGTGGTATTAACTCTCTCAACAATAGCTTTGCAACTGTAAGGCTGTCATTTCTACGTGTTGGGTATGCCTCAATCCAGTGACTAAAAATGCACACAATCACCAACACATACTTCAGACCTCCATGCACAGGCATCTCAATGAAGTCCATCTGCATTCGACTAAACGGGCCGCTGGCCCTGCCAATGTGGCTCGCGTTCACAACTGTTCCCTTTCCTGGGTTCATCTGCTGGCAAGTGACACATCGATGGCAAACTGCTTCTGCAGCTTGACGAAATATGGGGTTAAACCAATCAGTTTTGAACAGTCTTATCATGGCATCTCTCCCTAGGTGAGCTTGCCCATGATAGAACCGCGCAAGCTGTGATAAGAGACTATTTGGCAAAACAAATTTTCCCTCATTTGAAACCCATAACTCGTCTGGTCTCTTTATACATTGTGATTTAATCCAGGAATCTCTTTCATCCTCCCTAACGTTATTCTGTAATGCTTTTAATTCATCTATTGTATCTACGACCTTCAAGGCAAATGCTTCAGCTGGTTCGAGTTCTGGTTCACTAATCGAATTCCATTCATCTCTGAGTAATATACAGTTCAAGGCACAAAATCTTGCGACTTGATCCGCATATGCATTTCCCAGAGAAACATAGTCCTGTCCTTTTGTATGAGCACTACATTTTACCACTGCAACTTCGGCTGGCATTTGAATGGCGTGTAACAATTCCCTTATTCTTTCCCCGTTTTTCACTGGGGATCCTGAAGAAGTCAGGAAACCTCTCTGTGACCATAGTTGTCCAAAATCATGCACAATCCCAAACCCGTACTGACTGTCAGTGTAAATGGTGACTTTCATCAATGCAGACAGTTGACATGCTCTTGTAAGGGCTACAAGTTCTGCTACTTGTGCAGAATAGACTCCTTGAAGCCACCCCGCTTCCAAGACACCTGTTACAGTACATACAGCATATCCTGCTTTCAAAATTCCCATCCCATCTCTTAGACATGAACCATCAACGAAAACAATTTGGTCATTTTCATCAAGCTTAGTATCCTTAATGTCAGGTTGAGGTTTTGTGCAAAATTCAGTCACCTGAAGGCAGTCATGCTCGACGTCTTCAGCGTCCTCAATTTCAGCATTTTCACCGGGAAGCAAGGTTGCTGGATTCAGCGTAGTGCACCTTTTCAGCTGCACATTCGGTGAGCCCAGAATTATCGTTTCATACCTTGTGAGTCTTGCTCCAGTCATGTGTTGCGTTCGGGAGCGGGTCAAAAGTATCTCAACTGAGTGAGGGACCATGACTGTTACGGGGTGTCCCATCACTATTCCTTCACTCTGAGTGAGGCTGATACCAACTGCTGCTACGGCGCGCAAACACCCTGGAAGTGCTGCTGCGACCGGATCCAAGGTAGCTGAAAAATACGCTACTGGTCTGTTTATGCCACCATGGGCTTGAGTCAAGACAGACAAAGAACATGCATCACGTTCATGACAAAACAATGTGAAAGGCTTTGTGTAATCAGGCATACCTAAAGCTGGAGCCCTGCACATGCATTCTTTCAATTCAACAAAAGCATCCATCTCATCTCCTTTCAGCTCAATTTGATCCAAGGCATCCTTCTGGGTCAGCTTCAGTAAAGGCTTTGCTAGAGTTGAGAAGTTGGGAATCCACTGACGACAGTAGCCCACCATTCCCAAAAACTTCCTCACCTCCCTCCTTGTCTTTGGTGGACTCATTTGAAGTACACTCGTTATTCTTTCCTTCATTATTCTCCGTGACCCTTTCTCTATCTGGTGACCCAAGTATTTCACTTTCTTCTGACAGAACTGTAATTTGGAAGGAGACACCTTGTGTCCATTCCTTCCCAAATGGTTCAACAGAGCAATGGTATCGGCTGTGCAGCCACTTTCTGTCTTTGATGCAATCAGTAAGTCATCAATGTACTGTACTAGAGTTGACTCGAATGGCAATTCTAATTCTTCCAAATCTTTCTTTAGAATCTGATTGAATATTGACGGTGACTCAGAGAACCCTTGAGGAATTCGACACCAACTGTACACTCTGTCTAAGAATTTGAAACAAAAGAGAAATTGGCTGTCCTCGTGAAGAGGCACCGAGAAGAACGCTTGTGACAAATCGATGACTGAGAACCACTCAGCATCGCAAGGGACTTGAAACATTATCACAGCTGGATTCGGTACTACAGGGCAGCATTTGACTATGATGTCATTTATTTTCCTCAAGTCCTGCACGAGTCGGACCTTCCCACGCGGCTTTATTAGTCCCATGATTGGTGAATTACATGGACTGCTTAGCACTTCTTTCAGTACTCCCTGTTTTACAAATTCGTCAATAAGTTGGGCAACTTTCATGAGGGTGTCTTGTGCCATGTGGTATTGTGGGGTCTGGGGAAAGGTCGCATTGGGTTTTACAGTCACCTTCACTGGTTCCACTCCTTTCATCAATCCCACCTCTTTCCCTGTCATATCCCACACTTCCTTTCCGACTGTTTCCCGTAATTCAGCTGGGATATCTTCTTCAGTTATCATCGGGAACAGGCAAATCAGAGGATAATCTTCATCGACAGTTTCCATCTCATCCCCCTCTACACTGTCCTCTTCTTCCCCATCACTGCTCGTCTGGATTTTGATTCCCTCGTTCGAACACATAATCGAACAACCCAATTTGCACAACAAGTCTCTCCCTAACAGTGCTATCGGGCTTGAGTCACATACCACAAATTGGTGTAACCCTTGATAGTTACCGATGCTGACTGGTACCGGATCTGTTATTGGGTTCGTCAGGTGCCTGTTTGCTACTCCCACCACTTGAACTGTCCTCCCTGAGAGTGGCAAATTTGGTACTTCAATGCTCTTAACAGTTGAACGTGTTGCTCCTGTGTCAACCAGGAATGAGACACGATGACCCATTACTCTTCCCTCCACGTACGGACCCTTTTGATCAACTTCCAAGGATGCTGCAAGCACACAATCTCCTTCCTCTCCTGAACTTTCACTCTCCCACACATTGTTTATTCCACTCTCACTGTGTAGTGGGAACTGTTGTACGGTGCCATTTGTACTCATTACCTGACCCGAGACCTGTGGAGGAACCATCACTTGCTGCTGACTCATTGGTGCCAATGGTATTTGCATTTGCTGATTAGGTACCATGGGAAACTGCTGTTGCATTGGCTGCATTTGCGTCACCTGCATACGAGGCATCTGCATCTGCTGCGGCTGCATAGGTTGTAATCCCTGCAACTGATTTACGGTCTGAAAATTTGGGTTTGGACCTCTCATTTTCGGTCCCCTCATTGTCTGAAATGCATTGACATCATTGTTTTGCTGACCAACACCTGCACCTTCCTGCACCACCATCGGGCACTCGCGTTTCCAATGTCCGACAATTCCGCACACGTGACACGGCATCACCTTCTTCATTGCCTGCACACCATTCACAGCAGTGTTCAAATCCGGACCATTATTCACAAAACCTCCTCTGCCTCTGCCTCTCGCCTGTGGCTGAAACGCCATATTTCCCTGCAACTGTGGCTGCGGTTGCGGTACCTGCTGTTGGAACCCTTGCATCCCTTGCAAACCTTGCAGACCTGTCTGAGCTGCTTTAAGCTGCATCATCATCACCTTCTCTTTCAACCTTTTCTGTTTCACTTCAATTTCGTCGCTACAGTATTTCGCATAATTCAATACTTCATCAATAGGTTTCGACTGCCAACAAATCAAATGCGACTTTATCATCTGACTTATCTCTGGTCTCAGCCCTTCCACAAATCTAAACACAAAATGAAGCATGTCCTTCGCCTCTATTGTCTCCGTGCCACTGTAGTTCTTGAACGCCTTCAACAACCTCTCATAGTAACTATGAATCGACTCTTTAGCTTCTTGGGCAGTTCGATCAATCTTCTGCCAATCCACATTTTTCGCGGCAACCTTCGTCTTCAAATGCTCAATCACCTTATAGTACAAGCTCATCACCATAGGTGATGGTGCACCCGTCTCCCTGTCTCTTTCTGGTTCACTTGTCGGCCAACCTACAGCTCTTTTGCAATCCTCCCACAAATCTGCCGGAACCACAATCTCAAAGAGAGTATTCAGGTCTTCCCAGAGACATTTTGCAAGCTTCACAAACCTGTCAGTCTGTTGATACCATTCAATCGGTTTCTCTCTCAGTTTGGGAAAATCATCCGTAAGAGACTGAATGTCGCTTCTATTCCATGGTACATGTATTAGTTTTCCCCCTGCTGTCTCCCTCATTGGTAACATGGTTACTGCATCACTACTCTGCGGTCTTTTCTCGTTGATCTCTGGGACACTGTCTTTCCTCTTTTCCTTTCTCTTTACCCATCTGCTTTCCCATTTGTCTAAGCACCTCCACACTTGTGCACTCTGCAACAATTCTCTAAGGTGCGCCTTCATGCCTGCTGACCTCATGTGTTCAAAATCTGTGGTCCCAAAATCCAACCTGTAGCTCCTGCTCAAGTGTTTTGTCTTGTCTATGTCAACCCCATTTTTGTCAGCTATTTCCTGCAAGCTTTTATGTACTTTGTTCACTTCTCTCGCAATCCTGGGACATAGATACCTCAGCTCTTCTTCTGAGTAGGACTCTAACCTATTCACACCCATAGTCCCTTCCACCAATTCTTGTGCTTCCATTTTCAACCTCATCCTATTCATATAATCTTCTCCCTTCCCACTGTCTGAGCTTTGTGTGGAATTCAGACTGTTGAACCACTGTGTCAGCTGTTGCGCATTCAACCCCATCAGTGTAGCGTTCACATCGACTGCCATTGATGGTTGCGGCAACTTTTCAGTGTTCGATGTTAGAGGTATTATCAGTGGGGGGCTCGACCTCACCACTGTCGACTGAGCACATATGGGACTAAACTCCATCAAGGATCCGGGTCCAGTTGGTTGAACCGCTATCGGAGTTATCCCTGGAGTGTTTTCTATGCACCTCCTTTCTGTCCCACTCTGCAGCATTGATCCCTGACCGCTCATTCCTAAGTTAGGCTGACTGTACAAAGGTACCGGTGGGCCTACAGTAATGGGTAGTGATATCGCGTCTGGGTTCTGTCCATTTCCCATGTTCTGGGACATGTTCATTCCCACACTATGGGTCATCATTGCCGGCATGCCTATCTGACTCCCCGTCATCTGAGCATGTGCGTTTCCCCCCTGCATCTGCTTTTGAGGCATCAAAAACTGGGTTGATTCAGCTTGGGCCATTGTTGGGTTGTGACCATTCTGTCCTCCCATTGCGGCTGGATCTAGAATCATTCCCGTACTATTGTCACTGCTGTAGTACCTTGGGATCTGCGGCTGATAATTTTCTGCTGGTTTCAACATGGGCACATCTGGATATATTCTCCTCACCTGCGGTATCTGCGGGGTGAACAGTAAACTCGGGTCCTTAGACCCCGACGATGCTCCTGAACTCTGAGTTTCACTGTTCTGTACCGGTGCCGGAGGGGCAGAACTGGTACTTGGACCTTGTCCACTCTCCGCATAAGGTGGTGGACGGTCGTTCAGCAATTGCATGATTAACTCCTCATCCTCTAACTCTTCTTCTCTTCTCAACTTTTCCTCGTCCTCTCTATCCTTGGAACACCTCCTGTTTGTCTTACAGGTAGCTTTCTTACCTGTCTCCTCTTCTTCCTTAGTAATTGCGGGAAACAATTTTATCCCCTGCAATACATCTGACCTCCACACCTTCTGTGCATTATCCCACCTAGCGTCCGCTAGTGTCTTTTCTACCTTCCTTATCCTGGTCTCGAACTTATTTTGCTGCTGCTGTCTAGCCATTAGTTCCCAAATTGCTAGAGCCTCAAACTGTGCTGGCCTTGGAGGTACCTTCATGTCGTACATCGCGAATCTCAAATTCTCTAGGATCCTTATATTGAATGTCCCATGGATCGGGAATGCTACGCTCCCATGTTTCTCTGTCAACTTGTGCCATTGCTTTAGCCAAAGGCACGGAGCTACCCCCTTTTCCTCCATTACAATGTAAGCTGGTGTACCTTCGGGTGGCGTCTCCTCTCCTACGCTCGCTTTAATGTAAGACTCCCCCTTCATCGCACTCTTGAATGCTTTAAAAAATTTCATTTTCTCGTCTTTTATTTCACAAAGTTTGTAATCAATAGGTGACTTTAATTCCCGGAATACTCTTCGCTTGCCTTTCCCCTTCCAATCGAGCCCCACGGACTGCGTCCAATCCGTGCGCGACCCTTCTCTACAACCAACCTATCCCAGCGCGGCTCCTAGTGACGTCACACTCACACACACTGCGGCTGACAAAGCCTCGCGGCTAGTCCTCCTTCACTCAGCTCTTCTCGTAACAACTTCTTGCATGTATCGCGAGCTACCAAAAATATAAAACAGATCTGTCGGTTTACTACAGGAGGGGTAACACAATCGCTTCAGGACCTTAGGGATTTTTCACTAGCCTCGGCAGTTATTCCATCTTTCTCGGTCCCCACGTTCGCAAGCAAATCTGACCCGCAGACCTACTCTCAACTTGTCAATGATCTATTCTAGTGCACTTAGAATTTTGTCAAAGCCCGAAGTCGAAGTTTCTTTCACTCCCTTAACACACGTACCGACTCGTTGACCACGCCCGATCAACCTACTAAACCGCCCAGACCACAACATAAAACAACATACTCCGGAGTCTCTTGACCTCGCAGGGCCCGTCTCAACAACAACAACCACGTGGACCTTTTTATGCACGAAGCGCCACACGCACATGAAGTTCGACGACTTCCCTACTCTTACACTCGGAGTCGCACCTCCGCTATTTCTATGAAGTTCGACGACTTCTCTACTTCTACACTCGGAGTCGCACCTCCGCTATTCTCTAAAAAAGAAAAATTCCTCGCAACCTTCTCACACAATCTGCGGCAATAAGCTGTGCAAGCGCAAAATCCTAACTTCACTCATACCATCACTAGTACCACCAACGCTGATTCCACACCTCCGTTCTCTCCATTCGCAAGCTCCGAGATCCCGGGAAAGTCGCGGTGGACCTAGCCCATCATCATTCTGTCAATCTATTTTACCCAAGAAAACTCGAATCCGGCTTCTCAAGAGGGATCTCAAAAGTCAAAACCGTTAATTCAACACCATGTACTTTAATAGTACGGGGTCCCAAAAGGCGAAACCGTCCTCTGCTACCATCTACTGATAGAGCGTTCCGTACTAATAATTTACCTGTATTTGGACGCCCTTTAGGCCGATGAATCTTTTGGCTAAGTGGGACCCTCGGCACCCTTAATCAGTCAATTTCATTAAATCAATAATCAATAACGAACATAAGCAATACCTTGATCAACACATAACACTTAACAATTAATCCAGAATACATTTCGGCGAACCCTGACCTTTCAGCCAGGAATAACCACACCAGTTTATTCAAAGTTAGTGAATTTATTTCCCTATATTAACAAAGCTAGCACAATGTAGATGTGTCTCAACACCAAATGATAAACATAAATGAACATTAATAGCTGTCCATAGCGGCGAAACAAGTGCAATCTATATAGCATTTGAATCACAAGGCATTCGATAATAGCAATGCAAATCACTAATACGATAATCTGTAACGAACTAATTGCATACATTTAGTCAGCATAACAAGGTCTCAAATTGCATCGTGCAACAAAAGGAATCCTCATCTAACCTCAAATTAGCATCGGCATGTGGGACTTCATGCAAAAAAAACAATTTAGCAACATTAATTTAGAAAAACTCCTAACTAGGGATCTTATCAAAATCAGCAGTTGGTTACCTAAAAGAAACACAATGCAATTGTACAATTTCCTTTCATATTTACCAATTACGATCAGCATTCAAGGAAGTCTTCGTCTCACAGGTACCGTTTCTCGATCAGCATGGGACGGGGCAAAGGGGCAAGGTGGACGGGGCAATTGCCTCACGGCGGCAAGGTAAAACTACTACTTCATGCAAGAGATCAAAGTTAAAGTCTCTAGGGCAAGAATCATTAAAGTCTCTTTCTCTCGATCAGAGAAAGCATCAAAGTCTCTTTCAAAATGGCGTCGCAGCAAGGTGGGCCATAATAGCTGCAATGTCCTGCAAAATGGCGGGTATCGAGCTGGTAATGGCTGCTTTCTTCTTGTGCACCTGGTTTAAATAGACAACAGTTCAAATCCAGTAGGGTCTTCCATTGGAGGGTTCATAGGTTAACTTCAAATTGTCCAATCAAAAACAACAGTTCTCAAGCTTTTACTTAAGCATACATTATCCTTGGAGACGAGTACGCAAGTTGCAACATTTTATACCAATTAACTCACTTTCAGAGCTTCCATTGTCCGCACCTGCAGATTGACCTTGGAGTAAAGAGAAAAATATGCCGGGCTGGCACGAAACCTTAAGATAAGCATGTGAACGATCTCAGTGGAAAAGTACAGCTTCAAGCAAGAATACACGTTTATTAGCACATTGGAAAAATACGAGCATCTAAACCGTGAGACCAGACAACTAGGCCGAAGCCTGCACTAAAGTAATGCTAAGCTAAAACATTTCAAACAAGCAAATCGTAGCACACGTTTATGATTATGTCGGATTAGTGCAATTCTAATACACCACGTTATATAAAGCACGCTTATAAATGTTAGCAAACTACTCTGAGGGAACATTTTGTCCCCGTACAATCTTTATTGGTTTGGTTAAAGTCACACATGATTATTTCACACTACGTTTATGCGTCAATAAATGAAAACCTTCATTTTCTGCTTCATCAGTACCGACTGAGCTAGAGGCCAAAATCTACAGGTAGGCACTGTGCAATAAACAGCTCTGTTTTCTGTAAAAAAATGGGATGTGTCCACTTTGTGTTTTGGGACATTTCCTGTCGCGGGCGCTAGGACTACCCACACAAGTGACGTATCATTTTTATCGGGAGACTTGGGGGAACGCTGGGTGGAAGGAAATTTGTGGCTCCTCTCAGATTCCAGAACATTCTGTCACCAAAATGTGAGGAAAATGTGTTTTTTTAGCCAAATTTTGAGGTTTGCAAAGGATTCTGGGTAACAGAACCTGGTCAGAGCCCCACAAGTCACCCCATCTTGGATTCCCCTAGGTCTCTAGTTTTCAAAAATGCACAGGTTTGGTAGGTTTCCCTAGGTGCCGGCTGAGCTAGAGGCCAAAATCTACAGGTAGGCACTTTACAAAAAACAGCTCTGTTTTCTGTGATGTGTCCACGTTGTGTTTTAGGGCATATCCTGTCGCGGGCGCTAGGTCTACCCACACAAGTGAGGTACCATTTTTATCGGGAGACTTGGGGGAACGCTGAGTGGAAGGAAATTTGTGGCTCCTCTCAGATTCCAGAACTTTCTGTCACCGAAATGTGAGGAAAATGTGTTTTTTTAGCAAAATTTTGAGGTTTGCAAAGGATTCTGGGTAACAGAACCTGGTCAGAGCCCCACAAGTCACCCCATCTTGGATTCCCCTAGGTCTCTAGTTTTCAAAAATGCACAGGTTTGGTAGGTTTCCCTAGGTGCCGGCTGATGTAGAGGACAAAATCTACAGGTAGGCACTTTGCAAAAAACAGCTCTGTTTTCTGTGAAGTGCCCACGTTGTGTTTTGGGGCATATCCTGTCGCGGGCGCTAGGCCTACTCACACAAGTGAGGTACCATTTTTATCGGGAGACTTGGGGGAACGCTGGGTGGAAGGAAATTTGTGGCTCCTCTCAGATTCCAGAACTTGCTGTCACCGAAATGTGAGGAAAATTTGTTTTTTTAGCCAAATTTAGGTTTGCAAAGGATTCTGGGTAACAGAACCTAGTCAGAGCCCCACAAGTCACCCCATCTTGGATTACCCTAGGTCTCTAGTTTTCAAAAATGCACAGGTTTGGTAGGTTTCCCTAGGTGCCGGCTGAGCTAGAGGCCAAAATCTACAGGTAGGCACTGTGCAAAAAACAGCTCTGTTTTCTGTCAAAAAATGGGATGTGTCCACTTTGTGTTTTGGGACATTTCTTGTCGCAGGCGCTAGGACTACCCACACAAGTGAGGTATCATTTTTATCGGGAGACTTGGGGGAACGCTGGGTGGAAGGAAATTTGTGGCTCCTCTCAGATTCCAGAACTTGCTGTCACCGAAATGTGAGGAAATGTGTTTTTTTTGCCAAATTTTGAGGTTTGCAAAGGATTCTGGGTAACAGAACCTGGTCAGAGCCCCACAAGTCACCCCATCTTGGATTTCCCTAGGTCTCTAGTTTTCAAAAATGCACAGGTTTGGTAGGTTTCCCTAGGTGCCGGCTGAGCCAGAGGCCAAAATCTACAGATAGGCACTGTGCAAAAAACAGCTCTGTTTTCTGTCAAAAAATGGGATATGTCCACGTTGTGTTTTGGGGCATATCCTGTCGCGGGCGGTAGGTCTACCCACACAAGTGAGGTACCATTTTAATCGGGAGACTTGGTGGAACGCTGAGTGGAAGGAAATCTGTGGCTCCTCTCAGATTCCAGAACTTTCTGTCACCGAAATGTGAGGAAAATGTGTTTTTATAGCCAGATTTTGAGGTTTGCAAAGGATTTTGGGTAACAGAACCTGGTCAGAGCCCCACAAGTCACCCCATCTTGGATTCCCCTAGGTCTCTAGTTTTTAGAAATGCACAGGTTTGGTAGGTTTCCCTAGGTGCCGGCTGAGCTAGAGGCCAAAATCTACAGGTAGGCACTGTGCAAAAAACAGCTCTGTTTTCTGTCAAAAAATGGGATGTGTCCACTTTGTGTTTTGGGACATTTCCTGTCGCGGGCGCTAGGACTACCCACACAAGTGAGGTATCATTTTTATCGGGAGACTTGGGGGAACGCTGGTTGGAAGGAAATTTGTGGCTCCTCTCAGATTCCAGAACTTTCTGTCACCGAAATGTGAGGAAAATGTGTTTTTTTAGCCAAATTTTGAGATCTGCAAAGGATTCTGGGTAACAGAACCTAGTCAAAGCCCCACAAGTCACCCCATCTTGGATTCCCCTAGGTCTCTAGTTTTCAAAAATGCACAGGTTTGGTAGGTTTCCCTAGGTGCCGGCTGAGTTAGAGGCCAAAATCTACAGGTAGGCACTTTACTAAAAACAGCTGTTTTCTGTGATGTGTCCACGTTGTGTTTTGGGGCATATCCTGTCGCGGGCGCTAGGTCTACCCACACAAGTGAGGTACCATTTTTATCGGGAGACTTGGGGGAACGCTGAGTGGAAGGAAATTTGTGGCTCCTCTCAGATTCCAGAACTTTCTGTCACCGAAATATGAGGAAAATGTGTTTTTTTAGCCAGATTTTGAGGTTTGCAAAGGATTTTGGGTAACAGAACCTGGTCAGAGCCCCACAAGTCACCCCATCTTGGATTCCCCTAGGGCTCTAGTTTTCAAAAATGCACAAGTTTGGTAGGTTTCCCTAGGTGCCGGCTGAGCTAGAGGCCAAAATCTACAGGTAGGCACTTTGCAAAAAACATCTCTGTTTTCTGTGATGTGTCCACGTTGTGTTTTGGGGCATATCCTGTCGCGGGCGCTAGGTCTACCCACACAAGTGAGGTACCATTTTGATCGGGAGACTTGGGGGAACGCTGAGTGGAAGGAAATTTGTGGCTCCTCTCAGATTCCAGAACTTTCTGTCACCGAAATGTGAGGAAAATGTGTTTTTTTAGCCAAATTTTGAGGTTTGCAAAGGATTCTGGGTAACAGAACCTAGTCAAAGCCCCATAAGTCACCCCATCTTGGATTCGCCTAGGTCTCTAGTTTTCAAAAATGCACAGGTTTGGTAGGTTTCCCTAGGTGCCGGCTGAGCTAGAGGCCAAAATCTACAGGTAGGCACTGTGCAAAAAACAGCTCTGTTTTGTGTCAAAAAATGGGATGTGTCCACTTTGTGTTTTGGGACATTTCCTGTCGCGGGCACTAGGACTACCCACACAAGTGAGGTATAATTTTTATCGGGAGACTTGGGGGAACGCTGGTTGGAAAGAAATTTGTGGCTCCTCTCAGATTCCAGAACTTGCTGTCACCGAAATGTGAGGAAATTTGTTTTTTTAGCCAAATTTTGAGGTTTGCAAAGGATTCTGGGTAACAGAACCTGGTCAGAGCCCCACAAGTCACCCCATCTTGGATTTCCCTAGGTCTCTAGTTTTCAAAAATGCACAGGTTGGTAGGTTTTCCTAGGTGCCGGCTGAGCTAGAGTCCAAAATCTACAGGTAGGCACTTTGCAAAAAACAGCTCTGTTTTCTGTGATGTGTCCACGTTGTGTTTTGGGGCATATCCTGTCGCGGGCGCTAGGTCTACCCACACAAGTGAGGTACCATTTTTATCGGGAGACTTGGGGGAACGCTGAGTGGAAGGAAATTTGTGGCTCCTCTCAGATTCCAGAACTTTCTGTCACCGAACTTGAGGAAAATGTGTTTTCTTAGCCAAATGTTGAGGTTTGCAAAGGATTCTGGGTAACAGAACCTGGTCAGAGCCCCACAAGTCACCCCATCTTGGATTTCCCTAGGTCTCTACTTTTAAAAAATGCACAGGTTTGGTAGGGTTCCCTAGGTGCCGGCTGAGCTAGAGGCCAAAATCTACAGGTAGGCACTGTGCAAAAAACAGCTCTGTTTTCTGTCAAAAAATGGGATGTGTCCACTTTGTGTTTTGGGACATTTCCTGTCGCGGGCGCTAGGACTACCCACACAAGTGAGGTATCATTTTTATCGGGAGACTTGGGGGAACGCTGGGTGGAAGGAAATTTGTGGCTCCTCTCAGATTCCAGAACTTGCTGTCACCGAAATGTGAGGAAATGTGTTTTTTTTGCCAAATTTTGAGTTTTGCAAAGGATTCTGGGTAACAGAACCTGGTCAGAGACCTACAAGTCACCCCATCTTGGATTTCCCTAGGTCTCTAGTTTTAAAAAATGCACAGGTTTGGTAGGTTTCCCTAGGTACCGACTGAGCTAGAGGCCAAAATCTACAGGTAGGCACTGTGCAATAAACAGCTCTGTTTTCTGTAAAAAAATGGGATGTGTCCACTTTGTGTTTTGGGACATTTCCTGTCGCGGGTGCTAGGACTACCCACACAAGTGAGGTATCATTTTTATCGGGAGACTTGGGGGAACGCTGGGTGGAAGGAAATTTGTGGCTCCTCTCAGATTCCAGAACATTCTGTCACCAAAATGTGAGGAAAATGTGTTTTTTTAGCCAAATTTTGAGGTTTGCAAAGGATTCTGGGTAACAGAACCTGGTCAGAGCCCCACAAGTCACCCCATCTTGGATTCCCCTAGGTCTCTAGTTTTCAACAATGCACAGGTTTGGTAGGTTTCCCTAGGTGCCGGCTGAGCTAGAGGCCAAAATCTACAGGTAGGCACTTTACAAAAAACAGCTCTGTTTTCTGTGATGTGTCCACGTTGTGTTTTAGGGCATATCCTGTCGCGGGCGCTAGGTCTACCCACACAAGTGAGGTACCATTTTTATCGGGAGACTTGGGGGAACGCTGAGTGGAAGGAAATTTGTGGCTCCTCTCAGATTCCAGAACTTTCTGTCACCGAAATGTGAGGAAAATGTGTTTTTTTAGCCACATTTTGAGGTTTGCAAAGGATTCTGGGTAACAGAACCTGGTCAGAGCCCCACAAGTCACCCCATCTTGGATTCCCCTAGGTCTCTAGTTTTCAAAAATGCACAGGTTTGGTAGGTTTCCCTAGGTGCCGGCTGATGTAGAGGACAAAATCTACAGGTAGGCACTTTGCAAAAAACAGCTCTGTTTTCTGTGAAGTGCCCACGTTGTGTTTTGGGGCATATCCTGTCGCGGGCGCTAGGCCTACTCACACAAGTGAGGTACCATTTTTATCGGGAGACTTGGGGGAACGCTGGGTGGAAGGAAATTTGTGGCTCCTCTCAGATTCCAGAACTTGCTGTCACCGAAATGTGAGGAAAATTTGTTTTTTTAGCCAAATTTTAGGTTTGCAAAGGATTCTGGGTAACAGAACCTAGTCAGAGCCCCACAAGTCACCCCATCTTGGATTTCCCTAGGTCTCTAGTTTTCAAAAATGCACAGGTTTGGTAGGTTTCCCTAGGTGCTGGCTGACCTAGAGGCCAAAATCTACAGGTAGGCACTGTGCAAAAAACAGCTCTGTTTTCTGTCAAAAAATGGGATGTGTCCACTTTGTGTTTTGGAACATTTCCTGTCGCGGGCGCTAGGACTACCCACACAAGTGAGGTATCATTTTTATCGGGAGACTTGGGGGAACGCTGGGTGGAAGGAAATTTGTGGCTCCTCTCAGATTCCCGAACTTTCTGTCACCGAAATGTGAGGAAAATGTGTTTTTTTAGCCACATTTTGAGGTTTGCCAAGGATTCTGGGTAACAGAACCTGGTCAGAGCCCCACAAGTCACCCCATCTTGGATTCCCCTAGGTCTCTAGTTCTCAAAAATGCACAGGTTTGGTAGGTTTCCCTAGGTGCCGGCTGAGCTAGAGGCCAAAATCTACAGGTAGGCACTTTACAAAAAACAGCTCTGTTTTCTGTGATGTGTCCACGTTGTGTTTTAGGGCATATCCTGTCGCGGGCGCTAGGTCTACCCACACAAGTGAGGTACCATTTTTATCGGGAGACTTGGGGGAACGCTGAGTGGAAGGAAATTTGTGGCTCCTCTCAGATTCCAGAACTTTCTGTCACCGAAATGTGAGGAAAATGTGTTTTTTTAGCCAAATTTTGAGGTTTGCAAAGGATTCTGGGTAACAGAACCTGGTCAGAGCCCCACAAGTCACCCCATCTTGGATTCCCCTAGGTCTCTAGTTTTCAAAAATGCACAGGTTTGGTAGGTTTCCCTAGGTGCCGGATGATGTAGAGGACAAAATCTACAGGTAGGCACTTTGCAAAAAACAGCTCTGTTTTCTGTGATGTGTCCACGTTGTGTTTTGGGGCATATCCTGTCGCGGGCGCTAGGTCTACCCACACAAGTGAGGTACCATTTTTATCGGGAGACTTAGGGGAACGCTGAGTGGTAGGAAATTTGTGGCTCCTCTCAGATTCCAGAACTTTCTGTCACCGAAATGTGAGGAAAATGTGTTTTTGTAGCCAAATTTTGAGGTTTGTAAAGGATTCTGGGTAACAGAACCTGGTCAGAGCCCCACAAGTCACCCCATTTTGGATTTCCCTAGGTCTCTAGTGTGCAAAAATGCATAGGTTTGGTTGGTTTCCCTAGGTGCCGGCTGAGCTAGAGGCCAAAATCTACACATAGGCACTGTGCAAAAAACAGCTCTGTTTTCTGTCAAAAAATGGGATGTGTCCACTTTGTGTTCTGGGACATTTCTTGTCGCGGGCGCTAGGACTACCCACACAAGTGAGGTATCATTTTTATCGGGAGACTTGGGGGAACGCTGGGTGGAAGGAAATTTGTGGCTCCTCTCAGATTCCAGAACTTGCTGTCACCGAAATGTGAGGAAATGTGTTTTTTTTGCCAAATTTTGAGGTTTGCAAAGGATTCTGGGTAACAGAACCTGGTCAGAGCCCCACAAGTCACCCCATCTTGGATTTCCCTAGGTCTCTAGTTTTCAAAAATGCACAGGTTTGGTAGGTTTCCCTAGGTGCCGGCTGAGCCAGAGGCCAAAATCTACAGGTAGGCACTGTGCAAAAAACAGCTCTGTTTTCTGTCAAAAAATGGGATGTGTCCACTTTGTGTTTTGGGACATTTCCTGTTGCGGGCGCTAGGACTACCCACACAAGTGAGGTATCATTTTTATCGGGAGACTTGGGGGAACGCTGGGTGGAAGGAAATTTGTGGCTCCTCTCAGATTCCAGAACTTGCTGTCACCGAAATGTGAGGAAATTTGTTTTTTTAGCCAAATTTTGAGGTTTGCAAAGGATTCTGGGTAACAGAACCTGGTCGGAGCCCCACAAGTCACCCCATCTTGGATTCCCCTAGGTCTCTAGTTTTCAAAAATGCACAGGTTTGGTAGGTTTCCCTAGGTGCCGGCTGAGCTAGAGGCCAAAATCTACAGGTAGGCACTTTGCAAAAAACAGCTCTGTTTTCTGTGATGTGTCCACGTTGTGTTTTGGGGCATATTCTGTCGCGGGCGCTAGGTCTACCCACACAAGTGAGGTACCATTTTTATCGGGAGACTTGGGGGAACGCTGAGTGGAAGGAAATTTGTGGCTCCTCTCAGATTCCAGAACTTTCTGTCACCGAAATGAGAGGAAAATTTGTTTTTTTATCCAAATTTTGAGGTTTGCAAAGGATTCTGGGTAACAGAACCTGGTCAGAGCCCCACAAGTCACCCCATCTTGGATTTCCCTAGGTCTCTAGTTTTAAAAAATGCACAGGTTTGGTAGGTTTCCCTAGGTGCCGGCTGAGCTAGAGGCCAAAATCTACAGGTAGGCACTGTGCAAAAAACAGCTCTGTTTTCTGTCAAAAAATGGGATGTGTCCACTTTGTGTTTTGGGACATTTCCTGTCGCGGGCGCTAGGACTACCCACACAAGTGAGGTATCATTTTTATCGGGAGACTTGGGGGAACGCTGGGTGGAAGGAAATTTGTGGCTCCTCTCAGATTCCAGAACTTGCTGTCACCGAAATGTGAGGAAATGTGTTTTTTTTGCCAAATTTTGAGTTTTGCAAAGGATTCTGGGTAACAGAACCTGGTCAGAGCCCTACAAGTCACCCCATCTTGGATTTCCCTAGGTCTCTAGTTTTCAAAAATGCACAGGTTTGGTAGGTTTCCCTAGGTACCGACTGAGCTAGAGGCCAAAATCTACAGGTAGGCACTGTGCAATAAACAGCTCTGTTTTCTGTAAAAAAATGGGATGTGTCCACTTTGTGTTTTGGGACATTTCCTGTCGCGGGCGCTAGGACTACCCACACAAGTGACGTATCATTTTTATCGGGAGACTTGGGGGAACGCTGGGTGGCAGGAAATTTGTGGCTCCTCTCAGATTCCAGAACATTCTGTCACCAAAATGTGAGGAAAATGGGTTTTTTTAGCCAAATTTTGAGGTTTGCAAAGGATTCTGGGTAACAGAACCTGGTCAGAGCCCCACAAGTCACCCCATCTTGGATTCCCCTAGGTCTCTAGTTTTCAACAATGCACAGGTTTGGTAGGTTTCCCTAGGTGCCGGCTGAGCTAGAGGCCAAAATCTACAGGTAGGCACTTTACAAAAAACAGCTCTGTTTTCTGTGATGTGTCCACGTTGTGTTTTAGGGCATATCCTGTCGCGGGCGCTAGGTCTACCCACACAAGTGAGGTACCATTTTTATCGGGAGACTTGGGGGAACGCTGAGTGGAAGGAAATTTGTGGCTCCTCTCAGATTCCAGAACTTTCTGTCACCGAAATGTGAGGAAAATGTGTTTTTGTTAGCCAAATTTTGAGGTTTGCAAAGGATTCTGGGTAACAGAACCTGGTCAGAGCCCCACAAGTCACCCCATCTTGGATTTCCCTAGGTCTCTAGTTTTCAAAAATGCACAGGTTTGGTAGGTTTCCCTAGGTGCCGGCTGATGTAGAGGACAAAATCTACAGGTAGGCACTTTGCAAAAAACAGCTCTGTTTTCTGTGAAGTGCCCACGTTGTGTTTTGGGGCATATCCTGTCGCGGGCGCTAGGCCTACTCACACAAGTGAGGTACCATTTTTATCGGGAGACTTGGGGGAACGCTGGGTGGAAGGAAATTTGTGGCTCCTCTCAGATTCCAGAACTTGCTGTCACCGAAATGTGAGGAAAATTTGTTTTTTTAGCCAAATTTTAGGTTTGCAAAGGATTCTGGGTAACAGAACCTAGTCAGAGCCCCACAAGTCACCCCATCTTGGATTACCCTAGGTCTCTAGTTTTCAAAAATGCACAGGTTTGGTAGGTTTCCCTAGGTGCCGGCTGAGCTAGAGGCCAAAATCTACAGGTAGGCACTTTGCAAAAAACAGCTCTGTTTTCTGTGATGTGTCCACGTTGTGTTTTGGGGCATATCCTGTCGCGGGCGCTAGGTCTACCCACACAAGTGAGGTACCATTTTTATTGGGAGACTTAGGGGAACGCTGAGTGGTAGGAAATTTGTGGCTCCTCTCAGATTCCAGAACTTTCTGTCACCGAAATGTGAGGAAAATGTGTTTTTGTAGCCAAATTTTGAGGTTTGCAAAGGATTCTGGGTAACAGAACCTGGTCAGAGCCCCACAAGTCACCCCATCTTGGATTTCTCTAGGTCTCTAGTTTTCAAAAATGCATAGGTTTGGTTGGTTTCCCTAGGTGCCGGCTGAGCTAGAGGCCAAAATCTACAGGTAGGCACTGTGCAAAAAACAGCTCTGTTTTCTGTCAAAAAATGGGATGTGTCCACTTTGTGTTTTGGGACATTTCTTGTCGCGGGCGCTAGGACTACCCACACAAGTGAGGTATCATTTCTATCGGGAGACTTGGGGGAAGGTTGGGTGGAAGGAAACTTGTGGCTCCTCTCAGATTCCAGAACTTGCTGTCACCGAAATGTGAGGAAATGTGTTTTTTTTGCCAAATTTTGAGGTTTGCGAAGGATTCTGGGTAACAGAACCTGGTCAGAGCCCCACAAGTCACCCCATCTTGGATTTCCCTAGGTCTCTAGTTTTCAAAAATGCACAGGTTTGGTAGGTTTCCCTAGGTGCCGGCTGAGCTAGAGGCCAAAATCTACAGGTATGCACTGTGCAAAAAACAGCTCTGTTTTCTGTCAAAAAATGGGATGTGTCCACTTTGTGTTTTGGGACATTTCCTGTCGCGGGCGCTAGGACTACCCACACAAGTGAGGTATCATTTTTATCGGGAGACTTGGGGGAACGCTGGGTGGAAGGAAATTTGTGGCTCCTCTCAGATTCCCGAACTTTCTGTCACCGAAATGTGAGGAAAATGTGTTTTTTTAGCCACATTTTGAGGTTTGCAAAGGATTCTGGGTAACAGAACCTGGTCAGAGCCCCACAAGTCACCCCATCTTGGTTTCCCCTAGGTCTCTAGTTCTCAAAAATGCACAGGTTTGGTAGGTTTCCCTAGGTGCCGGCTGAGCTAGAGGCCAAAATCTACAGGTAGGCACTTTACAAAAAACAGCTCTGTTTTCTGTGATGTGTCCACGTTGTGTTTTGGGGCATATCCTGTCGCGGGCGGTAGGTCTACCCACACAAGTGAGGTACCATTTTTATCGGGAGACTTGGGGGAACGCTGAGTGGAAGGAAATTTGTGGCTCCTCTCAGATTCCAGAACTTTCTGTCACCGAAATGTGAGGAAAATTTGTTTTTTTAGCCAAATTTTGAGGTTTGCAAAGGATTCTGGGTAACAGAACCTGGTCAGAGCCCCACAAGTCAACCCATCTTGGATTCCCCTAGGTCTCTAGTTTTCAACAATGCACAGGTTTGGTAGGTTTCCCTAGGTGCCGGCTGAGCTAGAGGCCAAAATCTACAGGTAGGCACTTTACAAAAAACAGCTCTGTTTTCTGTGATGTGTCCACGTTGTGTTTTAGGGCATATCCTGTCGCGGGCGCTAGGTCTACCCACACAAGTGAGGTACCATTTTTATCGGGAGACTTGGGGGAACGCTGAGTGGATGGAAATTTATGGCTCCTCTCAGATTCCAGAACTTTCTGTCACCGAAATGTGAGGAAAATGTGTTTTTTTAGCCAAATTTTGAGGTTTGCAAAGGATTCTGGGTAACAGAACCTGGTCAGAGCCCCACAAGTCACCCCATCTTGGATTCCCCTAGGTCTCTAGTTTTCAAAAATGCACAGGTTTGGTAGGTTTCCCTAGGTGCCGGCTGATGTAGAGGACAAAATCTACAGGTAGGCACTTTGCAAAAAACAGCTCTGTTTTCTGTGAAGTGCCCACGTTGTGTTTTGGGGCATATCCTGTCGCGGGCGCTAGGCCTACTCACACAAGTGAGGTACCATTTTTATCGGGAGACTTGGGGGAACGCTGGGTGGAAGGAAATTTGTGGCTCCTCTCAGATTCCAGAACTTGCTGTCACCGAAATGTGAGGAAAATTTGTTTTTTTAGCCAAATTTTAGGTTTGCAAAGGATTCTGGGTAACAGAACCTAGTCAGAGCCCCACAAGTCACCCCATCTTGGATTACCCTAGGTCTCTAGTTTTCAAAAATGCACAGGTTTGGTAGGTTTCCCTAGGTGCCGGCTGAGCTAGAGGCCAAAATCTACAGGTAGGCACTTTGCAAAAAACAGCTCTGTTTTCTGTGATGTGTCCACGTTGTGTTTTGGGGCATATCCTGTCGCGGGCGCTAGGTCTACCCACACAAGTGAGGTACCATTTTTATCGGGAGACTTAGGGGAACGCTGAGTGGTAGGAAATTTGTGGCTCCTCTCAGATTCCAGAACTTTCTGTCACCGAAATGTGAGGAAAATGTGTTTTTGTAGCCAAATTTTGAGGTTTGCAAAGGATTCTGGGTAACAGAACCTGGTCAGAGCCCCACAAGTCACCCCATCTTGGATTTCCCTAGGTCTCTAGTTTTCAAAAATGCACTGGTTTGGTAGGTTTCCCTAGGTGCCGGCTAGGCTAGAGGCCAAAATATACAGGTAGGCACTGTGCAAAAAACAGCTCTGTTTTCTGTCAAAAAATGGGATGTGTCCACTTTGTGTTTTGGGACATTTCCTGTCGCGGGCGCTAGGACTACCCACACAAGTGAGGTATCATTTTTATCGGGAGACTTGGGGAAACGCTGGGTGGAAGGAAATTTGTGGCTCCTCTCAGATTCCAGAACTTGCTGTCACCGAAATGTGAGGAAATGTGTTTTTTTTGCCAAATTTTGAGGTTTGCAAAGGATTCTGGGTAACAGAACCTGGTCAGAGCCCCACAAGTCACCCCATCTTGGATTTCCCTAGGTCTCTAGTTTTCAAAAATGCACAGGTTTGGTAGGTTTCCCTAGGTGCCGGCTGAGATAGAGGCCAAAATCTACAGGTAGGCACTTTACAAAAAACAGCTCTGTTTTCTGTGATGTGTCCACGTTGTGTTTTGGGGCATATCCTGTCGCGGGCGGTAGGTCTACCCACACAAGTGAGGTACCATTTTTATCGGGAGACTTGGGGGAACGCTGAGTGGAAGGAAATTTGTGGCTCCTCTCAGATTCCAGAACTTTCTGTCACCGAAATGTGAGGAAAATTTGTTTTTTTAGCCAAATTTTGAGGTTGGCAAAGGATTCTCGGTAACAGAACCTGGTCAGAGCCCCACAAGTCACCCCATCTTGGATTTCCCTAGGTCTCTAGTTTTCAAAAATGCACAGGTTTGGTAGGTTTCCCTAGGTGCCGGCTGAGCTAGAGGCCAAAATCTACAGGTAGGCACTGTGCAAAAAAACAGCTCTGTTTTCTGTCAAAAAATGGGATGTGTCCACTTTGTGTTTTGGGACATTTCCTGTCACGGGCGCTGGGACTACCCACACAAGTGAGGTATAATTTTTATCGGGAGACTTGGGGGAACGCTGGTTGGAAGGAAATTTGTGGGTCCTCTCAGATTCCAGAACTTGCTGTCACCGAAATGTGAGGAAATGTGTTTTTTTAGCCACATTTTGAGGTTTGCAAAGGATTCTGGGTAACAGAACCTGGTCAGAGCCCCACAAGTCAACCCATCTTGGATTCCCCTAGGTCTCTAGTTTTCAAAAATGCACAGGTTTGGGAGGTTTCCCTAGGTGCCGGCTGAGCTAGAGGCCAAAATCTACAGGTAGGCACTTTACAAAAAACAGCTCTGTTTTCAGTGATGTGTCCACGTTGTGTTTTGGGGCATATCTTGTTGCGGGCGCTAGGTCTACCCACACAAGTGAGGTACCATTTTTATCGGGAGACTTGGGGGAACGCTGAGTGGAAGGAAATTTGTGGCTCCTCTCAGATTCCAGAACTTTCTGTCACCGAAATGTGAGGAAAATTTGTTTTTTTAGCCAAATTTTGAGGTTTGCAAAGGATTCTGGGTAACAGAACCTGGTCAGAGCCCCACAAGTCACCCCATCTTGGATTTCCCTAGGTCTCTAGTTTTAAAAAATGCACAGGTTTGGTAGGTTTCCCTAGGTGCCGGCTGAGCTAGAGGCCAAAATCTACAGGTAGGCACTGTGCAAAAAACAGCTCTGTTTTCTGTCAAAAAATGGGATGTGTCCACTTTGTGTTTTGGGACATTTCCTGTCACGGGCGCTAGGACTACCCACACAAGTGAGGTATCATTTTTATCGGGAGACTTGGGGGAACGCTGGTTGGAAGGAAATTTGTGGCTCCTCTCAGATTCCAGAACTTGCTGTCACCGAAATGTGAGGAAATGTGTTTTTTTTGCCAAATTTTGAGTTTTGCAAAGGATTCTGGGTAACAGAACCTGGTCAGAGACCTACAAGTCACCCCATCTTGGATTTCCCTAGGTCTCTAGTTTTAAAAAATGCACAGGTTTGGTAGGTTTCCCTAGGTACCGACTGAGCTAGAGGCCAAAATCTACAGGTAGGCACTGTGCAATAAACAGCTCTGTTTTCTGTAAAAAAATGGGATGTGTCCACTTTGTGTTTTGGGACATTTCCTGTCGCGGGTGCTAGGACTACCCACACAAGTGAGGTATCATTTTTATCGGGAGACTTGGGGGAACGCTGGGTGGAAGGAAATTTGTGGCTCCTCTCAGATTCCAGAACATTCTGTCACCAAAATGTGAGGAAAATGTGTTTTTTTAGCCAAATTTTGAGGTTTGCAAAGGATTCTGGGTAACAGAACCTGGTCAGAGCCCCACAAGTCACCCCATCTTGGATTCCCCTAGGTCTCTAGTTTTCAACAATGCACAGGTTTGGTAGGTTTCCCTAGGTGCCGGCTGAGCTAGAGGCCAAAATCTACAGGTAGGCACTTTACAAAAAACAGCTCTGTTTTCTGTGATGTGTCCACGTTGTGTTTTAGGGCATATCCTGTCGCGGGCGCTAGGTCTACCCACACAAGTGAGGTACCATTTTTATCGGGAGACTTGGGGGAACGCTGAGTGGAAGGAAATTTGTGGCTCCTCTCAGATTCCAGAACTTTCTGTCACCGAAATGTGAGGAAAATGTGTTTTTTTAGCCACATTTTGAGGTTTGCAAAGGATTCTGGGTAACAGAACCTGGTCAGAGCCCCACAAGTCACCCCATCTTGGATTCCCCTAGGTCTCTAGTTTTCAAAAATGCACAGGTTTGGTAGGTTTCCCTAGGTGCCGGCTGATGTAGAGGACAAAATCTACAGGTAGGCACTTTGCAAAAAACAGCTCTGTTTTCTGTGAAGTGCCCACGTTGTGTTTTGGGGCATATCCTGTCGCGGGCGCTAGGCCTACTCACACAAGTGAGGTACCATTTTTATCGGGAGACTTGGGGGAACGCTGGGTGGAAGGAAATTTGTGGCTCCTCTCAGATTCCAGAACTTGCTGTCACCGAAATGTGAGGAAAATTTGTTTTTTTAGCCAAATTTTAGGTTTGCAAAGGATTCTGGGTAACAGAACCTAGTCAGAGCCCCACAAGTCACCCCATCTTGGATTTCCCTAGGTCTCTAGTTTTCAAAAATGCACAGGTTTGGTAGGTTTCCCTAGGTGCTGGCTGACCTAGAGGCCAAAATCTACAGGTAGGCACTGTGCAAAAAACAGCTCTGTTTTCTGTCAAAAAATGGGATGTGTCCACTTTGTGTTTTGGAACATTTCCTGTCGCGGGCGCTAGGACTACCCACACAAGTGAGGTATCATTTTTATCGGGAGACTTGGGGGAACGCTGGGTGGAAGGAAATTTGTGGCTCCTCTCAGATTCCCGAACTTTCTGTCACCGAAATGTGAGGAAAATGTGTTTTTTTAGCCACATTTTGAGGTTTGCCAAGGATTCTGGGTAACAGAACCTGGTCAGAGCCCCACAAGTCACCCCATCTTGGATTCCCCTAGGTCTCTAGTTCTCAAAAATGCACAGGTTTGGTAGGTTTCCCTAGGTGCCGGCTGAGCTAGAGGCCAAAATCTACAGGTAGGCACTTTACAAAAAACAGCTCTGTTTTCTGTGATGTGTCCACGTTGTGTTTTAGGGCATATCCTGTCGCGGGCGCTAGGTCTACCCACACAAGTGAGGTACCATTTTTATCGGGAGACTTGGGGGAACGCTGAGTGGAAGGAAATTTGTGGCTCCTCTCAGATTCCAGAACTTTCTGTCACCGAAATGTGAGGAAAATGTGTTTTTTTAGCCAAATTTTGAGGTTTGCAAAGGATTCTGGGTAACAGAACCTGGTCAGAGCCCCACAAGTCACCCCATCTTGGATTCCCCTAGGTCTCTAGTTTTCAAAAATGCACAGGTTTGGTAGGTTTCCCTAGGTGCCGGATGATGTAGAGGACAAAATCTACAGGTAGGCACTTTGCAAAAAACAGCTCTGTTTTCTGTGATGTGTCCACGTTGTGTTTTGGGGCATATCCTGTCGCGGGCGCTAGGTCTACCCACACAAGTGAGGTACCATTTTTATCGGGAGACTTAGGGGAACGCTGAGTGGTAGGAAATTTGTGGCTCCTCTCAGATTCCAGAACTTTCTGTCACCGAAATGTGAGGAAAATGTGTTTTTGTAGCCAAATTTTGAGGTTTGTAAAGGATTCTGGGTAACAGAACCTGGTCAGAGCCCCACAAGTCACCCCATTTTGGATTTCCCTAGGTCTCTAGTGTGCAAAAATGCATAGGTTTGGTTGGTTTCCCTAGGTGCCGGCTGAGCTAGAGGCCAAAATCTACACATAGGCACTGTGCAAAAAACAGCTCTGTTTTCTGTCAAAAAATGGGATGTGTCCACTTTGTGTTCTGGGACATTTCTTGTCGCGGGCGCTAGGACTACCCACACAAGTGAGGTATCATTTTTATCGGGAGACTTGGGGGAACGCTGGGTGGAAGGAAATTTGTGGCTCCTCTCAGATTCCAGAACTTGCTGTCACCGAAATGTGAGGAAATGTGTTTTTTTTGCCAAATTTTGAGGTTTGCAAAGGATTCTGGGTAACAGAACCTGGTCAGAGCCCCACAAGTCACCCCATCTTGGATTTCCCTAGGTCTCTAGTTTTCAAAAATGCACAGGTTTGGTAGGTTTCCCTAGGTGCCGGCTGAGCCAGAGGCCAAAATCTACAGGTAGGCACTGTGCAAAAAACAGCTCTGTTTTCTGTCAAAAAATGGGATGTGTCCACTTTGTGTTTTGGGACATTTCCTGTTGCGGGCGCTAGGACTACCCACACAAGTGAGGTATCATTTTTATCGGGAGACTTGGGGGAACGCTGGGTGGAAGGAAATTTGTGGCTCCTCTCAGATTCCAGAACTTGCTGTCACCGAAATGTGAGGAAATTTGTTTTTTTAGCCAAATTTTGAGGTTTGCAAAGGATTCTGGGTAACAGAACCTGGTCGGAGCCCCACAAGTCACCCCATCTTGGATTCCCCTAGGTCTCTAGTTTTCAAAAATGCACAGGTTTGGTAGGTTTCCCTAGGTGCCGGCTGAGCTAGAGGCCAAAATCTACAGGTAGGCACTTTGCAAAAAACAGCTCTGTTTTCTGTGATGTGTCCACGTTGTGTTTTGGGGCATATTCTGTCGCGGGCGCTAGGTCTACCCACACAAGTGAGGTACCATTTTTATCGGGAGACTTGGGGGAACGCTGAGTGGAAGGAAATTTGTGGCTCCTCTCAGATTCCAGAACTTTCTGTCACCGAAATGTGAGGAAAATGTGTTTTTTTATCCAAATTTTGAGGTTTGCAAAGGATTCTGGGTAACAGAACCTGGTCAGAGCCCCACAAGTCACCCCATCTTGGATTTCCCTAGGTCTCTAGTTTTAAAAAATGCACAGGTTTGGTAGGTTTCCCTAGGTGCCGGCTGAGCTAGAGGCCAAAATCTACAGGTAGGCACTGTGCAAAAAACAGCTCTGTTTTCTGTCAAAAAATGGGATGTGTCCACTTTGTGTTTTGGGACATTTCCTGTCGCGGGCGCTAGGACTACCCACACAAGTGAGGTATCATTTTTATCGGGAGACTTGGGGGAACGCTGGGTGGAAGGAAATTTGTGGCTCCTCTCAGATTCCAGAACTTGCTGTCACCGAAATGTGAGGAAATGTGTTTTTTTTGCCAAATTTTGAGTTTTGCAAAGGATTCTGGGTAACAGAACCTGGTCAGAGCCCTACAAGTCACCCCATCTTGGATTTCCCTAGGTCTCTAGTTTTCAAAAATGCACAGGTTTGGTAGGTTTCCCTAGGTACCGACTGAGCTAGAGGCCAAAATCTACAGGTAGGCACTGTGCAATAAACAGCTCTGTTTTCTGTAAAAAAATGGGATGTGTCCACTTTGTGTTTTGGGACATTTCCTGTCGCGGGCGCTAGGACTACCCACACAAGTGACGTATCATTTTTATCGGGAGACTTGGGGGAACGCTGGGTGGCAGGAAATTTGTGGCTCCTCTCAGATTCCAGAACATTCTGTCACCAAAATGTGAGGAAAATGGGTTTTTTTAGCCAAATTTTGAGGTTTGCAAAGGATTCTGGGTAACAGAACCTGGTCAGAGCCCCACAAGTCACCCCATCTTGGATTCCCCTAGGTCTCTAGTTTTCAACAATGCACAGGTTTGGTAGGTTTCCCTAGGTGCCGGCTGAGCTAGAGGCCAAAATCTACAGGTAGGCACTTTACAAAAAACAGCTCTGTTTTCTGTGATGTGTCCACGTTGTGTTTTAGGGCATATCCTGTCGCGGGCGCTAGGTCTACCCACACAAGTGAGGTACCATTTTTATCGGGAGACTTGGGGGAACGCTGAGTGGAAGGAAATTTGTGGCTCCTCTCAGATTCCAGAACTTTCTGTCACCGAAATGTGAGGAAAATGTGTTTTTGTTAGCCAAATTTTGAGGTTTGCAAAGGATTCTGGGTAACAGAACCTGGTCAGAGCCCCACAAGTCACCCCATCTTGGATTTCCCTAGGTCTCTAGTTTTCAAAAATGCACAGGTTTGGTAGGTTTCCCTAGGTGCCGGCTGATGTAGAGGACAAAATCTACAGGTAGGCACTTTGCAAAAAACAGCTCTGTTTTCTGTGAAGTGCCCACGTTGTGTTTTGGGGCATATCCTGTCGCGGGCGCTAGGCCTACTCACACAAGTGAGGTACCATTTTTATCGGGAGACTTGGGGGAACGCTGGGTGGAAGGAAATTTGTGGCTCCTCTCAGATTCCAGAACTTGCTGTCACCGAAATGTGAGGAAAATTTGTTTTTTTAGCCAAATTTTAGGTTTGCAAAGGATTCTGGGTAACAGAACCTAGTCAGAGCCCCACAAGTCACCCCATCTTGGATTACCCTAGGTCTCTAGTTTTCAAAAATGCACAGGTTTGGTAGGTTTCCCTAGGTGCCGGCTGAGCTAGAGGCCAAAATCTACAGGTAGGCACTTTGCAAAAAACAGCTCTGTTTTCTGTGATGTGTCCACGTTGTGTTTTGGGGCATATCCTGTCGCGGGCGCTAGGTCTACCCACACAAGTGAGGTACCATTTTTATTGGGAGACTTAGGGGAACGCTGAGTGGTAGGAAATTTGTGGCTCCTCTCAGATTCCAGAACTTTCTGTCACCGAAATGTGAGGAAAATGTGTTTTTGTAGCCAAATTTTGAGGTTTGCAAAGGATTCTGGGTAACAGAACCTGGTCAGAGCCCCACAAGTCACCCCATCTTGGATTTCTCTAGGTCTCTAGTTTTCAAAAATGCATAGGTTTGGTTGGTTTCCCTAGGTGCCGGCTGAGCTAGAGGCCAAAATCTACAGGTAGGCACTGTGCAAAAAACAGCTCTGTTTTCTGTCAAAAAATGGGATGTGTCCACTTTGTGTTTTGGGACATTTCTTGTCGCGGGCGCTAGGACTACCCACACAAGTGAGGTATCATTTCTATCGGGAGACTTGGGGGAAGGTTGGGTGGAAGGAAACTTGTGGCTCCTCTCAGATTCCAGAACTTGCTGTCACCGAAATGTGAGGAAATGTGTTTTTTTTGCCAAATTTTGAGGTTTGCGAAGGATTCTGGGTAACAGAACCTGGTCAGAGCCCCACAAGTCACCCCATCTTGGATTTCCCTAGGTCTCTAGTTTTCAAAAATGCACAGGTTTGGTAGGTTTCCCTAGGTGCCGGCTGAGCTAGAGGCCAAAATCTACAGGTATGCACTGTGCAAAAAACAGCTCTGTTTTCTGTCAAAAAATGGGATGTGTCCACTTTGTGTTTTGGGACATTTCCTGTCGCGGGCGCTAGGACTACCCACACAAGTGAGGTATCATTTTTATCGGGAGACTTGGGGGAACGCTGGGTGGAAGGAAATTTGTGGCTCCTCTCAGATTCCCGAACTTTCTGTCACCGAAATGTGAGGAAAATGTGTTTTTTTAGCCACATTTTGAGGTTTGCAAAGGATTCTGGGTAACAGAACCTGGTCAGAGCCCCACAAGTCACCCCATCTTGGTTTCCCCTAGGTCTCTAGTTCTCAAAAATGCACAGGTTTGGTAGGTTTCCCTAGGTGCCGGCTGAGCTAGAGGCCAAAATCTACAGGTAGGCACTTTACAAAAAACAGCTCTGTTTTCTGTGATGTGTCCACGTTGTGTTTTGGGGCATATCCTGTCGCGGGCGGTAGGTCTACCCACACAAGTGAGGTACCATTTTTATCGGGAGACTTGGGGGAACGCTGAGTGGAAGGAAATTTGTGGCTCCTCTCAGATTCCAGAACTTTCTGTCACCGAAATGTGAGGAAAATTTGTTTTTTTAGCCAAATTTTGAGGTTTGCAAAGGATTCTGGGTAACAGAACCTGGTCAGAGCCCCACAAGTCAACCCATCTTGGATTCCCCTAGGTCTCTAGTTTTCAACAATGCACAGGTTTGGTAGGTTTCCCTAGGTGCCGGCTGAGCTAGAGGCCAAAATCTACAGGTAGGCACTTTACAAAAAACAGCTCTGTTTTCTGTGATGTGTCCACGTTGTGTTTTAGGGCATATCCTGTCGCGGGCGCTAGGTCTACCCACACAAGTGAGGTACCATTTTTATCGGGAGACTTGGGGGAACGCTGAGTGGATGGAAATTTATGGCTCCTCTCAGATTCCAGAACTTTCTGTCACCGAAATGTGAGGAAAATGTGTTTTTTTAGCCAAATTTTGAGGTTTGCAAAGGATTCTGGGTAACAGAACCTGGTCAGAGCCCCACAAGTCACCCCATCTTGGATTCCCCTAGGTCTCTAGTTTTCAAAAATGCACAGGTTTGGTAGGTTTCCCTAGGTGCCGGCTGATGTAGAGGACAAAATCTACAGGTAGGCACTTTGCAAAAAACAGCTCTGTTTTCTGTGAAGTGCCCACGTTGTGTTTTGGGGCATATCCTGTCGCGGGCGCTAGGCCTACTCACACAAGTGAGGTACCATTTTTATCGGGAGACTTGGGGGAACGCTGGGTGGAAGGAAATTTGTGGCTCCTCTCAGATTCCAGAACTTGCTGTCACCGAAATGTGAGGAAAATTTGTTTTTTTAGCCAAATTTTAGGTTTGCAAAGGATTCTGGGTAACAGAACCTAGTCAGAGCCCCACAAGTCACCCCATCTTGGATTACCCTAGGTCTCTAGTTTTCAAAAATGCACAGGTTTGGTAGGTTTCCCTAGGTGCCGGCTGAGCTAGAGGCCAAAATCTACAGGTAGGCACTTTGCAAAAAACAGCTCTGTTTTCTGTGATGTGTCCACGTTGTGTTTTGGGGCATATCCTGTCGCGGGCGCTAGGTCTACCCACACAAGTGAGGTACCATTTTTATCGGGAGACTTAGGGGAACGCTGAGTGGTAGGAAATTTGTGGCTCCTCTCAGATTCCAGAACTTTCTGTCACCGAAATGTGAGGAAAATGTGTTTTTGTAGCCAAATTTTGAGGTTTGCAAAGGATTCTGGGTAACAGAACCTGGTCAGAGCCCCACAAGTCACCCCATCTTGGATTTCCCTAGGTCTCTAGTTTTCAAAAATGCACTGGTTTGGTAGGTTTCCCTAGGTGCCGGCTAGGCTAGAGGCCAAAATATACAGGTAGGCACTGTGCAAAAAACAGCTCTGTTTTCTGTCAAAAAATGGGATGTGTCCACTTTGTGTTTTGGGACATTTCCTGTCGCGGGCGCTAGGACTACCCACACAAGTGAGGTATCATTTTTATCGGGAGACTTGGGGAAACGCTGGGTGGAAGGAAATTTGTGGCTCCTCTCAGATTCCAGAACTTGCTGTCACCGAAATGTGAGGAAATGTGTTTTTTTTGCCAAATTTTGAGGTTTGCAAAGGATTCTGGGTAACAGAACCTGGTCAGAGCCCCACAAGTCACCCCATCTTGGATTTCCCTAGGTCTCTAGTTTTCAAAAATGCACAGGTTTGGTAGGTTTCCCTAGGTGCCGGCTGAGATAGAGGCCAAAATCTACAGGTAGGCACTTTACAAAAAACAGCTCTGTTTTCTGTGATGTGTCCACGTTGTGTTTTGGGGCATATCCTGTCGCGGGCGGTAGGTCTACCCACACAAGTGAGGTACCATTTTTATCGGGAGACTTGGGGGAACGCTGAGTGGAAGGAAATTTGTGGCTCCTCTCAGATTCCAGAACTTTCTGTCACCGAAATGTGAGGAAAATTTGTTTTTTTAGCCAAATTTTGAGGTTGGCAAAGGATTCTCGGTAACAGAACCTGGTCAGAGCCCCACAAGTCACCCCATCTTGGATTTCCCTAGGTCTCTAGTTTTCAAAAATGCACAGGTTTGGTAGGTTTCCCTAGGTGCCGGCTGAGCTAGAGGCCAAAATCTACAGGTAGGCACTGTGCAAAAAAACAGCTCTGTTTTCTGTCAAAAAATGGGATGTGTCCACTTTGTGTTTTGGGACATTTCCTGTCGCGGGCGCTGGGACTACCCACACAAGTGAGGTATAATTTTTATCGGGAGACTTGGGGGAACGCTGGTTGGAAGGAAATTTGTGGGTCCTCTCAGATTCCAGAACTTGCTGTCACCGAAATGTGAGGAAATGTGTTTTTTTAGCCACATTTTGAGGTTTGCAAAGGATTCTGGGTAACAGAACCTGGTCAGAGCCCCACAAGTCAACCCATCTTGGATTCCCCTAGGTCTCTAGTTTTCAAAAATGCACAGGTTTGGGAGGTTTCCCTAGGTGCCGGCTGAGCTAGAGGCCAAAATCTACAGGTAGGCACTTTACAAAAAACAGCTCTGTTTTCAGTGATGTGTCCACGTTGTGTTTTGGGGCATATCTTGTTGCGGGCGCTAGGTCTACCCACACAAGTGAGGTACCATTTTTATCGGGAGACTTGGGGGAACGCTGAGTGGAAGGAAATTTGTGGCTCCTCTCAGATTCCAGAACTTTCTGTCACCGAAATGTGAGGAAAATTTGTTTTTTTAGCCAAATTTTGAGGTTTGCAAAGGATTCTGGGTAACAGAACCTGGTCAGAGCCCCACAAGTCACCCCATCTTGGATTTCCCTAGGTCTCTAGTTTTAAAAAATGCACAGGTTTGGTAGGTTTCCCTAGGTGCCGGCTGAGCTAGAGGCCAAAATCTACAGGTAGGCACTGTGCAAAAAACAGCTCTGTTTTCTGTCAAAAAATGGGATGTGTCCACTTTGTGTTTTGGGACATTTCCTGTCACGGGCGCTAGGACTACCCACACAAGTGAGGTATCATTTTTATCGGGAGACTTGGGGGAACGCTGGTTGGAAGGAAATTTGTGGCTCCTCTCAGATTCCAGAACTTGCTGTCACCGAAATGTGAGAAAATGTGTTTTTTTAGCCACATTTTGAGGTTTGCAAAGGATTCTGGGTAACAGAACCTGGTCAGAGCCCCACAAGTCACCCCATCTTGGATTCCCCTAGGTCTCTAGTTTTAAAAAATGCACAGGTTTGGTAGGTTTCCCTAGGTGCCGGCTGAGCTAGAGGACAAAATCTACAGGTAGGCACTTTGCAAAAAACAGCTCTGTTTTCTGTGATGTGCCCACGTTGTGTTTTGGGGCATATCCTGTCGCGGGCGCTAGGCCTACTCACACAGGTGAGGTACCATTTTTATCGGGAGACTTGGGGGAACGCTGGGTGGAAGGAAATTTGTGGCTCCTCTCAGATTCCAGAACTTGCTGTCACCGAAATGTGAGGAAAATTTGTTTTTTTAGCCACATTTTGAGGTTTGCAAAGGATTCTGGGTAACAGAACCTGGTCAGAGCCCCACAAGTCACCCCATCTTGGATTCCCCTAGGTCTCTAGTTTTAAAAAATGCACAGGTTTGGTAGGTTTCCCTAGGTGCCGGCTGAGCTAGAGGCCAAAATCTACAGGTAGGCACTTTGCAAAAAACAGCTCTGTTCTCTGTGATGTGTCCATGTTGTGTTTTGGGGCATATCCTGTCGCGGGCGCTAGGTCTACCCACACAAGTGAGGTACCATTTTTATCGGAAGACTTGGGGGAACGCTGAGTGGAAGGAAATTTGTGGCTCCTCTCACATTCCAGAACTTTCTGTCACCGAAATGTGAGGAAAATGTGTTTTTTTAGCCAAATTTTGAGGTTTGCAAAGGATTCTGGGTAACAGAACCTGGTCAGAGCCCCACAAGTCACCCCATCTTGGATTTCCCTAGGTCTCTAGTTTTCAAAAATGCACATGTTTGGTAGGTTTCCCTAGGTGCCGGCTGAGCTAGAGGCCAAAATCTACAGGTAGGCACTGTGCAAAAAACAGCTCTGTTTTCTGTCAAAAAATGGGATGTGTCCACTTTGTGTTTTAGGACATTTCCTGTCGCGGGCGCAAGGACTACCCACACAAGTGAGGTATCATTTTTATCGGGAGACTTGGGGGAACGCTGGGTGGAAGGTAATTTGTGGCTCCTCTCAGATTCCAGAACTTGCTGTCACCGAAATGTGAGGAAATGTGTTTTTTTTGCCAAATTTTGAGGTTTGCAAAGGATTCTGGGTAACAGAACCTGGTCAGAGCCCCACAAGTCACCCCATCTTGGATTTCCCTAGGTCTCTAGTTTTAAAAAATGCACAGGTTTGGTAGGTTTCCCTAGGTGCCGGCTGAGCTCGAGGCCAAAATCTACACGTAGGCACTGTGCAAAAAACAGCTCTGTTTTCTGTCAAAAAATGGGATGTGTCCACTTTGTGTTTTGGGACATTTCCTGTCGCGGGCGCTAGGACTACCCACACAAGTGAGGTATCATTTTTATCGGGAGACTTGGGGGAACGCTAGGTGGAAGGAAATTTGTGGCTCCTCTCAGATTCCACAACTTTCTGTCACCGAAATGTGAGGAAAATGTGTTTTTTTAGCCAAATTGTGAGGTTTGCAAAGGATTCTGGGTAACAGAACCTGGTCAGATCCCCACAAGTCACGCCATCTTGGATTCCCCTAGGTCTCTAGTTTTCAAAAATGCACAGGTTTGCTAGGTTTCCCTAGGTGCCGGCTGAGCTAGAGGCCAAAATCTACAGGTAGGCACTTTACAAAAAACAGCTCTGTTTTCTGTGATGTGTCCACGTTGTGTTTTGGGGTATATCCTGTCGCGGGCGCTAGGTCTACCCACACAAGTGAGGTACCATTTTTATAGGGAGACTTGGGGGGAACGCTGAGTGGAAGGAAATTTGTGGCTCCTCTGAGATTCCACAACTTTCTGTCACCGAAATGTGAGGAAAATGAGTTTTTTTAGCCAGATTTTGAGGTTTGCAAAGGATTCTGGGTAACAGAACCTGGTCAGAGCCCCACAAGTCATCCCATCTTGGATACCCCTAGGTCTCTAGTTTTCCAAAATGCACAGGTTTCGTAGGTTTCCCTAGGTGCCGGCTGAGCTAGAGGACAAAATCTACAGGTAGGGACTTTGCAAAAAACAGCTCTGTTTTCTGTGATGTGCCCACGTTGTGTTTTGGGGCATATCCTGTCGCGGGCGCTTGGCCTACTCATACAAGTGAGGTACCATTTTTATCGGGAGACTTGGAGGAACGCTGGGTGGAAGGAAATTTGTGGCTCCTCTCAACTTCCAGAACTTGCTGTCACCGAAATGTGAGGAAAGTTTGTTTTTTTTAGCCAAATTTTAGGTTTGCAAAGGATTCTGGGTAACAGAACCTGGTCAGAGCCCCACAAGTCACCCCATCTTGGATTCCCCTAGGTCTCTAGTTTTCAAAAATGCACAGGTTTGGTAGGTTTCCCTAGGTGCCGGCTGAGATAGAGGCCAAAATCTACAGGTAGGCACTTTGCAAAAAACAGCTCTGTTTTCTGTCATGTGTCCACGTTGTGTTTTGGGGCATATCCTCTTGCGGGCGCTAGGTCTACCCACACAAGTGAGGTACCATTTTTATCGGGAGACCTGGGGGAACGCTGAGTGGAAGGAAATTTGTGGCTCCTCTCAGATTCCAGAACTTTCTGTCACCGAAATGTGAGGAAAATGTGTTTTTTTAGCCAAATGTTGAGGTTTGCAAAGGATTCTGGGTAACAGAACCTGGTCAGAGCCCCACAAGTCACCCCATCTTGGATTTCCCTAGGTCTCTAGTTTTAAAAAATGCACTGGTTTGGTAGGTTTCCCTAGGTGCCGGCTAGGCTAGAGGCCAAAATATACAGGTAGGCACTGTGCAAAAAACAGCTCTGTTTTCTGTCAAAAAATGGGATGTGTCCACTTTGTGTTTTGGGACATTTCCTGTCGCGGGCGCTAGGACTACCCACACAAGTGAGGTATCATTTTTATCGGGAGACTTGGGGGAACGCTGGGTGGAAGGAAATTTGTGGCTCCTCTCAGATTCCAGAACTTTCTGTCACCGAAATGTGAGGAAAATGTGTTTTTTTAGCCAAATTTTGAGGTTTGCAAAGGATTCTGGGTAACAGAACCTGGTCAGAGCCCCACAAGTCACCCCATCTTGGATTCCCCTAGGTCTCTAGTTTTCAAAAATGCACAGGTTTGGTAGGTTTCCCTAGGTGCCGGCTGAGCTAGAGGCCAAAATCTACAGGTAGGCACTTTACAAAAAACAGCTCTGTTTTCTGTGATGTGTCCACGTTGTGTTTTGGGGCATATCCTGTCGCGGGCGCTAGGTCTACCCACACAAGTGAGGTACCATTTTTATCGGGAGACTTGGGGGAACGCTGAGTGGAAGGAAATTTGTGGCTCCTCTCAGATTCCAGAACTTTCTGTCACCGAAATGTGAGGAAAATTTGTTTTTTTAGCCAAATTTTTAGGTTTGCAAAGGATTCTGGGTAACAGAACCTGGTCAGAGCCCCACAAGTCACCCCATCTTGGATTTCCCTAGGTCTCTAGTTTTAAAAAATGCACAGGTTTGGTAGGTTTCCCTAGGTGCCGGCTGAGCTAGAGGCCAAAATCTACCGGTAGGCACTGTGCAAAAAACAGCTCTGTTTTCTGTAAAAAAATGGGATGTGTCCACTTTGTGTTTTGGGACATTTCCTGTCGCGGGCGCTAGGACTACCCACACAAGTGAGGTATCATTTTTATCGGGAGACTTGGGGGAACGCTGGGTGGAAGGAAATTTGTGGCTCCTCTCAGATTCCAGAACTTGCTGTCACCGAAATGTGAGGAAATGTGTTTTTTTAGCCAAATTTTGAGGTTTGCAAAGGATTCTGGGTAACAGAACCTGGTCAGAGCTCCACAAGTCACCCCATCTTGGATTCCCCTAGGTCTCTAGTTTTCAAAAATGCACAGGTTTGGTAGGTTTCCCTAGGTGCCGGCTGAGCTAGAGGCCAAAATCTACAGGTAGGCACTTTGCAAAAAACAGCTCTGTTTTCTGTGATGTGTCCACGTTGTGTTTTGGGGCATATCCTGTCGCGGGCGCTATGTCTACCCACACAAGTGAGGTACCATTTTTATCGGGAGACTTGGGGGAACGCTGAGTGGAAGGAAATTTGTGGCTCCTCTCAGATTCCAGAACTTTCTGTCACCGAAATGTGAGGAAAATGTGTTTTTTTAGCAAAATTTTGAGGTTGGCAAAGGATTCTGGGTAACAGAACCTGGTCAGAGCCCCACAAGTCACCCCATCTTGGATTTCCCTAGGTCTCTAGTTTTAAAAAATGCACAGGTTTGGTAGGTTTCCCTAGGTGCCGGCTGAGCTAGAGGCCAAAATCTACCGGTAGGCACTGCGCAAAAAACAGCTCTGTTTTCTGTAAAAAAAATGGGATGTGTCCACTTTGTGTTTTGGGACATTTCCTGTCGCGGGCGCTAGAACTACCCACACAAGTGAGGTATCATTTTTATCGGGAGACTTGGGGGAACGCTGGGTGGAAGCAAATTTGTGGCTCCTCTCAGATTCCAGAACTTTCTGTCACCGAAATGTGAGGAAAATGTGTTTTTTTAGCCAAATTTTGAGTTTTGCAAAGGATTCTGTGTTACAGAACCTGGTCAGAGCCCCACAAGTCACCCCATCTTGGATTCCCCTAGGTCTCTGGTTTTCAAAAATGCACAGGTTTGGTAGGTTTCCCTAGGTGCCGGCTGAGCTAGAGGACAAAATCTACAGGTAGGCACTTTGCAAAAAACAGCTCTGTTTTCTGTGATGTGCCCACGTTGTGTTTTGGGGCATATCCTGTCGCGGGCGCTAGGTCTACCCACACAAGTGAGGTACCATTTTTATCGGGAGACTTGGGGGAACGCTGGGTGGAAGGAAATTTGTGGCTCCTCTCAGATTCCAGAACTTGCTGTCACCGAAATGTGAGGAAAATGTGTTTTTTTAGCCAAATTTTGAGGTTTGCAAAGGATTCTGGGTAACAGAACCTGGTCAGAGCCCCACAAGTCACCCCATCTTGGATTCCCCTAGGACTCTAGTTTTCAAAAATGCACAGGTTTGGTAGGTTTCCCTAGGTGCCGGCTGAGCTAGAGGGCAAAATCTACAGGTAGGCACTTTACAAAAAACAGCTCTGTTTTCTGTGATGTGTCCACGTTGTGTTTTGGGGCATATCCTGTCGCGGGCGCTAGGTCTACCCACACAAGTGAGGTACCATTTTTATCGGGAGACTTGGGGGAACGCTGAGTGGAAGGAAAATTGTGGCTCCTCTCAGATTCCAGAACTTTCTGTCACCGAAATGTGAGGAAAATTTGTTTTTTTAGCCAAATTTTTAGGTTTGCAAAGGATTCTGGGTAACAGAACCTGGTCAGAGCCCCACAAGTCACCCGATCTTGGATTTCCCTAGGTCTCTAGTTTTAAAAAATGCACAGGTTTGGTAGGTTTCCCTAGGTGCCGGCTGAGCTAGAGGCCAAAATCTACAGGTAGGCACTGTGCAAAAAACAGCTCTGTTTTCTGTAAAAAAATGGGATGTGTCCACTTTGTGTTTTGAGACATTTCCTGTCGCAGGCGCTAGGACTACCCACACAAGTGAGGTATCATTTTTATCGGGAGACTTGGGGGAATGCTGGTTGGAAGGAAATTTGTGGCTCCTCTCAGATTCCAGAACTTGCTGTCACCGAAATGTGAGGAAATGTGTTTTTTTAGCCAAATTTTGAGGTTTGCAAAGGATTCTGGGTAACAGAACCTGGTCAGAGCTCCACAAGTCACCCCATCTTGGATTCCCCTAGGTCTCTAGTTTTCAAAAATGCACAGGTTTGGTAGGTTTCCCTAGGTGCCGGCTGAGCTAGAGGCCAAAATCTACAGATAGGCACTTTGCAAAAAACAGCTCTGTTTTCTGTGATGTGTCCACGTTGTGTTTTGGGGCATATCCTGTCGCGGGCGCTATGTCTACCCACACAAGTGAGGTACCATTTTTATCGGGAAACTTGGGGGAACGCTGAATGGAAGGAAATTTGTGGCTCCTCTCAGATTCCAGAACTTTCTGTCACCGAAATGTGAGGAAAATTTGTTTTTTTAGCCAAATTTTGAGGTTTGCAAAGGATTCTGGGTAACAGAACCTGGTCAGAGCCCCACAAGTCACCCCATCTTGGATTTCCCTAGGTCTCTAGTTTTAAAAAATGCACAGGTTTGGTAGGTTTCCCTAGGTGCCGGCTGAGCTAGAGGCCAAAATCTACAGGTAGGCACTGTGCAAAAAACAGCTCTGTTTTCTGTCAAAAAATGGGATATGTCCACTTTGTGTTTTGGGACATTTCCTGTCGCGGGAGCTGGGACTACCCACACAAGTGAGGTATAATTTTTATCGGGAGACTTGGGGGAACACTGGGTGGAAGGAAATTTGTGGCTCCTCTCAGATTCCAGAACTTTCTGTCACCGAAATGTGAGGAAAATTTGTTTTTTTAGCCAAATTTTGAGGTTTGCAAAGGATTCTGGGTAACAGAACCTGGTCAGAGCCCCACAAGTCACCCCATATTGGATTCCCCTAGGTCTCTAGTTTTAAAAAATGCACAGGTTTGGTAGGTTTCCCTAGGTGCCGGCTAAACTAGAGGTCAAAATCTACAGGTAGGCACTTTACAAAAAACAGCTCTGTTTTCTGTGATGTGTCCACGTTGTGTTTTGGGGCATATCCTGTCGCGGGCGCTAGGTCTACCCACACAAGTGAGGTACCATTTTTATCGGGAGACTTGGGGGAACGCTGAGTGGAATGAAATTTGTGGCTCCTCTCAGATTCCAGAACTTTCTGTCACCGAAATGTGAGGAAAATTTGTTTTTTTTAGCCAAATGTTGAGGTTTGCAAAGGATTCTGGGTAACAGAACCTGGTCAGAGCCTCACAAGTCACCCCATCTTGGATTTCCCTAGGTCTCTCGTTTTCAAAAATGCACAGGTTTGGTAGGTTTCCCTAGGTGCCGGCTGAGCTAGAGGCCAAAATCTACAGGTAGGCACTGTGCAAAAAACAGCTCTGTTTTCTGTCAAAAAATGGGATGTGTCCACTTTGTGTTTTGGGACATTTCCTGTCGCGGGCGCTAGGACTACCCACACAAGTGAGGTATCATTTTTATCGGGAGACTTGGGGGAACGCTGGTTGGAAGGAAATTTGTGGCTCCTCTCAGATTCCAGAACTTGCTGTCACCGAAATGTGAGGAAATGTGTTTTTTTTAGCCACATTTTGAGGTTTGCAAAGGATTCTGGGTAACAGAACCTGGTCAGAGCCCCACAAGTCACCCCATCTTGGATTCCCCTAGGTCTCTAGTTTTAAAAAATGCACAGGTTTGGTAGGTTTCCTTAGTTGCCGGCTGAGCTAGAGGCCAAAATCTACAGGTAGGCACTTTACAAAAAACAGCTCTGTTTTCTGTGATGTGTCCACGTTGTGTTTTGGGGCATATCCTGTCGCGGGCGCTAGGTCTACCCACACAAGTGAGGTACCATTTTTATCGGGAGACTTGGGGGAACGCTGAGTGGAATGAAATTTGTGGCTCCTCTCAGATTCCAGAACTTTCTGTCACCGAAATGTGAGGAAATGTGTTTTTTTAGCCAAATTTTGAGGTTTGCAAAGGATTCTGGGTAACAGAACCTGGTCAGAGCTCCACAAGTCACCCCATCTTGGATTCCCCTAGGTCTCTAGTTTTCAAAAATGCACAGGTTTGGTAGGTTTCCCTAGGTGCCGGCTGAGCTAGAGGCCAAAATCTACAGATAGGCACTTTGCAAAAAACAGCTCTGTTTTCTGTAAAAAAATGGGATGTGTCCACTTTGTGTTTTGGGACATTTCCTGTCGCGGGCGCTAGGACTACCCACACAAGTGAGGTATCATTTTTATCGGGAGACTTGGGGGAACGCTGGGTGGAAGGAAATTTGTGGCTCCTCTCAGATTCCAGAACTTTCTGTCACCGAAATGTGAGGAAAATGTGTTTTTTTAGCCAAATTTTGAGGTTTGCAAAGGATTCTGGGTAACAGAACCTGGTCAGAGCCCCACAAGTCACCCCATCTTGGATTCCCCTAGGTCTCTGGTTTTCAAAAATGCACAGGTTTGGTAGGTTTCCCTAGGTGCCGGCTGAGCTAGAGGACAAAATCTACAGGTAGGCACTTTGCAAAAAACAGCTCTATTTTCTGTGATGTGCCCACGTTGTGTTTTGGGGCATATCCTGTCGCGGGCGCTAGGTCTACCCACACAAGTGAGGTACCATTTTTATCGGGAGACTTGGGGGAACGCTGGGTGGAAGGAAATTTGTGGCTCCTCTCAGATTCCAGAACTTGCTGTCACCGAAATGTGAGGAAATGTGGTTTTTTTTGCCAAATTTTGAGGTTTGCAAAGGATTCTGGGTAACAGAACCTGGTCAGAGCCCCACAAGTCACCCCATCTTGGATTTCCCTAGGTCTCTAGTTTTCAAAAATGCACAGGTTTGGTAGGTTTCCCTAGGTGCCGGCTGAGCTAGAGGCCAAAATCTACAGGTAGGCACTGTGCAAAAAACAGCTCTGTTTTCTGTCAAAAAATGGGATGTGTCCACTTTGTGTTTTGGGACATTTCCTGTCGCGGGAGCTAGGACTACCCACACAAGTGAGGTATAATTTTTATCGGGAGACTTGGGGGAACACTGGGTGGAAGGAAATTTGTGGCTCCTCTCAGATTCCAGAACTTTCTGTCACCGAAATGTGAGGAAATGTGTTTTTTTAGCCAAATTTTGAGGTTTGCAAAGGATTCTGGGTAACAGAACCTGGTCAGAGCCCCACAAGTCACCCCATATTGGATTCCCCTAGGTCTCTAGTTTTAAAAAATGCACAGGTTTGGTAGGTTTCCCTAGGTGCCGGCTAAACTAGAGGTCAAAATCTACAGGTAGGCACTTTACAAAAAACAGCTCTGTTTTCTGTGATGTGTCCACGTTGTGTTTTGGGGCATATCCTGTCGCGGGCGCTAGGTCTACCCACACAAGTGAGGTACCATTTTTATCGGGAGACTTGGGGGAACGCTGAGTGGAATGAAATTTGTGGCTCCTCTCAGATTCCAGAACTTTCTGTCACCGAAATGTGAGGAAAATTTGTTTTTTTAGCCAAATGTTGAGGTTTGCAAAGGATTCTGGGTAACAGAACCTGGTCAGAGCCTCACAAGTCACCCCATCTTGGATTTCCCTAGGTCTCTCGTTTTCAAAAATGCACAGGTTTGGTAGGTTTCCCTAGGTGCCGGCTGAGCTAGAGGCCAAAATCTACAGGTAGGCACTGTGCAAAAAACAGCTCTGTTTTCTGTCAAAAAATGGGATGTGTCCACTTTGTGTTTTGGGACATTTCCTGTCGCGGGCGCTAGGACTACCCACACAAGTGAGGTATCATTTTTATCGGGAGACTTGGGGGAACGCTGGTTGGAAGGAAATTTGTGGCTCCTCTCAGATTCCAGAACTTGCTGTCACCGAAATGTGAGGAAATGTGTTTTTTTTAGCCACATTTTGAGGTTTGCAAAGGATTCTGGGTAACAGAACCTGGTCAGAGCCCCACAAGTCACCCCATCTTGGATTCCCCTAGGTCTCTAGTTTTAAAAAATGCACAGGTTTGGTAGGTTTCCTTAGTTGCCGGCTGAGCTAGAGGCCAAAATCTACAGGTAGGCACTTTACAAAAAACAGCTCTGTTTTCTGTGATGTGTCCACGTTGTGTTTTGGGGCATATCCTGTCGCGGGCGCTAGGTCTACCCACACAAGTGAGGTACCATTTTTATCGGGAGACTTGGGGGAACGCTGAGTGGAAGGAAATTTGTGGCTCCTCTCAGATTCCAGAACTTTCTGTCGCCGAAATGTGAGGAAAATTGGATTTTTTAGCCAAATTTTTAGGTTTGCAAAGGATTCTGGGTAACAGAACCTGGTCAGAGCCTCACAAGTCACCCCATCTTGGATTTCCCTAGGTCTCTAGTTTTCAAAAATGCACAGGTTTGGTAGGTTTCCCTAGGTGCCGGCTGAGCTAGAGGCCAAAATCTACAGGTAGGCACTGTGCAAAAAACAGCTCTGTTTTCTGTCAAAAAATGGGATGTGTCCACTTTGTGTTTTGGGGCATATCCTGTCGCGGGCGCTAGGTCTACCCACACAAGTGAGGTATCATTTTTATCGGGAGACTTGGGGGAACATAGAATAGCAAAACAAGTGTTATTGCCCCTTGTCTTTCTCTACATTCGTCCCTTCCAAATGTAAGACAGTGTGTAAAAAAGACGTCTATTTGAAAAATGCCCTGTAATTCACATGCTAGTATGGGCACCCCGGAATTCAGAGATGTGCAAATAACCACTGCTTCTCAACACCTTCTCTTGTGCCCATTTTGAAAATACAAAGGTTTTCTTGATAGCTATTTTTTACTCTTTATATTTCAGCAAATGAATTGCTGTATACCCGGTACAGAATGAAAACCCACTGCAGAGTGCAGGTCATTTATTGGCTTTGGGTACCTAGAGTTCTTGATGAACCTACAAGCCCTATTTATCCCTGCAACCAGAAGAGTCCAGCAGACGTAACGGTATATTGCTTTCGAAAGTCTGACATTGCAGGAAAAAGTTACAGAGTAAAACGTAGAGAAAAATTTATGTTTTTTTCACCTCAATTTCAATATTGTTCTTTTTCAGTTGTTATTTTCTGTAGGAAACCCTTGTAGGATCTACACAAATTACCCCTTGGTGAATTCAGAATTTTGTCTACTTTTCAGAAATGTTGCGGTTTCTGGGATCCAGCATTGGTTTCATGCCCATTTCTGTCGCTGACTGGAAGGAGGCTGAAAGCACAAAAAATCATAAAAATGGGGTATGTCCCAGTAAAATGCCAAAATTGTGTTGAAAAATTGGGTTTTCTGATTCAAGTCTGCCTGTTCCTGAAAGCTGGGAAGCTGGTGTTTTTAGCACCGCAAACCCTTTGTTGATGCACTATTCAGGGAAAAAAACACAAGCCTTCTTCTGCAGCCCCTTTTTCCAATTGTTTTGAAAAAAACGAAATTTTCACTGTATTTTGGCTAATTTCTTGGCCTCCTTCTGGGGAACCCACAAAGTCTGGGTACCATTAGAATCCCTAGGATGTTGGAAAAAAAGGACGCAAATTTGGCGTGGGTAGCTTATGTGAACAAAAAGTTATGAGGGCCTAAGCCTGAACTGCTCCAAATAGCCAAAAAAAGGCTCGGCACAGGAGGGGGAAAAGGCTTGGCAGCAAAGGGGTTAATTAGAACCGTGATTAGATGACTTTATGACTTGTTTATGTTTAGAAGAGAGAATTGTTGTTTATTTATTGAACACCTATTTCTTATTGCAGTGGCTGTTGATTTGTAACTTAACCTATTGAGCCTGAATCATTTGCAATATTTCAGCTAGCCAGCTGTAATCCTGTATCTTGTTTATATTATCATGACCTGTATAGATATTGGACTGATTATTGGTTGGAAATAAAATTACTTAACTTCTATCACGATTTATGGTCCTTATTGTGAGGCTAAACGGGCTTCATGAAATTTGAATTGTTTTAATATTGTTAACTTCCTTTGAGTCTCAGCCAATTTAAAAAGATCAATCTGATGAGAGATTGTAAATCACACTCCTGCATGCTCTCACCATCATTCCTCCCTTGGTACTAGCACCTGACAGTTTCAGTTTCCTGTGTGTCCAGTGACCGGGGCTGCAGACGAGACCAGTAATGCATTTGCAACCTCTGACTCTGCAAGCTCCTCCGTCAGAAAGGCCAGTACTACTGGAAAGACTCTTCGTGCAGCTGAGGATGCAACCGTATATTTGGAAGAAGCCACTGGATCGTGCTGGAGGACCCAAATAGTGAGCATGGCGTAGAGTCCATCACACAGCCTCTCCCTTCTCTGATGCTACCCCATCTCTCACATCAGAGGTAGGCAGCCCAATAGACCTAGAGCAGGCAAAAGGTCAGCAATGACATTGAAAAGGTGGGCACTTCATAGGCATGGCTTGCATCTAAACGTTTTGCCTGCACTGAAGTGTAATCAGTTCATTTGTATCATGCTTGCCTCTCCCCAGCAGGGCTGGAGTGAAATCAGATACTAGGAGCTTCACTCATATCTATAAGGATGGCAGTGTAGTGAATAAATTATATGGGTGCAACTCACAAAGAAATTTAGTGCAGTAAAGTTATGAGTGCCGAATCTCTGCACTTGTGGCGAATCTCCTTAAGGTGCACTTTCTGCAGTGCGCTGTGTGGAGATTCCCCAAGTGTGGGGATTCTGTCAGAAGTGCAGAGATTCCACACTTGTAACTTTACTACACATAAGTATCTTTGTAAATCAGGCCCTATGTGTCTTGCTTCTTAGAACATCTAATTTTTAGTTTGAACCTATCAGACAGCACAAGTTGTCTGATTCAAAAGATCTATTGTGAGTTTACCAAAAATTTACCTGGAGCTTACAATTGGTTGGCTTTATTTTCACTCTCATTTACCCCATTCTTATTTGATGGCTTTCCTTTTTCCAGCTTGTCCATCTTGTGTGGCCGTCCTCAGGAACATTAATCTCTTCACCATCTCTCTGATTGACTGGCTGTAGAAGGCTAGCCTGGTTTGTAGTGGGTACCTATGGTACTTACACCTTATACCAGGCCCAGTTATACCTTATTAGTGAAATGTAGGCGGTGTCTAGAAGCCAGGCTCTCTAGGGGTAGTTGTAGCTGAGCAGCCAAGGCTTATCTAGGAGACATACAAAGCTCATGCGATACCACTGTAGTCACACAGTACTCACACACATGAAAGAAAATACTCAGTGTTACAAAAATAAAGGTACTTCATTTTGGTGGCACAAATGCCAAAAATACCATAGAGACTATACTCCCTTAGGAGGTAAGTAATACACAAATTATGTAGACTAGTATGCAGAAATAGCAATAAAAACAGTTAGACAACAGTGCAATTAGTGAAAATCACAATAGTTAGAAATGGGCCTGGGGGAGCACAAACCATATAGTAAGAAAGTGGAATGTGAATGTCGGTTTCCCCCCTAGACAAGTATAGTGTGTAGAGGGGCACTGGGAGAATTGGAAAACACCAAAGGTAAGTAACAAACCCACCCCAGAGCCCAGGAAAGCAGGAGTAAATCACAATAACTTTCCCAGAACTCACAAGAACACGAGAAAGAAGATTATGCCAGAACCAGAAGAGACTGCAAGACACCAACAGTGGATTCCTGGACCTGAAGACCTGTCGAAGTCCAAGAAGCACCGAAGACTCCAGTGAGAACAGGACCCCTCCAAACCCGGATGAAGGTGCAAAAGAAGAACCACTGGTGAAGAACAACAAGCAGTACTGCACCCAAGAAGACGGATGCAGGTTCCTGGTTGGTGCAGATGCTGTCCCACGCCAGATGGATGATTGCAGTCTGGTTTGTGTCACAGGATTCTGCCAACAAGCATTGGCACAACCAAAGCTCGCGGTTAGCGGAAAATGGCGCTGCCCGGGACCAGGAGGGACCTGGTGGACTCTACCCAGGAGGGGCAGTCAGATGGAGCTCTCAGCAACTCAGAGAGCCCACAGAAAACCAGGCAGCGCACCTAGGAGTCTCACAGCAAGGGGTCAAAGAAGGTGCAAAAGGAGGCCCACAGCAAAGGATCCCACGCCTCCGGAGAACCACTCAAGAAGCTCTGCATTGCAGGATAGAGTGCTGGGGGCCAGAGCTGAACGGTGCACGAAGAACTTTGTGGAAGCATGCCAACAAGCTTTGGCAACTGCAAAACATGTGGTGCACGGGGGTACTGTGTTGCGTGGGAAGGCAAGCTCTTACCTCCACCAAAGTTGGACAGTAGGATGTCAGGACCATCAAGACCACTTCAGTCCACCATTTGTGATGCTAGATCCACGCAACTCGTCAGGAGATGGGATCCACGCTGTTGGCCATCGTTACAAAGAGGTGCCTGCTGAAGCAGGGGAGTGACTCCTTCACTTCAAGGGAGATTCCTTCATTCTTCTGGTGAAAGCTGAAGACAGGCTGTCCTCTGAGGGAAACAGTTGCAATTGCTGTCAGGAGCTGAAGATACAATGTTGCAGAAGTCGTCTTTGCTTCTTTGTTGCAGTTTGTAGAGTTCCTGGTGGGTCCAGATGAAGTTTCTTCAGTGGGAAGGTGAAGTAAAGGATTTAGAGGATTCCTGTTGGAGTCTTGCAATCCGAATCTGAAGAGAGAGAACCCGAGAGAGAGACCCCAAATAGCCCTGAAAAGGGGATTGGTCAGCTAAACAGGTAGACACCTATCAGGGGAGGGCGCTGATGTCACCTGCTGGCACTGGCCACTCAGAGGCTCCCAGAGTTTCCTGCCAACTTGGAATCAAAGATGGCTAGACCCAGGGATCCTCTGGAGGAGCTCTGAGCACCACCACTAGGGTGGTGATGGACAGGGGAGTGGTCACTCCCCTTTCCTTTGTCCAGTTTCGCACCAGAGCAGGGCTTTGGGTCAATGAACCAGTGTAGACTGGATTATGCAAGGAGGGCACCAAATGTGCCCTTCAAAGCATTTCCAGTGGCTTGAGGAGGCTACCCTTCACCAGCATGTGACACCTATTTCCAAAGGGTGAGGGTGTAACACCCCTCTCCCAAAGGAAATCCTTTGTTCTGACTTCCTGGGCTTGAGCTGCTCAAGCAAAAGGAGGGCAGAAACCTGTCTGAGAGGTGGCAGCAGCTGGGGCTGCCTGGAAAACCTCAGAAGGCTGGAATGGCAATACTGTGGGTCCTCTAAGGAGTCCCCAGAGTGTATGGAATCATACAACCAATGCTTGCAAAAGTATTGGGGTATGATTCCAACATGTTTGATATGAAACATGCCTGTGTTCAGAGTTACCATTATGTAGCTGGACATACGTAGTGACCTATGTCCAGTACACACGTAAAATGGCGTCCCTCCACTCACGAAGTCCGGGAAAATGGTCCTAGAGGTCATGGGGGCACCTCTGCCAGTGCAAGGGTGCCCTCACACACAGATACTTTGCACCTGCCCTCAGGGCTGGAGGGCCTGCTATAGGGGTGACTTATAAGTGACCTGGTGCAGTGTAAATGGCAGTGAAGGGGTGCATGCACCTTTTCACACAGGCTGCAATGGCAGTCCTGTAGAAGCTTTTGCATGGGCCTCCTATGGGTGGCAAAAGGTAAGCTGCAGTCCATAGGGATCCCCTGGAACCCCAATGCCCTGTGTACCTAGGTACCATATACTAGGGACCTATAAGGGGGCACCAGTATGCCAATGTTGGGTGAAACACTGGGTTACCAGTATACAACTACACAATTTTGAGTGGAGAGAGCATAATCACTGGGGTCCTGGTTAGCAGGATCCCAGTGAACACAGTCAAGCACACTGACATCAGACAGAAAATTGGGGTAACCATGGCAAAAAAGAGGGTACTTTCCTACACTGGCTTGTATCATTCCACTGCTCACTTTAATAGAATTACTTTTTAGAGTCAAGCCTGCAATAGCATGCACTAATGGGTGTATCTTGCTTGAGAGACACTATCAATAACAAAAAGAACATGAAGCCCATCTGTTGCTTACCATTGTTGGCTTGCATGCCCCTCTTCTTTACTGCCTCTTATTTGGTCACTGTAGGCCAGGCATCAATTCTGTTCCTTTCTGTGGCGCAGGGCCCAAGCACTGATTGATGAAATGTATTCAGTACCACTGTTTCTGACATGATCGAGGTACTGTTTTTTTTTATTTTTTAACCTCTAGTGCCAAGCAAACAGAAGTCTTGTGACTGGCATAAAATGTGCCCAGCAGGACAAACAAAATTGCAGAGATTTATTTTCTATAGCTACTATCTTTTAATTAGCCAAAACGTATTTTCTCACTTTCCATTCACGTTTTGTTTTGTTGCTGTATGTTGTTCTGAAAAGATGACAATTATCTTGTTCTAAATATTGCAATTTATACTTCAACATATAATTGTGCAGTACACCCCAATCCACCCCACCTCACTGCAGACCACTCTATACCCACTCCAATCCAACCCAGACCAATCCAGTCCAACCCAGACCAATCAATCCCATAATCCACTCCACCCCAATCCACCCAACTTCAGTCCTCCCAATCCACCCCACACCAATCCACCCCAATCCAATCCACCATACTCCAATCCAATCCACCCCACTCAATCCAATCCACCCACACAAATCCAGTCCTCGTACCAATCCAGTCCACCCCACAGTAGTCCCATCCATCCCACACCAATCCATTCCAATTCACCCCACTCCAATCCACCCAACCCAATCCAATGTACCCCCACACCAATCCAATCCACCCCACTCCAACCTACCAACTCCAGTCCAATCTACCAATCCACCCCATTCTAATTCAATCCACCCCACTCCAATCTAATCCACCGAATTCAACAAGCCCACTTCATTTCAATCCAACCAACCCCACTCCAGTCTACTCAAGTCCAATTGAATACAGTCCCACCCTATCCCATTCCAATCTACTCCAATTCACCTCACCCCAATCCAGTCCACCCCAAACCAGTGTACCCCACCTCAGTTCACTCTACCCCATTCCAATTCATTCCACCCACTTCAATCCAGCCCCCTCAAATCAATTCCACCCCAATCCCATCCACCCAACTCCAATTCAATCTACCCTGCTCTAATTCCATACACCCACTCCAATCCAGTCTACCCCAATTCAGGTCCATCCACCCAACTTCAGTGCCATCTGCACGCTTCATTCCACCCCACTCTAGTCCACCCCACTCCAATACACCCCAGTCAACTCCAACCACACCAATCCAGTCAATCCATCCCACCCAAATACACCCACCCCATCCAATCCACCCCTCAATCCAATCTGTCCTACCCTGTGCCAGTCCACCCTACTTCAATGCACACCACTCCAATCACACCCCATTTCAATCCATGCCAACCCACTCCACTCTATTCCAATGCTCCTACTGTACCTAACTGAAATCTACCCCACTGTACCCTAATCCAACCCACCCCACTCTACTCCAATCCAATAAACCCCACTACCTCAATCCACTCCAACCTACTGCATCCTACTCGTACCCACTCTACACCCCTCCACTCTTCAAAACTCCCTACCACTGATCTCGCCTTTAAGCTTTGCAGCTGTGCCTGGCCCTCAGGATGCGTGCTCCATACAATATGGTAGAGGGCAATGGCTCTCTATACATCCCAGGTCAAACAGGATTACTTTAAAAGCCATCCCAGAGTCATTGGATGATCATCCAACTACATTAGAAGTAATTTTTTGGTCATCCAACGTCATCAAGCTCTTGAAGTCATTAGCAAGGTTTGGAAACTTGCCCTGACAATTTGAGGATGACTTGAAAATGAGCAGTTGATGACTTCACAGGGTGTGCTTGTTCATGATGATTTCAGGATGACTTGAAAATTAGTGTTTGATTACTTCCCAAGATGACTTTGCTTGTGATGTTTTGAAGATGATTTGAAAAGGAGTACTGGTTATTTCACAAGCGACATTTGCATTCAGCAAGATGACAGGGTTTCTGATGGTTTGAGGAAGATCTGATGATTACTTGTAGAGCGTATTCACTATTTTGGTCTCATTTTTGTTAGAAGTTTAGCCAATTATACAGTTTGAGAATTGCCTGCTGATTACTGCACAATGAGCACCATTTTAGATATTACATGTATCTTTTATTACGTGCAAATAAGCATCTAGAATATATCAAACAACTGTATTTTAGGTATGTCAGTTAATATTTTTACTGGCTTTTTAATACTGTTAAACCTTTTATATTAATTACTATTGATAGTAACATAGACTTAAGCATTAAAATGATCTATACTTAATATTATTGATGCAAATGAAACATTGAAGGCTGGAACACTGGGATTACGTTGAAATAAACTATGCAATAATGCAGCAGGGTAGACTGAATCAAGCAGCAGGGCGAGGCAAATTATAGTGTGTGTGTGTGTGTGTATGTATATATATATATATATATATATATATATATATATATATGCACTGCAATCAAATAAGGAACATTATGAAGCACGTTGTGTTATCTAAACACAAATCTATGCTGTGGTATTTAAATATGCTGCCCCGTAATATTTCGGTACAAGTTACTTCCCAAACGCAAACCCAAATTACCTATTTTGCATTCCCACCCACCTCACCTAAAGGTGGTTTCCAAAATGTGGCTTTATGCAGCCCTTACTTCCTAACCTCTGCTTTCGGTGATAAAATTTTCAAAACTAAAAGTCGTGCAGGGCCACAGACAGACACAGGATTAAATGTTGGCACTGACCCTGGAGACTCGCTTTTAAATTTCTGCTCCCTTCAAGAAGTAATGGAACTCTCCATTTCATCCATGCAGAGGTGAACGTTCTGTACATTTCTAGTTAAATAAACACAAGTATACGGCTCTGAACAGTGACTGCCCAATAAATGTACTGCCGCTCAGATTAGCGTTAATCTGCTTTCCAGTCAAACTGTGAAAATGTGCGCAGCATTAAAATCATGTCAATAGCAGATAAAAGCTGATGGACGAAAACACTGCAAAGTACTGGTTTCAACAAATTACTTTTCTCCTTTTCACAAAGTTGCGAAGTTCAAAGGAATGCAGGTGATACTTGTGCCTTTTTGTATGTCTCTGGTGTCCCCAGGCGCTTCGCACTCCTTTAGTGCCTGCTGTGCTGCATGAATAAGGAAGGCAGCGGGTGCAGGTGACGCCTTTCAACAATTAACCTCTTTTCATCTGAGCTCTTACAGGAGAGGGAAATGTGAGCATGCACAAAATAGTCAACTAAAATGTAAGATTTCGAGAATCTCTTACCAATTGAGGCTGGGAAACGTTTTTGTTTTTTAAATAACTTTTTCAACAAATGTTTGGTAACTGGTTTATCTGCAGCAGTTGCACGATGCAAGATTTAGGCCAATATTTATACTTTTTAGGGTCGAGCCTGCGTTGCATGCGCTCGCAAGGAGACTCTTTTGTATTTATAAAAGGGCTCGGAGCCCTGTCAACTTCACATCAGTGTTTTTAATTGGTTGGTGGGCTTCCCTAATAAAATCTGCTTGCTTTCATTAGTCGAAGGCACGCATATGTCATGCCTTTTCCGGTGGCTAGCCCTCCTCCAGCGCAGCGACCAAGTACAGAAAACATGGGAGGCTCGCTGTTTTCCATCGGGCTCGTGGACTTTTTTTTCTCTAATTTACGAGCCCGATCTCGCTTGGCAGAAGTCGAGCGCTTTACCTATTTGATTTCACTTTTTCGGGTTATGTACATTAATGCACTTTTGCGCGATAGGTGAAAAGTCGGGTTAGGAGTTTACAACTCGATCAGCTCTAACATGAGCAAACGCGAGACCCGATGCATTGTAAATGCTTGTTTAGTGCTGCATTTGCGTCATTTTTTGCGCAAACTTGCAAAATATTGTATTTTGTAAGTTTGTGCCGCTTTTGCGTCAAAAAAATGACGCAAATTCAGCGCCAAAAAGTATAAATATGGGCCTTGGTATCGTTAGTGAAACGCAATGTGCTTCGGCACCTTAGAGATCTTAGTGGAGGCCTGTTATATCAAGTACTATGGCGATTCCGTGCCCTCGCCTCTCGCTTTTATTTCTGGCCCTTCAAGACTTTCACATCATGGGAAGATTTAATCAGCAGGCAGAAATCGGTTTTCTGCCAGCGGGTAACAGGGGCATGGGTGCCTTCTGTTTGGAGATTGTCTTCATTGTGTAAAAGGAATCCTACAAAAAAAAATCATCAAAATTGTGTTGCACACCTCACTCGGGTCTGGAATGTACTCTTTCCAGTTACAGTCTTCCATACTAAGCGGTTTTTGAGGCACAAGGAGTTAAGATTTTCAGACGATCTAAAAAAGGACCTGTCATGTTAAACTGTTTATTTATTAGTAATTGTTCTTTTTTTCCTCTTTAGTATGTTTTCTTCCCTTACATTGCACCACTTACTTAGTCTGTTATTACCAAAATGTTTATCTGATGATTAGCAATAAGCAGCGGTGTCACTTTTTCCAGAAAACATACTGGTCATCTGTACGTTTTAAAAGAACACGACTTTTAAATAGAACTGTTTATTAAACCGCCTGCATTCATTGTTAACACAGCCTTTCTGTTTTTGTTTACTTTGTCATTTAGGGGTCCTAGAGGTTGCTGTAGAACACATTTTACAGTGTTTCCGTCTTACATTTACTTTTAAATTATGTAATATAATGGCAAATATACAGGCATTAGGGGATTTTCCTAAATGTTATACTCGCAGAGAGATTAAAATATCAGCCATGCGGTACAAAACCGGCCAGGTGGAAATCCTAGCAAGAGTCGCAAAACTTACCAAGTGACATTACCACATTTCTAGATAGCTATTATTTTTATTATTTTCACAAAATATCCTTACACTTAAATGCTTTATGCCACCAACCACTGCAACAGTTGCCTCATAAATTACTTACAATATCGTGTGAATGAAAGTCTGAGGTAAGGATACTAGGAGTGATACCTTTAACTACATTTTGAATAAGGTTCTTAGCAGCAGGCTCATTAACCCATTAAGTTCTCTATAACACCCTTTGTAATAATATTTCAAATTAAACCTGTACAGTGAGGGATAACTCAGTTTGTTAAGCACCACAGCTTTAAGATCCATCTGAATTCTGGGGTGGCACACTCAGTCTTTCATCTTTTCAATATTAATGAAACATATTGACGATTTGGTAATAAATGCCATCCTGTGCTGTGCCCCTCTCGTCTCTGCTCCCACACGATCCTTTACAACCCAAATCCCCTTCAATTACAATTCTCCATTCAGACTCACAGCCTAACATCTTTGGTGCTGGTTAGCACAAGCCATCAAGCAACCCAGAAAAGGGCCCTTATAGCAATGGTCTGCACTCTGGTAAAGGGCATTGCAGAACAAGCCGCTGCTGGTAAATGTTTTTCCCTTCACCACTGTACTTTAATGGAGACCATTTTGGTCAAGATACTGAGGCAAGCAACTCACCGAAAACAACATACACCACCTACTTCACCAAGAATCTATGCACATGTGTAGGTGATGGAAGGAAATGCATCTCCACTGAAAATAGCAATAAAGAGATTCCATCTTCTGAGACCCTCTTCACTGTTTTTTGCAGCCCATATTCCTTTCTCATTAAACTCTACAAACCTACACATTCCCTGCTGCTTCCTCACAACAATCTCTCCCACCACTTCCATCAGAAACTTGCCAAACCAGATAGAGTTCCATCACAGCCAACACATGACCAGGCCTGTGCAAAACGCTCATATCTTTAGTGAAATTAGCAAATTTTAGGTTAAACAAAATTTCTCACATCTTTTTTCACTTGAGACCAGTTTAAGTACATAATTTCTGGATGGAGATATTTTTCTGCTCGAACCAGACCTCTAGCTTTCAAATGTGATAAGCACTCAATTTCTACACAAATTCACCACAAAACCTATTGTGTGTAATCTCACAAATCTTGTAGTTTCTCAAAGGCCTTCCAACAACACAGATTACAATTGTTTATCAGGCCTACGTCACATTTGCTTAGGTGCTCAACCAACCATCAAGAGCCATTTATCAGTGGGTACACACAACTGTGAAGACTACATCAAATTTCTCTCTTAAATGTTTCCAAGAGCTCCCTAAGACAAGGGCAAAAAAAAAAACCACTAAGGTTCCAGCAACAAAACCCTGGTCAGGATGCTCACCCCCCACTTTTTGGTCACCAGACTAAACAGTGATAAGGTGAACTTGCTTTGTCATTTTGTCTGTCACATTTTCCATACCTGTACCCTTTCAGGAATTGCTATTATTGTACCTCCACTATTAGATGCTACATGAAAACATACATGTGTAGATGTTCAAGTGCATATTATACCTGACAGACTCCTCTTGAGTCCCTATCTTGCTGTTGGTTCCAGTCTCCTTTTTAAGGTCAAATCTGCAAGACTCTAATGTTAGCTAAAAAGGGATAGAACCCTGTCCATTGTTTACCATTTGTTTGCTTGCCTAGCACCTTTTTTTTACATCCTTGTAATTGGTAGCTGCAGGCCTAGTATAATTCTGTTTCCATCTGTGGAGCAGAGACCGAGCACTGATTGATTCAACTTAATCAGTGCATATCCATTGCTTCAGATGTGATGGAGGTACTTCTTTTTAACTCCTAGGGCTCTGCAAAATGAAGAAGGAGCGTGACTGGCAAAAACGTGCCCAGCCTGACAAACAAAATTGCAGCATTTTATTTTCTATAGTTAAGTCTTTTTATTTTGCCAAGTCTTCTTTTCCCACTTTGCATTCTGTTTTTGTTTTGTTTTCCTCATGGGTTCTCTTCTCAAAAGAGAGCGAATATCTTGTTCTAAATATTGCAATGTGACACTATTTCTTTATTTTGTGTAATTTCCAAAGATTTACTTTATTTTATAATCGTACGGTATATCCCAAACCACCCCACCCCAATTCAGTCAGCCCTACTCCAATCCACACTAGTCCATTCCACCTCAATCCAAGCCACCCAGTCCAAACCAAACCACTCACCCCAATCCCCTCAATTACACCACACTTCAATCCCCCCAACCGTTCCACTACAATCTGCTCCATCTGTGCCCCATTCTAATCCAGAAGAACTGGCCCCACTCCTATCTGCCCCACTCCGATCCAAAGCAGCCTGCCTTACTCCAATCCATTTACCAAAAATCCCCTCCAAACCACGCACTCCAATCTGCCTCACTCAATCCAAAACAATCTGCCCCACTCAATCCAAAACAATCTGCCCCACTCCAATCCAAACAATCTGCCTCACTCTACTCCAGCCCACTCCACTCCAATGTGCCCCACTCTATTCTAAAACAGTCTGCCCAACTCCAATCAGCTCCACTCCAATCTGACCCACTAAAATCCAAAATAGTCTTCCCTACTACAATCCACCCCAATCCAATTCAATCCTCCTCTCCTGACCCCAATCCAATCCAAAACAATCTGCCACATTACAATCCAAAATAATCTGACCCATTCAAATTCCCCCAAAAAAGTCCCTCACTCCAAGCTAAAACAATCCGCACAACTCGTCTGCCCACTCCAATCCAAAACAATCCACGCCACCCCAGTCTGCCACCATCCAATCCAGCCTGCCACAGCCCAATCCAAATCAATATGCCCTACTCCAATCTACCCAAAACAATCTGCCCGACTCTAATCCAAAACAATATGCCCCATTCCAATCTAAATAAATCTGCCTCAATCCAAAACAATCCACCCACTCCAATCTGCCCCACTACAATACAAAACAATCTGCCCCACTCCAGTCTGGCCCACTCAAATCCAAAACAATTTGCCCCTCTCCAGTCCAAACCAAGCTGCTCCACTCCAAACCGCCTACTCCAATCCAAAACAGTCTGGCCCACTCCTATCCACCTCATTCCATGGCATTTCATCCCTCTCCAATCCACCTCACTCCAATCCACCCCACACCAATCCAGTACAGCCAAATCCATTCCACCCCACGCAATCCAGTCCACCTCAGTTCAATTCAGTCCACTCACTGCAATCCAATCCACTCAACTCCAATCCTCCCCACCCCACCTCACACCAATCCGATCCACCCCACTCAGTGCAGTCCACCCCACCCCACCCCACTCAAATCCAGTCTATCCCATCCACTCCGGTCCACCCCACTCAATCCAATCCATCCCACTCTAGTTGAATCAAATCCACTCCAGCTGAATCTAATCCACCACACTTCAGTCCAATCTAATCCACCTCACTCCAATTCACCCGACTCCAAACCACCCCATTCCAATCCACACCACCTCAGTCCTGTCACTCCAGTTCAACCCACCCCCCCAATCGAATCTTCTGTACTCCACCCCAATCAAATCCATCTCACCTCACCTCAATTCAATCCACCCGTCTTCCCCCATTCCTCCCACTCTACTCCAATCCACCAGACTGCCTAAATCCACTCCAATCCACTTCACCCTGTTCAACCCCACTCTGCACCACTCTCCTTTATAACACTTCACTATGTGACAGTCTCTGCCACTGAACTTTACTCCCCTCTACTCAACTCTCTGAATAGAGTTGTGGTGGATTAGATTGGAATGGATTTAAGTTGGTGAATTGGGTTGGACGCTCTACTTTCCCTTCTCCACTCTACAAGACTTTACTTCACCAAATCCACTCTTTAGCACTACTCCCCATTCCCCTCTATGACACTCCATGCCACTAACTTTTAGCTATGCTGAATAGTAGCCACACTGGTATACAATATGGCAAAAACACATTGCCAAAACCAATAGCTCTTGTATAGGTGAGACCCAAGTTGCAAATGTTTTTTTTTTTTTTTTCAACAGCTGTGCTGCAAGCCATATTGTTTACAATTCAGCAGACTTTCAGGCCACCCAGAGCATTACATTAGTTGTTTTCTTTGTCACTTTCATTTGCAATATTTTGATTGTTTAGCTCCTGTAGGCTTCCCTTCATTTCTTGTGTTAGTTTCTCCCTGGAACAAGAACCAAGTACATGCTCTCTCTCATCTTTTTGCAACACAGTACTTTTTTAAATTGTAGTACTCCTTTAACTTTAAAACCACTGTCTGAATCTTGTTGTTGCATGCAAGGGGTTTCCAGCATAGGATTGCCTCAATATCACTTTCTGAAGCAAAGCCTGTCTGTATGCCCTCTGACAGCAGTGTCGGTTATTTTCAAGCCTCTATCTACATAGTGCCCTCAGCAGCTGATCTTCAGCAGTGATTCCCGGGGCTCAGAGTCTAAAAATTCACAAATCTATGCAAGAGTATTGGATCTTTTGTATTGAACTAGTTGTAGTCCTCATTCCATAATGGGATGAACAGGGCTCCACATGTCAAATGGAAAGCAGAATCCTGGACTGGATGTGCTATTCTAACATGGAGAAGAGGGTCAGCACAGACAGAAGATGGTGATGGGTTGTACAGGCATACTGTGCTGTAAGACAAAGCAAGCTCCAGTGATCTATACACTGTGCAGTGCCAGAGGCGCAGGAAGATAGAAGACTGGAGCCTGCAGCAAGAAATGCAGTATGCTGGAATGGTCCTGAGAGCACAAAAAGCATGTATTAATATAAGAAAAAGTGAAACCTTTACAAGGTGAGCATGATTACCTAAAAGGTAAGTGAAACTCCTCGTTTAAAACTAGAGCACATAACCCTCAGCACCTAATTCTGTGACACCTTTTCCACCTCTCACTTGCATAGCTCAAAAGTAAGTTTGCATGTACCAAATGTTATGCTTTTATAACCATTATTAAATAGTGGCACAGTTATGAAGCACACATGGAAATTAGTTGACCAGGCAACGTTTGTAGGAATTCTCTAAAATATGCAGTGACTTGTTTACAGTACATAAGGTGACTTGCTATATTTTCCACCTCTTACCATATTTTTTTCTCTTGGACTGATAGTATTCCTGTAGTATAAATAGTTTATGTTTGAGAAACCAACATTCCCTACAAAAGGAAACTGGTCAATGGATAGATTATGTCTAATATGTATTTTGGTGCCAACCATCTGATTTTATTCAGAGTTACACACGCTCTGTTGAGATGTCAAATCACCATCTACAATCACTGCTTTTTTATTTCTTATGGTATGCATAAATGAGGATATGTATGATAATACTATGGGTTATTATATGCAGACTGATCTACCGTGCCGGCTGAACTATTGTAATGGGCCCTGCTGATTAGCAAATGCCCTGGTACGGAAGAGAGCATTGCAGAAAGATCAACTAGTAACAACCATTCAAGTCAAAGATATATATTCTCTGCCTGAAAATTGTAATATTCATCTGATTTTATACACTGTTACACATGCTCTGTTTAGACGTCAAATCACCATCTACAACCACTGCTTTTTTTATAACGGTATGTATAAATGACGACATGTATGATACATTTCTGTATTGTTATATGCATACTGATCTACAGCTCTGGCTGAAGTATTCTAATAAGCCCTCCGGAGTACCAAATAGCATAGTACTGAAGGAAGCATTGCACATTGATCAACTAGCAACAACCATTCAGGTCAAATATATGTATTGTTTGCATAACATTGTTTTGTTTGTTTTGAGCCTTAAAACTTCTTGGCATGTGTTGTCCCCATAGCAAATCACATTGCAAAAGGTATCCCTCATCACTGTTTTGTATTCTCTTTCGCTCCACTCTTCCAACCACTCGTCTCCGAAGGAGTAAGTCTTTCCTGGTCTCATGAACAGGACTAAAATCATAAATCTATGTTACAGCAAACTAAGCTGGTTGCACACTGTTACCAGGGTTATTTCAGGCTTTGTGTGGCAGGCATTTTAATAGGATTGTGTCAATGCTTCTATTTGCAATAAAATACAGTTCACCAGAGCAGTTTCTTAACTTTTTTCTAGACATTCATAATGCAAGCTCAGTTCAATATAAAACCTCCTCCAGTGTCCATCTTGAAGAAGCCATATATTGAGTCCATATTGGTTTATCCTCTGTTTGCACAATTGACATTTGTTGACCAAAATTGCTGCTACCTGGGAAAACATTCTATGGAGTTTCACTTTTCGACATCTGTACTTTAGGTTTGTGTCTCTTCTTTCATGCCATGATCTCTACATTTGTAAATCCAGAGAGGCCATTCCTAGATACGTTACCATGGGGCAGAGCTAAGATCCTCCACTTTCCTTTTCACTTAGAAAAAAAACAGAACAAAAATGAAAGAGCACATTTGCAGATTGACCTTTTCTAGCAGAATCCACATTTGATTTATCACTCTTATAGTTCAGAGAGAGAGAGATAGTTTATCACTTCCTACAATCATATAAATGACTTAATTGTGCATGTGCCTCTTTTTGCGACTTTGACACAATCCCTAAGGGAAGTGCACATACTGGTAAAAACCTATGAGCCTTTATGTTCATAACACCCCATCATGCTCACTGTAAAGACATTTGCTGATTTTGGACGTTAGGTCAGTCTAATAGAAGCAAGGTACTAATCTATGATTTTGTTATCTATTTTTTTTTTTTTTAAAGAGTTTACGAAACCTGTGTACAAGGCCCAACAAGTGGCAATCTCCAAACAGATTTATGAAGAGGTAGCGTGGAATTATAATGCTTAGGTGGAGAGAAATGAAGAAAATGCTGAATCTTAAAAAATCCAACAATATTGTTTGTTTTCATTGACTACTTTTCTCTTTGCAAATCTTTAATATTATCTTGTATATTATCCTGGGTTCCTATGAGGAGACGTAAGTGTTTTTGCTAAATAAAATTAAATATTAATATGTCATTCAGGGCCATTTTATTTCAATCAGCACGTCACTATATTAGAAAACACAGTATAATAAACTGTAGCTCAAAGTCAAGACCCTGTGAGTACTGGTGAAAATCACAAGATGTAGTTCTGGATTTAAATACAAATCATATTACCTTTTTGCTGGCATCTCCCTTTTCTCACATGTTCATATTACTGTTCACCTTTCACTGTAAAGCTGCATGAAATGATATGCCAAAGAAAGAGCAACGCAAAGGCCATTTAAAAAAGGAGATGTTGCTTCTCCAAGTAAATACTTACAATTTTTTTTTTTTTTAATTCTTCCTGATGGCACCTGAACAGTAAAAGTGTCAATCAGAGGATGTACTCCCCCCACACAGAATCCTTAATGTGATGCAACCCTAATATACACTTAATATTTAATAATTTGGGAGTGATCTGCAAGCATCCAAACCTTTTTCAGAAATTGTTTAAATTATTCATTGTTATCATTAAATTATTCAAAAGTACTCAATGATAATTTTAAAGATGACAGAAAATGTTAATGGAGTAAACCATGTGCGTTTTAAAGTTGTCCTAAAATCATCATAGAGTAGTTCACACCCATTCTTAAGTTGTCTTAATATAATTCCTAAATAATACACAGCCATTCTGAAGTTGTCCTGGAATCATCCTGATGTAATTCAAACTCATCCCGAAGTTGTCCTGGAATCACCCTGATGTAATTAAGAGACATCCTTTAGCTTTCCTGTAGTCATCCAGGAGTAATTCACATTCATCCTAAAGTTGTCACTTAGTATTCCTGGAGTAGTATGAAATCATCACACACTTTAAGTTGAAGTAATCACAATCTCATCCTGGGGTAATTTTACCGATGACTTTGGAATCATCACATTTAAATATTTCGCCCTATAGGCATACTTCAGGATGGTTTGGGATGACTTCCCCAGATAATTACATGAATAGCCGAGCTGAAGTAATCGGATGACTTCAGAATAACTTTAGGAAGATCTTCCTTTTTGACTTGGGATATTGTTATTGTTCTAATGTTGATGCTTTATGACTCCTCATAGAAGGAACCCCTTCCTCCATGCAGCCCTTGGGAGCTTCCCCTACATGCAATCCTTCAGAAGAGTCTGGACCTGTTCCCTCAGCTAAGTAAAACAGCTCTTTCATCTGAAAGAGTCATCAAGAGCACCAATCGACTCCCACGCTGTTGGTGACACTGCGTGTTGTGCAACTTGTGCTGACTCTGCCCCTGTTCTTCCCTGGCGCCAGCAACGCGAAGGCTCTCCTGTGCCAAGACAGCAGCCCTACACCGGCACAACGCATCCACTGTAAACTGATGCATATGCTTATTTACACCAAAATGGCTAACCAGCATATCCAAGCATTTGTCAGTTCTCCTTCGATATCCTGTCTTCAATCGTGGGGCTGTTTGGTAGAGTTTGAAAGACTGCCAACGCCTCCCTAACGCTGACTGTGACAGCCACGCTCAGCAGCCCACCATAATCCCAAACTCCACCCACTTCAAAGTTTCAGCACTGGAGGTTTGGATTTTGGGCTTCTTTATAAATCTCCTTAGGAAAGTGCTCCTGAAGGGAAAGGCAGAGAATGATCTCAATAAGGAAATACAAACATCACCTGGAACCCTTCAAGCATTCGGAGGGTCGGAATAAGCCCAGGAAGATTTCAATAAACTTTCTGTCATACAGCATAAAAGAAGTGATTTTTAGCATGGCTCTTAGACAGTGGCGTTTGGAAGGGAATAGCTTTACCTATGCTATCGGGTCTGATATGGAACCAAGGCAGTGGGAGCTGGGTGAGAAGATGGGGAAGATGTGAAGGTCATGCCCAAGGTGATGTGCAACACTGAAACGCATACCATTAGGCAAATCGAGCAGGCCAATTATCTTATTAGGAGAATACAAAGTTCATCACACAGCAACAACACGGACAGGTCATATCCTTCTGGTGATAAAAATTGCTGCACTTTTTCTTTCCAGTTCGATAAGAATTTGGCTGTTGGGAGAAAGGGGCATGAGTAAAGTTTAGCAATAAAAGGGTATGCCATCAGCAGTGAATTCGGGGGGTGGGGGGGATTCCCCCTGGATGGCACAGGGTGGGGAGCAGGCTGGAGAAAAAAAAAAATGAATAAAAATGTCCTCATAACCAGCTCAGTAGGTGTGCCTTACCTGTGTTTATTTAATATATGCTCTCTGTTCCGTTTTCACCAACGTTTGACATAGGTATATCAGAACAACCTCTTTCTAACTTCAGTCTAGATCTATCAACTAGTCATTCTGTTGGGTGTCTTTGCAGGGGAGGAAATGAAGGATGGCAAATCCATGAGAAATGGGCAGAGAAGTGAAGAATATAGGGATCCTAACCTGGAACGTGAATGTCCTCCAGACTAGGGAGAGTAAAGGTTCGTTTGTCAGATTTTTTGCAATATAGACCTGCCCATATTATAATCTTGCAAAAAACACACTTGATTAATTTGGAGTGTAAGGTCCTCTTCAGCAGTTAAAGATGGATGTACCAGGACATATTTTCAGAACAATCTCTGTCAACTAATGGAGTTGCCCAGATTGTCAAAATGAACTCTGGCATTAACTGTCGATTTTGGAATAGATTGCTTTGGGAGATGGGTTATAGGTAAGTTGAGTATGGGGCAGAGCAAGTTAACATGGGAAGGGTTTTATAGTTCCAGCTGCGATGATGCATATCCACTGAAGTATTTAGGTGAGAATTTGTTGGATTTTTCTTCCTGATTAGTGATTGGAGGACATTTTAATGTGCTGCTTAGTGAGGTTCTTGATAGGTCCTCTAAGAGGGGAGCAGTGGGCTTCACTAGAGTCAGGAAGGCTGTGAAGAATCTTATGCAATATCTTCTCCTGTGTGATGTGAGAGCAGAAACAATGGAATTAAAACAGATCAATATTACACAATTTCAAGGAGGTTAAGCACATTCATACGCATTGCTCAGATTATTCAGAGGTGTTTTTTGGAGATAGTATTGCCAGAAGTTCAGGTCAAACCTAGGTTGAGACTGAATAGAACACTACTTTTCAATACAAACTTCAGATATTAACCCCTTTTGTGCCGCGGACGTAGTGGTTACGTCCTGCGGCACAGTGCTGCTGTGCCGAGGACGTAACCACTACGTCCTCGGCACACAGCCCAGAGGGAGCGCTCTCGCTCCCTCTGTGTGCTTCCCCCCACCCCCCAAAGTCAGGGATGGAAGGGGAAGCCCTTCCCCTTCCACCCCGACCCCCCCATCCCCCATAATGACGTCAGCGCGCAATCGCGCGCTGACTTCATTATGGGGTTCTCGCCACACAAGAAGCCATTTGCTTCCTGTGCGGCGAGCTTAGAAGAGGTGAGTTCCTCTTCCCGGTGGGTGGGGGGTTTGGGCTAAAGAGGAACCGGGGGAAGGAAAGGCTTTTCCTTTCCCCCGGTGTCTCTTTGAGCATTCCTGCTGCCCGATCGCATTGCGATCGGGCAGCAGGAATGCCCACTAGACACCAGGGATTTGTTTTTTTTGTTTTACTTTCGTGTTTCTGGCTTGCGGGGAGCGGCCCCTTGGGCAAGGGTCACTCCCCTTTTGGGGGCAATTAGTTACGGCCATTTCTGCCCCCCTTGGGGGCAGATTGGCCTACTTTTTAGGCGGATCTGCCCCCAAGGGGGGCAGAAAACACTAGATCACCAGGGTTTTATATTTTTATGTGCATTTATGTGTGGGGGTGTTCCCCCTTGGGCAAGGGGCGCCCCCCCCAAGGGGGCAGAGAACTGTTGGCCTTTTCTGCCCCCTTGGGGGCAAATCGGCCTATTTTGTTTTGGTCCATCTGCCCCCAAGGGGGGCAGAAGCCACTTAGGCACCAGGGATTGTGTGTGTAGTGGATGGGGGAGGCGCCCCCTTGGGGAAGGGTCGCTCCCCTTTGGGGGGCATGTCTTTTAGGGCCATTTCTGCCCCCCTTGAGGGCAGATCAGCCTATTATTTTTAGGCTGATCTGCCCCAAGGGGGGCAGAAACCACTAGAACGCTAGGGATTTTTTTTGTGTGTTTATTTTTGTGGGGGGGCGTCCCCTTGGGCACGGGGCGCCCCCCCAAGGGGGGCATTGACCTGTTGGCCATTTCTGCCCCCCTGGGGGCAGATGGGCCTATTTTTGTAGGCCCACCTGCCCCCAAGGGGGGCAGAAGCCACTTAGACACCAGGGATAGTGTGTGTGTGTGTGTTAGTGGATGGGGGGGGGGCCTTGGGCAAGGGTCACCCCCCACTTTGGGGGCACATGTACCCAGGCCATTTCTGCACCCCTTGGAGACAGATCAGCCTATTATTTTTAGGCTGGTCTGCCCCCAAGAGGGGCAGAAACCACTAGAACGGCAGGGATTTTTTTTTATTTGTTTATTTTTGTGGGGGGGCGTCCCCTTGGTCACGGGGCGCCCCCCCAAGGGGGGCATTGACCTGTTGGCCATTTCTACACCCCCTGGGGGCAGATGGGCCTATTTTTTTAGACCCACCTGCCCCCAAGGGGGGCAGAAGCCACGTAGACACCAGGGATAGTGTTGTGTGTGTGTGTGTTAGTGGATGGGGGGGGCCTTGGGCAAGGGTCGCCCCCCCACTTTGGGGGCACATGTACCCAGGCCATTTCTGCACCCCTTGGAGACAGATCAGATTATTATTTTTAGGCTGGTCTGCCCCCAAGAGGGGCAGAAACCACTAGAACGCCAGGGATTTTTTTTTATTTGTTTATTTTTGTGGGGGGGCGTCCCCTTGGTCACGGGGCACCCCCCCAAGGGGGGCATTGACCTGTTGGCCATTTCTACACCCCCTGGGGGCAGATGGGCCTATTTTTTTAGACCCACCTGCCCCCAAGGGGGGCAGAAGCCACGTAGACACCAGGGATAGTGTGTGTGTGTGTGTGTGTGTGTGTGTGTTAGTGGATGGGGGGGGCCTTGGCGAGGGTCGCCCCCCCACTTTGGGGGCACATGTACCCAGGCCATTTCTGCACCCCTTGGAGACAGATCAGCCTATTATTTTTAGGCTGATCTGCCCCCAAGGGGGGCAGAAACCACTAGAACGCCAGGGATTTTTTAAATTTGTTTATTTTTGTGGGGGGGCGTCCCCTTGGTCACGGGGCGCCCCCCCAAGGGGGGCATTGACCTGTTGGCCATTTCTACACCCCCTGGGGCAGATGGGCCTATTTTCTTATGCCCACCTGCCCCCAAGGGGGGCAGAAGCCACTTAGGCACCAGGGATAGTGTTGTGTGTGTTTTTTTTTTTTTTTTTTTTTAGTGCTGTCCCCTTTGGCAAGGGTCGCTCTCCATGGGGACACACTACTAAAGGTATTTTCTGGCTTCCTTGGGGCAGACAGGCCTATTTTTGTAGTAGGCCCATCTGCCCCTATGGCAGAATCCACTTAGGCACCAATTTCTAAATGTTTGATGGTGGGGTGTTTGTCAACTGAAGAAGTCTTTGCATTTGTGATAAAAAATGTTTTCCTCCTTTTTGTTCTAGTTCAAAGCTTTTGCTTTATTTGCTGTGGCTCCTTGCAGTTTTGGCAGTGGTTGACCTGCAGTTTGCACAGTTGCATGTTTTAGGTAAGTAAAAACAATTTACTCCAAAGGAGTATTGTTGCCATGCATGAATGACATGTTTGTAGGGGGTGTACTAAATGCAGGATTGTGTGTGAAATTGTCCTTAGGTTTGTGCACAATGATATTTGTTTTGTCTTATTTCTAATTTGCCTTTCTTTCTTTATTTTTAGTGGGATATCATTGGTGATTGCTGTGTAGTTGCTGGTGAATCAAGCTTTTTCAGGCAAGTGAGTTTATAACTCTTACTAACAAAGCTACACTTTGTTACTTGTCTTACACAGTGCTGGTTGTTGGTGGTGAATTTGTCCAGTTAATTTTAGCAGGAGAGATCATGGCTAGCCGCAGGATGACCGCTTAGCAGGTGGTTGGTATGCTTTTTGAGTCACAGTCTGATCATGACTATGAGACGGACTCTGCATCTGAGGCAGAGGAGGAAGTCAGAGATTCTGGCAGTGATGTTTCTGTTGGAGGGGAATCTTCTGATGATGAAGCCACACTCAGTGCAGATGAAGGGCCAGTTTTAGAGGAGGACATTGATGTGCCAATAGTGCAGCAACCTGGGGCTGAAAGGTTTCCCGTTATAAGACCTGATGTCTGGGTTGCCCCAAACATGGAGCAGCCAGAATTGCCTGCCTTTACTGGTCTCCCGGGGTGTAACGCCAATACAGAGAACTTTATGCCTATCAATTTCTTTGAGTTATTCATGGATGATATGTTTTTGGAAGAGATTGTTGAGAAGACTAATTTGTATGCGGAGCAGCATTTGAGGGACCACGCTGCTAGACTTAGGCCACACTCTAGAGCTGCCCAGTGGATTCCCACAAATTTGGAGGAGTTAAAAAAGTTTTGGGGTTTGACTTTTTTGATGGGGTTGATAAGGAAGCCGTCACTGGCTTCTTATTGGTCTACTAGTCCCTTGATGGCCACAGCTATATTTCCAGCGACCATGAGTCGTAATCGGTATTTGCTTCTTCTTAGGATGCTGCATTTTGTTGACAATGCATTAGCCTTGCCACGAGATCACCCAGATTCTGACCGTCTTTTTAAGATTAGGCCTGTCCTTGATCATTTTGTAGATCGGTTTTCGGAGGTCTATGTTCCAGGCAAAGAGTTAAGTGTGGACAAGTCTTTGGTCCTCTTCAAGGGTCGTTTGGTTTTTAGGCAGTACATTCCTAGCAAAAGGGCACGATATGGAATTAAATTGTATATGCTGTCTGAAAGTAGGACAGGATATGTGTATAGTTTCCGTGTGTACACTGGTAGGGATTCCAATATTGACCCCCCTGATTGTCCTCCCACTTTTGGAGTTACTGAGAAAATTGTGTGGGATCTTGGTAGACGACTGTTCAACAAAGGTCACCATTTGTATGTAGATAACTTCTACACTGGTGTGCAATTGTTCAAGGAATTGTTTAGAGTGGACACAGTTGCTTGTGGCACAATCCGTTCTAACCGGAAAGGCTATCCAAGGGAGCTTGTCTGTAAAAAACTTGAGAGAGGACAGTGCTGTGCCTTGCGGAACGAGGAGCTGCTAGCTTTGAAATTTTCAGACAAGAGGGATGTCTACATGCTAAGTACCATCCATGATGAGAGTACTTCTCCTGTGACTGTTTGGGGCCAGGTTGCTGAAGTGCGCAAACCTGTGTGCATTTTAGATTATAATAAGCACATGGGAGGTGTAGATAGAGTTGACCAGAGGTTGGAACCTTATACTGCTATTCGTAAGTCTTACGTTTGGTATAAGACGTTAGCACTTCACCTCTTCCACTTAGCAACCTTCAATGCTTTTATTGTGTTTAGGGATAGGTCTCCAGAGTCAAAGATGACATTTGTGAAATTTCAGGAGTCAGTGATAGAGAGCCTTATTGTGGTGGAACAGGCCAGAGTTCCTAGAGAAGCAGTGGTGGAGGATGTGGCTAGATTGAAAGATCGCCACTTTGCTGAGCACATTCCTCCCACACCCAAAAAAGACTTTCCAGCTAAGAAATGTAGAGTGTGTTTTCAAAGAGGTATCCGGAGGGAGACTCGAATGTACTGCCCAGATTGTCCTTCAAAGCCTGGGCTGTGTGTCGGTGCTTGTTTTAAGAATTACCACACCCAGAAGAATTTCTGGGAACAACCATGAGTGTAAACTCATGTCTGTTTTGTATTTTCATGTGTTTAGTTTCATGGTTAGCATTTCTGTCATGTTCTTAGTTAGAGCTTTTGTGTTTGTAGTTTTGTAATTCTTTCTACTTAGTTAGGGGTTCCTCTGTTTAAAAAAAAATAAAAAAAAATGATGCCATTGTGTGTGGAGTGGGGCTTGGCTGAGAGTGTACATATTGACTTGCTGTTGGCTACTGCAACACACTGCCAGCCAAACACCAGTCCACACACTCCCATCAGCTGGTGTGATTGTTGTATCAGGCATGTGGGCGTATGTAAGTGATGGGCCCTTGAGTGGCGCTGTCTGTCGATGTGAGTGTTGTAATGTGCTGGGCCCGTGGCTGGCGGTGTGAATGGCCTTGTGTGTGTCATGTATGAAAGTTGTATGAATGGACTGTAAAGCGGTTGGTGCCTTGTCGCGGCTTTACAGCTCACGAGCTGTGAGTCATTGGTTCAGTTTTTTGCCTTTCAGTTACTAACAGTGCATTTCATTTTTGTGAAAGCTCTTGTTAGTAAAATTTGGGCCCATATTTATACTTTTTGACGCAAAACTGCGCTAACGCAGTTTTGCGCCAAAAAAATTAGCGCCGGCTAACGCCATTCTGAAGCGCCATGCGGGCGCCGTATTTATTGAATGGCGTTAGCCGGCGTTAGCCGACCGGCGCTGCCAGGTGTGCGTGAAAAAAAACGACGTACACCAGCCAGCGCCGGCGTAGGGAAAAATGGCGTTTGGGCGTCCCAAAATGGGGCAAGTCAGGCTGAGGCAAAAAAATCGTCTTAACCCGATTTGCGCCATTTTTTTTGGGCGCCCAGACGCCATTAACATGACTCCTGTCTTAGCAAAGACAGGAGTCATGCCCCCTTGCCCAATGGCCATGCCCAGGTGACTTCTGTCCCCTGGGCATGGTCATTGGGCATAGTGGCATGTAGGGGGGCACAAATCAGGCCCCCCTATGCCACAAAAATAAAAATAAAAAAATACTTACCACAACTTACCTTTTCTTCCCTGGGATGGGTCCCTCCATCCTTGGGTGTCCTCCTGGGGTGGGCAAGGGTGGCAGGGGGTGTCCCTGGGGGCAGGTGAGGGCACCTCTGGGCTCATTCTGAGCCCACAGGTCCCTTAACGCCTGCCCTGACCCAGGCGTTAAAAAGAGGCGCAAATGCGGGGTTTTTTGCCCCGCCCACTCCCGGGCGTGATTTTTGCCCGGGAGTATAAATACCACGCACATGCCTGGGAGTCATTTTTTAAGACGGGAACGCCTACCTTGCATCTCATTAACGCAAGGAAGGTGTTCACGCAAAAAAATGACGCTAACTCCATGAACTTTGGCGCTAGACGCGTCTAACGTCAAAGTATATATATGGAGTTAGTTTTGCGTCTAATTTGCGTCGAAAAAAACGACGCAAATTCGGCGCAAACGGTGTATAAATATGCCCCTTGATCCACTGAACCATCACTCACCCTCGTGCCAAATCCAACTAGTATGTGTGGTAAAAATGACAAAACCTGCTCCGCTGTAATCAGGCGTCGCAGCACACCTGTGACACGCTAGGTGCCTCAGGTGGGACCCCGATGATGAAGCATGCCACCAACTTGGTTGGTGGGTGAGGGGTCTTTTTCACATAACCTAAGTGTGTTTCTTTTCAAAATTTTAGTGTTTGGCACATCACGGACGTATGTGGGCACATCAAAACGATATATTACAAAACTACCTGTGTTTGGGGGGGAGAGGGCACCTATGTTTTTGGTCCTGTGTGCGGCCTTCATCTAGGGAAACCTACCAAACCCAGACATTTTTTAAAACTAGACACACCAAGGAGTCCAGGGAGGTGTGGCTTGCGTGGATCCCCCAACATTTTCTTACCCAGTCTCCTCTGTAAACCTCAAAATGTGCTTAAAAAAGCATATTTTCCTTACTTTTCTTTGTAGGATCACCACTCCAGCACAAAATTCCTACTCCCCAGTGTTCCCCTCAGTCTCCCAAGTAAAATGACACCTCACTTATGTGGGTCCCCAAAGCAGAGTCAGTCTAAAGATGTATAAAAGAATATGTCCTTATAAACTTGCTGTGCTATCCCCTCTATCTCTACAAGTTTTGGGCCTTATTCGGTTGCAGGCACCTGGCCCACCCACACAAGTGAGGTATCATTTTTATCGGGAGACTTGGGGGAACGCTGGGTGGAAGGAAATTTGTGGCTCCACTCAGATTCCAGAACTTTCTGTCACCGAAATGTGTGGAAAATGCGTTTTTTTAGACAGAATTTGAGGTTTGCAAAGGATTCTGGGTAACAGAACCTGGTCAGAGCCCCGCAAGTCACCCCATCTTCGATTCCCCTAGGTCTCCAGTTTTAAAAAATGCACAGGTTTGGTAGGTTTCCCTAGGTGCCGGCTGAGCTAGAGGCCAAAATCTCCAGGTAGGCACTGTTTTCAATGAAAAAATGTGATGTGTCCACGTTGCGTTTTGGGGTGTCTCCTGTCGCGGGCGCTAGGCCTACCCACACAAGTGAGGTATCATTTTTATCGGGAGACGTGGGGGAACGCTGGGTGGAAGGAAATTTGTGGCTCCTCTCAGATTCTAGAACTTTGTGTCACCGAAATGTGTGGAAAATGTGTTTTTTTAGACAGAATTTGAGGTTTGCAAAGGATTCTGGGTAACAGAACCTGGTCTGAGTCACACAAGTCACCCCATCTTGGATTCCCCTAGGTCTCTAGTTTTCAGAAATGCACAGGTTTGGTAGGTTTCCCTAGGTGGCGGCAGAGCTACAGGCCAAAACCTAAAGGTAGGCACTTTGCAAAAAACACCTCTGTTTTCCTTAAAAAATGTGGCTGTGTCCACGTTGCGCTTTGGGGCGTTTCCTGTCGCGGGCGCTAGGCGTACCCACACAAGTGAGGTATCATATTTATCGGGAGACGTGGGGGAACGCTGGGTGGAAGGAAATTTGTGGCTCCTCTCAGATTCCAGAACTTTCTGCCACAGAAATGTGAGGAACGTGTTTTTTTAGCCAAATTTTGAGGTTTGCAATAGATTCTGGGTAACAGAACCTGGTCCGAGCCACACAAGTCACCCCATCTTGGATTCCCCTAGGTCTCTAGTTTTCAGAAATGCACAGGTTTGGTAGGTTTTCCTAGGTGGCGGCTGAGCTACAGGCCAAAATCTACAGGTAGGCACTTTGCAAAAAACACCTCTGTTTTCCTTTTAAAAATTTGGCTGTGTCCACGTTGCGCTTTGGGGCGTTTCCTGTTGCGGGCGCTAGGCCTACCCACACAAGTGAGGTATCATTTTTATCGGGAGACGTGGGGGAACGCTGGGTGGAAGGAAATTTGTGGCTCCTCTCAGATTCCAGAACTTTCTGCCACAGAAATGTTAGGAACATGTGTTTTTTTAGCCAAATTTAGAGGTTTGCAAAGGATTCTGGGTAACAGAACATGGTCCGAGCCACACAAGTCACCCCATCTTGGATTCCCCTAGGTCTCTAGTTTTCAGAAATGCACAGGTTTGGTAGGTTTCCCTAGGTGGCGGCTGAGCTAGAGGCCAAAATCTACAGGTAGGCACTTTGCTAAAAACAGCTCTGTTTTCTGTGATGTGTCCACGTTGTGTTTTGGGGCATATCCTGTCGCGGGCGCTAGGCCTACCCACACAAGTGAGGTATCATTTTTATCGGGAGACTTGGGGGAACATAGAATAGCAAAACAAGTGTTATTGCCCCTTGTCTTTCTCTACATTTTTTCCTTCCAAATGTAAGACAGTGTGTAAAAAAGACGTCTATTTGAGAAATGCCCTGTAATTCACATGCTAGTATGGGCACCCCGGAATTCAGAGATGTGCAAATAACCACTGCTTCTCAACACCTTATCTTGTGCCCATTTTGGAAATACAAAGGTTTTCTTGATAGCTATTTTTTACTCTTTATATTTCAGCAAATGAATTGCTGTATACCCGGCATAGATTGAAAACCCACTGCAGGGTGCAGGTCATTTATTGGCTCTGGGTACCTAGAGTTCTTGATGAACCTATAAGCCCTATATATCCCCGCAACCAGAAGAGTCCAGCAGACGTAACGGTATATTGCTTTCGAAAATCTGACATTGCTGGAAAAAGTTACAGAGTAAAACGTAGAGAAAGATTTATGTTTTTTTCACCTCAATTTCAATATTTTTCTTTTTCAGTTGTTATTTTCTGTAGGAAACCCTTGTAGGATCTACACAAATTACCCCTTGCTGAATTCAGATTTTTGTCTACTTTTCAAAAATGTTGCGGTTTCTGGGATCCAGCGTTGGTTTCATGCCCATTTCTGTCACTGACTGGAAGGAGGCTGAAAGCACAAAAAATCGTAAAAATGGGGTATGTCCCAGTAAATTGCCACAATTGTGTTGAAAAATTGGGTTTTCTGATTCAAGTCTGCCTGTTCCTGAAAGCTGGGAAGCTGGTGATTTTATCACCGCAAACCCTTTGTTGATGCCCTTTTCAGGTAAAAAACCACAAGCCTTCTTCTGCAGTCCATTATTCCCATTTTTTTGAAAAAAACGAAATTTTCACAGTTTTTTGGCTAATTTCTTGGCCTCCTTCTGGGGAACCCACAAAGTCTGGGTACCTCTAGAATCCCTAGGATGTTGGAAAAAAAGGATGCAAATTTGGCGTGGGTAGCTTATGTGAACAAAAAGTTATGAGGGCCTAAGCGCAAACTGCTCCAAATAGCCAAAAAAAGGCTCGGCACAGGAGGGGGAAAAGGCCTGGCAGCGAAGGGGTTAAGAGAGGAGAGTCATCAGTATTTTGGAAGTGATCTTGGCATGGCACCCCTGAGAATGATATCGGATGCATATTAGGCAGTTGCTTGAGGCATCCTGTGCAAGCAGGGGACTTTGAAAGGGAGAATAGTGTGGGAGGAAAACAAAAAGTTGAAGAAGAATTTGGGATATTAGCAAAGGAGCTACAGGGGTTGAAGTCAGAGGAGGAAGTGGCTAAGCATAGACTGCTTGAGAAACTTAAGACTTTCAGGCAGGTAATAGCGAGAAGGCGCAGAGAACTGGTAATCAAGCACGTTGGTACACTTTGAATATGGGGAGAGGCATGGAAGATTGCTTGCCTGGAAGCACTAATAGTGGATGAACAGGGGAATATTTCAGAAGATCAAATAGAAGCGTGTATAGAAACGTTGTTTAATGTGTGAACAGAGACAGCTAGCTGTAAGCAAGCGGAGTTATGAGAGTGGTCGGGGGAGCGCAGCTCCCAGTTTTATCTGTAGAGAAACAAGCCCTCTTGAACCCCATCTAGGAGGAAGAGATCCTTGCACAAATAAATAGAACCCAGAGTGGGAAAGCAGCAAGCACTTTTGGACTTCCCGGAAAGTTCTGTAAAGCTTTGAAAGAGGTTACAGTTCCTATATGGAGCAAGTTTAATGATTTGTAGTCTGGGAGATCACTTACTCATGCTCTGCTGTGGAATGAAGCCATAATCACCTTACTCCTAAAGCCGAATAAGAACCCAAAGAAGGCGGATCTGATATAGGCCAATTTCCCTGTTGAACTAGGATTATAAAGTTTTTCACTGGTATTTTAACAAGAATACTATCAGGGTAGCAGGTATAATAATACATAAGGCAGTTGATGACCTAACTCATTTGTTAATATCATCGATAGACATACCTATTGCAAACTCAGACCCTTTGGCTATACTCCCAATATATGAGGCTAAAACGAACCAGTGGCAAGTTTTAGTGGTGGTTGACATTCTACCAGCATTCATACACATAATAAAGAACTTATACACAGCTCCATCTGCAGAGATGCCTCTTTCCTCTTTACTTTTACATATTCAGCTAGGAAGCTCAGGCTTTCCAAACAGACATTGCTATACTGCCGTCTGATCCTGAGGGATTTGAGAATAAGATTGCCGCCTATGCAGATGACATTATTCTGTACACAAGGGATCCCAGCAGGGCAGTCACTCGAATAGAGGAAGTTACTGATGCCTTCAGTGCTTTCTCAGACTACTCTGTAAATAAGGATAAAACTGACGTGATGTTTTGGAACCTGGAAAGTAGCACTGTGTTTTCTCAGACTAAGATCAAGTAACTCAGAATTACAGTTGTGCAGAAATTCGATAAGGTGCAGAAGCATAATTTAGATGAAGGAAATTGACAGATTATTAGCAAGATGGGGGCCATCTTTCACTAACGCTATATAGTAGGATGAATCTGGTTAAGATGATGATCCTGCCCAAGCTGACATACCTGTTTGATGAGGAGACAAGGCAGACTAGCAAATTGTATTTGGACCTCCAAGGGAGCCAGACTAAGTTGGAAGACAACCAAGAAGCACAGTAGAAAGGGGTGGGGTTTCATTCCCAAATGTTCTATTATACTATTGGTCCTTTCTATTTGCTAACTCTAGAATGTTATTGAGTCCGGATGACTCCCGCAAGGGAGTAGTATTTGCAGCTACGTTGAGCTTATTAGGGAGGGATGGTTTCCTCCATAAATTTGGTGATCCCAGAGTTTTGAGGGTGAGATTGAAGCTGTTGCAGGCTTTCTCAGAGATTTGATATACCATCTGGAAAATCTTAGTTATTGAGTACTATTTTTAGTATTCCCCATTTGGGAATTGCCTGGTGTAGGAAGTTGGCTCTGTATATACTACCTCAAAGTAAGAGATAGTGTACACAGAGTTCAAGGGTTCCCCTTAGAGGTAAGATAGTGGCAAAATTAGATAATTTGAATGCTCTATTTTGTGGGAGTGTGGTCGAGCAGTAGGCTTATTAGAGGGTAGTGTTAAGCATAATGAGGAACACACACTCAAAGACTTAATTCCAGGCCAAATGTTTTTCTATAGAAAAACATATTTTCTTAATTTATTTTTAGACCCACAAGTTCAAGATTCGAAGTAAATACATAAAATGCAAGGTACTCCAGACAGGTCAGTTAGGAACTTTGAATGAGAGCAATAACATATAGTCTCTATGGTTTCTTTAGAAGAAGAAAAAGGCATCAGGCTTAAGTATCATTTGATGATGTAACATAAAGTCCAGAATTGAAGAGGTGTAGCTGTCTCCAACGTAGTTCCAACCAATTATAGGGTTTATTAAATGTTCAAATTCAATCGAATCAATCAATGGTACGTCTGCCAGTCATCAAATCATCATGTCCACGATGTTGTTATAGTTCCGTTCAAAACCCCACAGCCAACACGTGTTTCGTCCAGGGATCACCCCATCGACCTCATCAGGGCTGCAAAATTAAGCAATCCCTAATCCTATTATTGTAGTAGCAGGATTCCATGTATCTCATAAGTGTGAGTTTTTAGACGTTCCAATCGTACTAACGTGGTAACAAATAAAGCCAAATCTGAAAAATAAAATAAATCCATATTGGCGCCGCCGTGGCAGCGTGCAAATCTGCTAAGCTCACCAGTCGTGAGTACGCTCAAATGGAGAACAGGGGTGCTCTGGTTCCAGTCTGCCAGCAGGCAAGTACCTGTGTCCTCGGAGGGCAGACCAGGGGAGTTTTGTGGGGCACTGAGGGGGACACAAGTAGGCACAAAAAACACACCCTCAGCGGCACAGGGGTGGCTGGGTGCAGTGTGTAAAGCAGGCATCGGGTTTTGTATTAGAAACAATGGAGGGACCCAGGGGTCACTCTAGCGGTGCAGCCAGGGCACAGGGGGGCTTCTCGGGCCAGCCACCGACTGGGCTAGGCAGAGGGTCGCCTGGTGGTCACTCATGCACTGAGGTTTGGTTCCTTCTGGTCCTGGGCGTTGCGGTGCAGTGCTTGGTCCAGGCGTCGGGTTCCTTGTTACAGGCAGTCGCGGTCAGGGAAAGCCTCTGGATTCTCTCTGCATGCGTCGCTGTGGGGGTCCAGGGGGGTTGTCTCGGGCTACTCACGGGGTCGCAGTCACCTGGGAGTCCTCCCTGTGGTGTTGGTTCTCTGGATCTCAAGCCGGGGGTGTCAGGTGCAGAGGGTGAAGTCTCACACTTCCGGCAGGAAGAGTAAAGTCTTTAGAAGTTGCAATATTGTTGCAGTTGTTGAACAGAGCTGCTGCTCACTGGAGTTTCTTGGTCCTTAGGTTCAGGGTAGTCCTCTGAGGCTTCAGAGGTCCCTGGTCCCTGTTGGATACATCGTTGTTGCAGTTTTTCGAGTCAGGAGACAGGCCAGTAGGGCTGGGGCCAAAGCAGTTGTTGTCTTCGTCGTCTCTGCAGGGCCTTCAGGTCAGCAGTCCTCCTCGTTTCAGGTTGCAGGAATCTGATTTCCTGGGTTCTGGGGTGCCCCTAAATACTGAATTTAGGGGTGTGTTTAGGTCAGGAGGGCAGTAGCCAATGGCTACTGTCCTGGAGGGTGGCTACACCCTCTTTGTACCTTCTCCCTAAGGGGAGGGGGGGCACATCCCTAATCCTTTTGGGGAAATCCTCCAAAACCAAGATGGAGGATCTCTAAAGGCAGGGGTCACCTCAGCTCAGAGCATCTTAGGGGCTGTCCTGACTGGTGGGTGACTCCTCCTTGTTTTTTCTAATTATTTCCTCCAGCCTTGCCGCCAAAAGTGGGGCAGTGGCTGGAGGGGCGGGCATCTCCACAAGCCGGGATGCCCTGGGGTGCTGTAACAAAAGGCATGAGCCTTTGAGGCTGTTACAGTTCCTGCAGGGGGAGGTGAGAAGCACCTCCACCCAGTGCAGGCTTTGTTTGTGTCCTCAGAGAGCTCAAAGGCTCTCACAGCAGGGGGGCAGAAACTCGTCTGAGTGGCAGGCTGGCACAGACTAGTCAGTCCTGCACTGAAGGATTGGGTAAAATACAGGGGGCGTCTTGTAAGATGCCCTCTGTGTGCATTTTGTAATACATCCAACACTGGCATCAGTGTGGGTATATTATTCTGAGAATTTTGATACCAAACTTCCCAGTATTCAGTGTAGCCATTATGGAGCTGTGGAGCTCGTTTTGGACAAACTCCCAGACTATATACTTAATATGGCCACACTGTACTTACAATGTCTAAGAATTGACTTAGACACTGTAGGGCATATTGCTCATGCAGCTATGCCCTCACCTGTGGTATAGTGCACCCTGCCTTAGGGCTGTATGGCCTGCTAGAGGGGTGACTAACCTATGCCACAGGCAGCATTTTGTGTGCATGGCATCCTGAGGGGGATGCCATGTCGACTTTGCCTTTTTCTCCCCACCAACACACACCAACTGCGCATGGCAGTGTGCCTGTGTTAGGTGAAGGGTCCCTTAGGGTGGCACAACACATGCTGCAGCCCTTAGGGACCTTCCCTGGTCACAGGGCCCTTGGTACCACTGGTACCTTTTACAAGGGACTTATCTGTGTGCCAGGGGTGTGCCACTTGTGGAAACAATGGTAAATTTTTAGTGAAAGAACACTGGTGCTGGGGCCTTGTTTGCAGGGTCCCAGCACACTTCTCAGTCAAGTCAGCATCAATATCTGGCAAAAAGTGGGGGGCAACTGCAACAGGGAGCCATTTTCCTACACCTGGTACTCCTCCCTTCCTTGAGGATAAGCTAAGCCTGCCATTGACACAGGTATTGCGCTGGAGACAGTTGAGGGTAGGCACTGGTATGATTTCCTAGAGGCCATACAGGAGAAAACTAAAGGCACTCTCTTGGTATAAATACTTGCAATTAGTTTCGCAGGCGGGGAGGGGTTCCGAAAAGAGTTGGGGCAATAATGAGGGCAAAAAATTCGATCAGAAGAGGTTGGACTGGAAGCTACTTACAAAGGAAGTTTCTACATAGTATTGGGAATTAGCAAAGGCGGATGACAAAATGTGTAAAAACCCTCTTCACCCATGGAAGAGGGGCATCCCGAGGTATGGCGTGTGTCTCTGCGTCTTCTTTACTCAACAGTTAAGCGGGCTGCCGTGAGCAGGAATCACTCGCTTAGGCTGCATAGACACTGCCTGACCCAGAGGAAGATGGATACATTTACTAGAGGGGTCACACCATGCTGTAAACAGAGCAGGGAAGAAAAAATGGTTGATATACATATGTTCTTTTCTTGCCCAAGCGTGGCTAATTTCTAGGAGTGTATCAGCAGTATATTATCAACACTGATGCATAGTCAAACCATCTCATGATTCTTTTTGGAATTGATGCCCAGTTGGGCTGGGCTATTTGCCCGAGGCCAAATGATACTAGTCTTTTTTTTTTAAATGTATTATTATTCTGCTGGCCAGGAGAAAGATCTGCATAAAAGGTTGCAGATAGATCCTTGTACTCTGTGTCAGTGGTTTAGAACAGCCATACATTTGTAAGGTTGATTTGAGTGTAAGAAAAGCAAGAAGACAGAAGAGCTATGGTTACAGTTTGAAGAAATGGTAACTCAGAACTTAAGTCCTATGATTAAGCCGGATTATCCAAGAAGACCTGGGCATGGCACTCTGTCTTACCATACTAATACATCTAGCAGTCAATTCCCTCGGGCGGCAAGGGTAATAGGCAATTCCCTTGTCTTCTTTTGTTTCAAACTGTGAAAGTTGGAACTGCTGCCACAAGCCACAACATAGCATTGGGGGGCAGCACACAAACCAGGCATAAATTATTACAGAGGCCTCATTGGAGTCTATGTAGCTGGGTACCTTTGATTGCACCCGTGTTGGGTCACCGATAAATGCAACCAACGATGGGTCTGTACACACTGTGGCGGAGAAAGAAACAGGGTCGATTGGATAATCCCATTGTTGGTAGCAGAAGCCATACTGGTTAAAAGTGAAGGGACTCGGAGATGCTTTTGGTTAAATACGGAAGCAGAGTATTAGTGTATCTTGCTTTCCTTTATAGTTTGCAGCCTATGCGAAAGACAACTGCACTCTACTCCACACCACTCATCTCCACTCTCAACACCACTGCACTCTATGCCCCTTTACTCTGCACCACTCTACTCTACACCACTGAAATCTATGCCATTATGCTTTATGCCACTGTATTCTATGCCACTGAACTCTGTCAATCAACTGTACTCTACTGTACTTTATACCACTCTACTCTTCACCACTGCATTCTAAGCCAGTGCACTATAAGCAACTGTATTCTACACTATTCTTCTCTATGCCACTGCACTCTACTCAACACCACTCTACTTTAGTGTGCACCACTGCACTTTACGTTAATGAACCCCATGCCACTGTACTCTACGCCACTCTAATCTATGCTGGCGCACCCTTTACTAATGCACTATTCACAACGCTACTCTGCACCACTTTACACCACAGCACTCTATGTCACTGGACTCTACATTTACTCAATAGCTCTCTGTTCCACACCGCTGCACTCTATGCACTCTAATTTGCACAGCTCTATGCCACTCCACTCTATGCCACTACATGTCACTGTAATCTTCTCTGTACCACTCTACACCACTGCACTCTACACTGCACCTCTGCACTCTATGCCACTACACGTCACTCTAATCTTCTCTGTACCACTCTACTCTACACCACTCCATTCTATGCCACTGTGCTCTATGCTCCTCTGCTCTATGCAACTGCACTCTACTAGGTGCAAGTCCACACCACTGCACTCAATGCCACTGCACCCTACCCCATTCTACTCTGCACTATTCCACTCTACGCCACTGAGATCTTATGCCACATCACTCCACTCTATACAACTGCACTGTGCGAACTCAACTCTGTACCACTCAACGCCACTTCACTCTGCACCACTCCACACCACTGAACTCAACACCACTCCTCTATGCTCTGCAGTCCAAGCCATTCTACTCTACATCACTGCACTGTACGCCACTGCAGTCTATGCCACACCACTCTATGCCACACAACTCCACTTTATGCAATTTCAATCTACGCCACTGCACTTTATGCAACTGCACTCTACACTACTCCACTAGACACCACTCTGCTCTATACCACTTAACTCTATTGTGTACAAATCCATTCTGTGCCACTCTACTCTTTGCCTCAACTCTCTACACCACTGCACTCTACGTACCCTGCACCACCTCACTACAACACTGCACTCATTACCACTATACTCTACACCACTGTACTCTATGCCATTACACTCCTCTCTGCAACACTCTACTTTATGCTACTGCACTCTTTACCACTCTGCAGTCTATGCCACTGTACTGTGCATCACTCTACGTCACTGGATTCTATGCCACTCTACACTGCACCACTGTAGCCTACGCCAGTGCACTCAATGCCACTGCACTCTACGCCGCTCTACTCTGGACTGCTGTAATATATGCCACTGAAATCTACGTCACTGTACTCTATGACAAACTACTCAGCAACAATGCACTCCACACCACTCTACACCATTTCACTGTGTGCCACTCAAATCTATGCCACTGCACTCTACGCTACTGCACTCTTGGCTGATGTACTCCTCCCTACGCCACTGCGCTCTATGCCACTCAACACCACTCTACAACACTGTACTCTATGCTACTACACTAATAGAGAAATGCAGTTCTCAATTATAATGATTGAAGTGATTAAAGTGAATGTAACATGAAGAAGCATTATTAATGTTGAATTCAGAAGGTTAAAATGTGTTCATTAAAACATATTAATTACATGAATTGCCATAATTCACTTGCATTGGCCTAAGTGAGGCCTGTTACTCTTGTATTTCTATTTCATGACTGTGGGGGAAATGCCGATTTATTTTTAAAACGCAAGTTTTCTTTCAGACTACATTCCCATTAGAAGACTAGCTTTGGTAATGGACTCCTATTGTTTAGACAGAGAGAAGCGTAACAGTGTCCTTGAAATCGGAACATCTTGAGCAATGGACTGACAAATTATACAAATGTTTCAATCCTGTGTGGAGCTACATGAATGGATGAGAATCTCATCACAGACCTGGGAATAGATGTTGATTCTTTTCTCTTCCTCCAGAAACTAAGTAGCTAAACAGGCGACAGACAGTTGTGTTGAAGTACCGGTGCAGCTGAAGGCTTTCCTGTCATAGGACTGTCTTCTGCCCTGGGCCTTGGGATTGCGGTGTCCCAGTCGGCACTCAGTGCTGCGGGCCGGTTAAGTTCACTTCTCACTCCCTCTTTGCTTGGTTGCAGAATGTGAGGCAGACTTTCCTATAGCAGGTACTCTCTACACCTGTATGGGCTAAAGCAACAGTGTGGTCCAATCAGTCACACATCTTCTCTGGCCTGGAAATGAGCATTGAGTCACTGCATTATTGCCCTCCCTATGAACATGGGGACTGTCTGAGCCAGATAGGTAGCTGGAGAGCTGAAGGCGTGCCTCATCACAGCCAGTTGTGACCAAGGTCAGACTGGGACAAAAAAAACACAGGCCTGGGCACCAAAATAAACGTGGCCCCATTAGCGAACAAGATAGCTAAAAAAACAAAGTGACCTACATTTGCAAATAAGACCAATTTTAAACTGCAAAAACAGTTATATAGGTATTTTGCAAGGTACAGTTGACTGCTTGCAATTGTGCTATCACCAGGCAATGTTTGTGGTAATATCAGGAAAACCAAAAATGAAACAGGTCCACACTGTGACCTGTCAGACCAGGTCATAAGACACTGTTCGATTGCCATGCAGGTCAGTCCGACCTGGGTACCCAATGCATCACAGGGGTCCAGGAACCCTTTGTCTTCAGTGTTGTGTAGTGGAACCTAGGCCCACATTCTAGAATAATGACAGACACCAGTAGTACAGGAATAGAACTGGCTCAGGGTTTGTGCACCCGGCCTTTTTATTGGCACGGTCACCTTACTATTAATGCCTGTGTCGGATAGGTGTGTGGAGGGTGCATCTACAGCCCTGAGGAAGGAGGCGCCTTGTTATGTGCTCAGTAAGTCACTACAGGGTCCTCATCATCAGTGCCATAATCATTCCTGGGCCATAAAAGGTCAATTGGAGGGTTGACTGCTTGGAGTCCCTGGCTCCCCACACCCATGAATGGATGTCAGCAGTTAAAAGCCTCTGAAAATAAGCTGAAAACCACTGTTTGCAGTGGTTTTCAGCTCGTTTTTCCTGCCACCGTAACATATTGTCTCCTCACCGGGTGACCATGTGATGGGAGCCAATATAGTTTGTCGCTCAGTGGCACTGTGTGAGTTGGCAGGTCTGTGATTAGTTCAGTTAGAGTATGCCAAGGGACATTGCAGACTGTTACGCATTTAACCTCTGGGTGTCAGCGCCCACCCCTGCTCGGTCTGTCTGTCCGCGTACTGCCCATGCTTTCATATAGGGTGTGCCGGCTGGCATGAGCAACTTATCATTATCCCGTCCCTCATACAGCTATAGGGCACTAATACTCCAGGAGGAAACAGGGCAAAAGCCATTAGATAAGCAGGGCACAAGAGTTGTGTGCAGCTGTATCATTGGTGCAGCAGATGTAGGTCCACTGGGACCTGAGGATTGGCTTTGCTCTAAAAGTCAAGCCATTAACATTGGTATATAAATTGTGCAAAACCAGATGTAGACATATCATGAAGAGGGATTTTTCTTCGAGCAGTACCCTCGCATGCTATTAGGTGGTGTCGTTTGACACCACGGGGAGGATGGGTGGGTCGGTAAGGAATGTGCAACTACAATATGTCTCTACCAGATAAATCATTACCTAAGATAACTTACTTGTTCATCTACTAGAGATTTCTAGTTGCAGATTCCTTACCTTAGAATAGATACCCCAGCAATACCATCCTCGGAGGTGGGCTGCGAACCAAGATCATACTAAAAAGTCCTGCAGGACTGAGCAACCAAAGTAGCAGTCTCTGGGGACCTGACTGTCCAGGCAGTAGTGTATTGTGAACGTGTGCAAGGATACCCATGTTGCTGCCTGGCAGATGTCCGGAACAGGAACTCCACATGCTAATGCAGTGGTAGCAGCAGTTGCTTTGGTACAGTGAGCACACAAGCCCTCCGGGGGTTGCTTCTTTGCCACAGTGTAGCACATTTTGATGCAGAGCAGCACCCATCATGAGATGGTACGCTTCTGCGCTGCCTTCCCTTTCTTCGCACACATATCCAACAAAGAGTTGGTTGTCCACCTGGAAATCTATAGTACAATTGAGGTAGAACGCCAACGCTCTTTTTGGATCCGGACGGTGGAGTCTCTCCTTTCATGAGAACGATGTGGAGATCGTAAAAAAAAAAAAAGTAGGCAAAGTGATGGATTGGCCTATGTGAAAGGCATATCAACCTTAGGACGGAAGGAGGCCCATGTACGAAGCACCACTTTGTAAGGGTGGACAGACAAAAATGGTGGCTTGGCTTGGAAGAAAGAGCTTGAAGCTCACTCACTCTCCAAACAGAGGTGATAGCAATGAGAAGAGCAGTCTTGATTGTAAGGAGCCACAAGGGCCAGTTGTGTAGCGGCTCACAAGCGGCACACATAAGGTAAGTTAGGATCAAGTTCAAGTCCCACTGGGGCATAATGAACAGGGTCAGAGGAAACAAATGGGTGAGTCCCTTAGGGAACCTTCCAACAATGGGAGACTTCAATAAGGAAGGGTGGTCTGGCAATCTGAGGAAGGCTGATATGGCCAATAAGTAACAGACTTCGGGCTGATGGTTGAATGCTGTCAACTGCCGCCGCTTAATCTCCACGCAAGAAGGTGAAGACTGGACAGGTTTGGGTGGAGAACCGTCCCCTGCTGCTGCGACAGAAGATCCTCCTGAAGGGGCAGTCTGATCGGAGGGTCCGTAGCCATGCTCAGTAACTCTGGATACCATACTCTTCGTGTCCAGTCCAAAGCCACAAGAATGACTTGGGTCCAGTCACTCTTGACCATCTTCAGAACTCTGGACAGAAGTAGTATTGGCGGGAAGGCGTAAAGGAGGCCTGAGTTCCACTTGAGATGAAAAGTGTTGCTAAGTGAGTGCCGCCTTGGAAACTCCAACACGCAAAACAGCTTATGTTGTACGTTCTGTGCAGAGACAAACAGATCTAACCAAAGCTCTCTCCCCAATGCTGAAAGAGGCCTTGCGCCACCTCCGCATGGAGACACCATTTGTGATCAACCATGCATCGACAGCTGAGTTAATATGCTCTGGCATTCAGAGAGCCCACCAGATGTTGAACCACCAGGATTATGCCCTGATGTTCCAGTCATGTCCAGAGGCGCAGATCCTTTTGACAAAGAGTCCACAACCCCACTCCGCCCTGCTTGTTGCAGTACCCCATGGCGGTAGTGTTGTCCATAAACACTTGCACCACTTTCCCTTTCAGAGGGGGAAGAAATGCTTTCAATACAAGCCTGATTGCCCAGAGCTCCAAAAGATTGATATGGACTCCACACTGAGCCGTAGACCAGAGACCTCTGATCTCCGCCTCTCCCATGTGGCCGCCCCATCACAGGAGTGATGCATCTGTCACTACAGTAAGATCCGGTTGTGGAAGGGAGAGGGATCTGCAGTTGATCCAATTGCGATTTGAAAGCCACCACTGCAGGTCTTTCGTAGTTCCCTCCGAGAGATTCCCCTGGTGCTGCGGCAACTGCAACTTCACGTCCCACTGCAGAGCCCGCATATGCCATCTGGCATGTGTCACAAGCAGGATGCAGGAGGCCATGAGGCCCGGCGGCCTCAGTCATTCTATCTGAAATCCAGGATAGAGGCTGAAGCATCAGAATCATAGCCTGAATATCTTTGACTAGCTTTTCAGGAGGATATGCCCAAAACTGCACTGTGTCCAGGACAGCTCTGATGAAAAGGAGCATCTGAGAAGGAGTCAAGTGTGACTTCGGCATGTTTATAGTGAACCCCAGCGAGCGCAGAAGGTTCACCATAGTCTGAAGGTGGCAGATGACTTTCTAGGGTGTGTTCACCTTCAACAGCCAGTTTTTGAGGTAGGGGAAGACTGAAACCCCTAACTTGCGCAGATGAGCTACAATCACCGACATCACTTTCATGAACACCAGAGGGGCGCTGGTAAGGCCGAAGGGGAACACGCTAAATTGAAAGTGCTCATGACGTACCGCGTATCGCAAGTAGTGCCTGTGGGCAGGCAAGACAGATATAAGGAAGTAATCCTGTAAGTCCAACATTACCATCCAGTCTCCTGGGTCCAAGGCAGACAGAACCTGAGCCAGAATGAGTATTTTGTAACTTCTCCTTCTCGAGGAACAGATTGAGGGCCCGAAGGTCTAGGATAGGACGTAGGCCCTTGTCCTTTTTTTGGCACCAGAAAGTAGCTGGAATAACAACCACAACCTATTTCTGGCGCAGGGACCCTCTCTAAGGCTCCCTTGGCCAAGAGAGCCATGACTTCCTTGCGGAGAAGTGCCAGATGATCCTCTAGTAAGCGGCAGTAGGATGGAGGCATGGCTGGAGGGGCAGTTTTGAATGGGAGGGAGTAACCCATTCGGACTATTTGCAAAATCCACCTGTCTGCGTGATGGACTCCTAGTGGGGCAGGTGATGGCGGATCCTTTCTCCAACTGGTCTGAAATGGTGGGACAGACTAGGAGGGTTTGGGAGATGATGGCCAGGGGCCTCCTCCGGGACATGCAGAAATACCTACGGGACCACATCCCACAACGAGTGGGTGTAATGGCCCAAAAGGCACGCAGTGTTCATGGACTACAATGCCAGAATGGAGGAAGAAAACATCCTCCCAAGTTGATCCAGTCTTTTTGATTCCTTATCTGGGGAAGCGGATGGGAATGCATCAGAGAAAGAAGAAGCCTCGATGACAAGGCTCTCAGGTGTGGGGTGTTGGGACAAGAATTTAGGATTGTTTGGGGCAGGCCGAAGTCGGTGGGCGATTGTCCTATTCACAGGAGCTCTGTGCTAGGTCTGGTCCGAGCACCCAGAAGGACATCAATAAGGAATTCATTAAAAGGGGGTTTGATCTGCCCAAAGATGAGGCGCATGGCTTCAGAAAATTCCTTTAGTTGGGCAGGATGTCTCCAGGAAACACGGGGAGGCGCGGAGCAGACCTAGAAGTAGGCTTCGCAGATTGAGGCCTTGAGTGTTGTCACTCTTCCTGCATTGTATCAGCCGAGCGATGGGATGAAGTCGAAGAACGTTTAGCTTTGTTCAACTTCATCTTGTGAACTGAATGTCCCGAAGATTTGGAATAGGACTAGGAGGAGTGGTGATGACTTCGCTAGCTGTCTCAAGACCTTCCTTTTGAGCAAGACCAGGATGGAGGCGGAGGTGAGCTCCAGGCCACTATGAGCTCTAGGAACCACTCCCCCAAAGCCTTCAGTTTCGTGGCCCGGCACTCAGAGCACGACTTTGAGCTGTGGTTGCGCTCCAGACAACACAACCACACCAGGTGTGGATCTGTCACCGACATCATGTGGTAACAGGTGTTGCAAGGTTTGAAGTCGATATTCTGAGACATCCCTTGACACACCAAAGAAGTAAAAAAATGACAAAAAGGTAGAATTCGGTCAAAACATTACCAGGGTAGCTCTTCTCCAGATCTGCACCTGACGTGGAAAGAAAAGAACTGACGACAGCATGCGAGGGTGGCGCCTATGTACGACTGTGACATTATCACTGCGACCACGACACCAACGACAGACGCGGAGTTGACCGACGCCACCTAACGGCGTGCAAGGGTACTGCTCGAAGAAATCTCTCTAAATCCAGTCTGATACCTGGGTAAAATTCTAAGGTACGGAATCTGCAACTAGAAATCTCTATCAGATAAAGAAACAATCTGGGCGAGCCTATGGACTTCATAAGATGCATGTGAAGTTCAGAGATCAGTTGCCCACAGACTTGCACACAGAACTCACAATTTGAAGGCTTTTTGCATTTTTCATTTCACTCCAGAGGGCGGGCTGCAGGATATATTAGCTGATTATCAAGAACATGTAGAGTGCTGTGGCAATGCCATAAATGTGAAGGATTTTTCAAATTGACTGCTCTAACAGACTGATTATAAAATCATTAGCAAAGTATTCCTCTGTGAACACTTGCACAAAACACTCTGCAGAGACTTCTCTGTCAGCCCATCTGCAAAACGACCACAGCTCTGGGCAGCACAGAGAAACACAATACTCTAAAGTTGCCAGAAATATCTCGGCATCATCATGGACAATTGCACACTGGTAAATTACTGACTTTTTAAAGTGCGTGGATCCTAGTCCCACCTCTTTCCTGCCCATAGGACCGTCCTAAATTTGACTCCCTGTCCACAGTTTTATTGAGTACCTGTACTTATATTTTTCCTTTTAAAGGGGTGGTTGTAAAGCTGTTCTCTTTAGTGGTTGCAGCTTTGTCGTTTTTGTTCAGAAGGGTTTTTTAATAGTATTTCCTAGCCTTTTGTTACAGCGTTCTGTAAAATATTATTTAAAAAAAAAAAAAAAAAGGTTTTACTTCACATGTTTACTGTGTATGAATTTTATATTCTGGATTGTGTCCTAGCTCCCAGTTTGTGTTAGGTGGCACAGTTTTTATCTTATCTGTTTCCACAAAACTCTGAAAGAAACGCCTTGTCAAGTCAGTCCTCTCCTTAAAGTGATTGAGGTTTGTGAAAAATGTCTATATTTTGTCCACTACAGGTGGTTAAATAAATAAATAAATAAAAGGTGTAGGTAATTGTTGGAGTTTTTTATATTTATGTATTTGACTGAAACGTTTGTTAAAAAACACAATATTTAAAATAATACATTTAGACGAGATCCTCCTTTACTATGATATTTTGCCATGAAAGTAAAAAAAAAAAAAAGTACTCTGATAAACCTCGTCAGTATTACGTTGAACTCCACAGTAGTGAAAACACTTCAATGACCCGTTTGATAAAATCGGAAAACAAAACATAATAAATGCATCCCCACTGTGCTTATGACATTTGAGGAATACAAATTTAAAATAGTGGTATCCGAGATTGCAAATCTGAAAAAAGGGACCGTTTAAACTTTTCTGATTTAGTGTCACACAACTGATTATTTCTTTGTACCTGGCACTATTTCTTAGGGATCAACAACGTGGAACTCCTAGGGGTATTTTGGACCACTCTCATTAGGTGGCAAACGTAGAGGGGTGAAGGTTGCATGCACAGGAGCTGAAGGCCCCTGCGACAGAGGAGACATTAAATTATGCTGTTGCCTCAGCTTTTGAGAAATGTTCTAGACGGACTGAAGAGCCAAACTTGTTGAGGAGAAAATCCTCTTGCCAAAGGTGTCTATCCTCTTTGATTACCTGTCAGGCGGAGTAGTGGGAAACAAGTTTGAATTCAATTGCTGGCGAAGCCTACACAATAAGGCTTTCCAGAGTAGTGTACCAGAGTGATGAAGGCAGCGTCGTCCAGGGGAAGCCAGTGACATCTGGCGATCTGATGATGCACAGGAGAACCGGAGCATGATTTAGCGCAGGTACTTGAGAGTGATTCCCTAAGGACCTCATTAAATGGAATGAGAGGCTCCGAACAATTCGCCAGGTTGACCTCTGTCAAAACATTGATTTTAACCTTCTGAGTGGGAAGGTGAAGGTAAAGGATCTCCACCTATCTCTGCAAAACCTTAGCACGTATCAGGAAGGGGGGCAAGAGTTACAAGATCAGTACTTAGTGGATCCTAGAAATCCTCACAGCAGTTTTTCTCTGAGTATGCTGGGTAAACTCATCCATAGCATTATAACCACCATTGTCCGAGTCAGTGCTTCAAAGTTCATGGAGAACCTGAGGCCTACAGAAATGTGGTAAAAAGGTTGCAGCTCGGATAGTAGAGTATGCATTCTTGATCAAGGTCAGGGCTGCATTGTCTCAGTATTGGGCAGAAGTATGGGGTGGCCGTCATCATCCGGAGTCACCATCATCAGCGGATCTTGGTCTGGCATAGGATAACGTGCCAGGGAGGGAATCGGTACTAAAGACTGTCTGGAGCCCTGAGTAGACCCTGAGGGTGCAATAAGTGCCAAGTACGAACCTGCTGCAGAAGCCCAGATGGGAGGCCTTTCAGCTCTTTGGGGCCCATAGGCACATCAGAGAGAGCCAGTAACATCCCAAAAAGGAGCAGTATAGCATTGTTGAAATCTTCAACTTGCTGTAGTGTTCCTGATGGACCCAGAAACTCCAGATGAAGTGGGACCAAGCTCGAAATCGACTCCAAACTGGACTGACTTAGGGAGTGCAACGAGGAGGCACAGAAACTCCCTTGAGTTCTCTCAGGGGGCCATGAATAGCAGGACAAAGGTTAGTTCCACTTGGACTTATTGTGCTTCCTTATGGACTTCCCTGAGGATTCAGAGCAAAAAGACGACCTGTTGGAGGACCAGGATTTAACTTTAGACCTCAACCGTTCCCAGCACGCGGTCTTGCGTTGGTGTTCATCAAGGCGTAATCACTGAATGCCTTAGGGTCATGATCTGACCCCAAGCACATGTGGGTCAGTCACAGACAACTGCTGGCTACATTCCACACAGAGTTTAAACCCTGTAGAATTGGGAGGTGACATTAATTCCTTGCACACTATAAGTAAGACAATTTTGAGTCTCAGTGAGATGAGGGGTAGCTCTGGATCTCAATCTGTTGGTGTGGAACGAGAGGAACTGATGTTAGCAGACGTAGGTGGGACCTATATAGGTCTGTGCACAACACATCTGCAGTAGAATGGAGTTGATGTGAAGGCACTGGCGTCACCTGCCAGTGCACAGGGGTGCTGCTAAACAATTTCTGGATCCAGTCGGACACCTGGAGAACTATTCATAAGGTGGAGTATCTGAGTTTAGAAGTCTATCAGACTGAATCTTCCAAGCAACCTGTGTAGGAACTTGGTTTACACACGGTCAGATACTTCAAATACCTACAGGTCCATCATGCACCATGTGAATACACATATGTGGGAGAAGGACTGTCAAGACTTCTCAATTCCAGAAGCTTGGGTATTAAATGGATAATCTAACTGCAGGGGCCATCTCCGATTTACAAAAGATTAGCAAACACCCAGGACAATTTTGGATGTTTGAAAAACAAATGGGAAAAAGAAACAGAGCCTCATGATTCAGATTGAGTACAAGCCCTCATTCAGTTCATTGACGTGGGAATAAAGAAAGCTTTAGGATGGTGCAGATTATGGGACAGTCAGACACCAACATTGTAGGAAACTGGCACTTGTTGCAGTTACCACCCCCCCACTTTTTGCCTGATATTGATACTGACTTGACAGAGTGTGCTGGGATCCTGCTAACCAGGCCCCAGCACAAGTGTTTTTTCCCTAACAATGTACCATTGTTTCCACAATTTGCACACCTCTGGCACACAGATAAGCTCTCTGTAAAAGGTACCAAGGGCCCTGTGACCAAGGAGGGTCCCTAAGGGCTGCAGGATGTATTGTGCCACCCCAAGGGACCCCTCACCTAACATGCACACTGCTATTGCAGGAGAAAAAGGCAAAGTCGACATGGCATCCCCCTCAGGGTACCATTGCCCACAAAAAACTGTCTGTAGCATAGGTAAGTCACCCCTCTAGCAGGCCTTACAGCCCTAAGGCAGGGTGAACTATACCACAGGTGAGATCATAGCTGCAGGACCAATATGCCCCTAAAGTGTCTAAGTCTATTCATAGACATGGTAAGTGCAGTGTGGCCATATTAAGTACATGGTCTGGGAGTTTGTCACTGAATACTGGGAAGTTTGGTATCAAACTTCTCAGCATAATAAATCCACACTGATGCCAGTGTGGGATTTATTAAAAAATGCACACAAAGGGCATCTTAGAGATGCGCCCTGTATTTTACCCAAACCTCTAGTGTAGGACTGACTGGTCTGTGCAGCCCCATGGGGTGAGGTTCCTTGTGCTCTCTGAGGCCAGAAACAAAGTCTGCTGTGGATGGAGGTGCTTCACACCTCCCCCTGCAGGAACTGTAACAGCTGGCGGTGAGCCTCAAAGACTCAGGCCTCGTGTTACAGTGCCATAGGGCACTCCATCTACTGGAGATGCACGCCGCCCCAGACAAGCTCCCACCTTTGGCAGACAGTTGGGTGGGAAAATTAAGAAAAACAAGGAGGAGTGACCACTTCAGCTGGGACCACCCCTAAGGTGTCCAGAGCTGAAGTGACCCCCTCCCTGCATCTTGGTTTGGAGAACAGGGACCTATAGGGATAGGAGTGTGCGCCCCTCCTCAAAGGGAGGGGATACAAGGAGGGTGTAGCCACCCTCACAGACAGTAGCCATTGCCTACTGCCTCTGACCCCTGTAACAACCCTAAATCCTGTATTTAAGGGCTTCCCTGAACGCAACTCACCAGATTCTTGGCGACCTACAAGAAGAAGAACTGTTTAGCTCATACCCCCAGCAGAGAAGAAGGAAGATGACAACTGCAGAGAAGAAGGAAGATGACAACTGCTTTGGCCCCAGCCCTACCAGCCTGTCTCCTGCTTCAAAGAACCTGCAAAAGACCAGCGACTCGTCCAGCGGGACCTGCGACCACTGCCCAACTCCAGAGGACTGCCCTGCACCCAAAAGGACCAAGAACTTCTGAGGACAGCAGCTGTGTCTAAGAAAAGCTGCAACCAAGAACTCCAACCGCACTCTGGCTGCGTGAGTCCTGACCCCTGTGCACCCGAGCCCTGGGCCCGTGTCCAGATGGTATACCCAGCAAGAGAGGGTCCCCAGGCGATTGCGAGCAAGTGCCCACCCTGGGTTGACCTCTCCATCCCTTCATGACGACGCCTGCAGAGGAAATCCCGAGAACCCCCTGACCATGATGCTGCAGACGAAGATACTTGATGCCTTAAGACACACTGCACCTGCAGCCTCCAGGTGCAGCTACGTTAAGCAGCCGGCCCTCCTCCCTGTCTGACCGGCGGTGTGCCTGAGACACCCCCCTGGACCTCGCCTGCAGCCTCTGAGTGACCCTGAGGTCTCCTCATAGACCAGCATTGGAAACCAGACGTCCTGTTTGCACTCTGCACCCGGCTGCCCCTGTGCCGCTGAGTGTGCGCGTTTGGTGCCAACTTGTGGCTCCACCAGTGTTCTTTCAAACACCCCTGGTCTGCCCTCCGAGCTGCGGGTACTTACCTGCAGGCAGGCCTGATTCCGAGTACTCCCTATCTCCAAAGTAGCCCACGTTAAATTTGCTCAACTTTGACCTCTGCACCCAGCGGGCCCTGTGTTGCTGGTGGTGGGTGTTTTGGGTTAACTTGAACCTCAACCGGAGGACTTCCTAAAAACCAGAGACTGAAACTTTAAGTGTTGTACTTACATGTGAAATGATCTAACACTTCTTCTCTCCATGAACTGTTTCTGAAATTTGCAGTGTCCATTTTTAAAACAGATTATTGCCAATAATTCAAAAACGGTATTACTTACCTATTTCAAACAAAGTACTGTTGATACCTGTGTGAAATACTACACTTTTAAGGTACTTACCTGCAACTTGAATCTTGTGGTTCTAAAAATAAATTAAGGAAATATATTTTCACTATGTAAAAACTATTGGTCTGAGTCACTGAGTGTGTGCTTCTTCTATTGTTTGTGTGCGCACAACAAATGCTTTGTACTACTCTCTGATAAGCCTAACTGCTTGATTACATTACCACAAAAGGGAGCATTACTATTATCTACTTTAGCCTCTGAGGAACCCCTGGCCTCTGTGCACACTATATCTCACTTTGGTATAGTATATACAGAGCCAGTGTCCTACAAACATGAAGCATGATTCTCTGTGGGAAGATGTTAACTTTTTGTAAACTCATTCTGAATTTCCTCAGTAGAGGGCCCTTTGAAATGGCATTGGTAAGGTACTCTTGGCAGTGCTGGAACCACTATTACATTTCCGGTGACAGTTGCACTGTTGAGGACAAGGTTGATTCAGAATTCAGACACCAAAAAGCATATTCAAGCTTGGATTGGCAGTTGCCTGCATCAATGTTGTGCAAAGTTCAGGCAGCCCTAGTCCCCTTATATGTACAAGCATGATGTGTATATATCAGGGGCCTCCAACCTTTTCTGGTGTGAGAGCTACTTCTGATCAGTGAAAATCATTGTGAGCTACTGAAGGCTAAAGAACTTGTGTATTGTTACCAGACACCCCCATGCCCAGCTTCATTGACTGTAAGTGTAATAGAGTCAGATTCTTTCGTTTGAGCAAAATACTTTGGTTAAAGGCAGAGCTTCCATGTGTGTCAGTGAGAACATGGCCTTTGGGGATGCATGAACATGTGTGGGTATGACTGGGATATATCTGAATGGGTGACTGAGAGCCTTTGTTTTATTTAGTTGTAGCACAAGGCATAATTTCACCTTATGTGGCACCTTTACATATATAACACAAACATAATTTTTTAAAGGGAGAACTTTAAAGTGTAGCAAAAATGTTCTGTAAAAACATTCAAAATATGGAAAAAAATTCTGCACTTTCAGCAAATTTCTCCCATTTAAAAAAATTACTAATTTTTTAGCTATGGCACAGTGTACACTGGCCACTTGGAGCAAGAGGCCTGTTGTTTGTAAATGTGAGTAAATGTGACATTTTGAAATGGGAGAAAATTGAAATGAAGAGTTAACTTAATCATTAAGGTACCTTTTCATTTGCATTTTTTCCCATCTAACAGTATTCAGAAACATCATTTTGTTCTCACACTCCAATACTGAGTTGACAAGGACATTTATTTAAGAGTTAATTAGCTCAGTGCTTCAGTTCTTCACCTCTGTGCCCCAACCCACGCCTGGGTAACAAATCTGACTGAGCACTGCTCATTATGAGGACCTGCCCTTGGCAACCTGATGATAATCTCAAATAAACACAGCCTTCCCTCAACTTTAAAAAGAAAATGTGACCCTATGCTTGGATAAAAGAAAACAAACAACTCAAAGTTGCAAGCTACTGTGGGGGTGTTTTGGAGCTACTGGTAGCTTGCAATTGACTAGTTGGAGACACCTGGTATACATGGACTGGTGTATGGTGGCAGAGAGGGTCTATAATAGTAGAAAATGACCCAGAATATTTGGCAAATTAAGGGAAGCCTACTAAATATAAAGAAAAGGAACAGAAAGGAATATTGCTTTATTGTATTACTGTAACACAGTTTCACTAATGCTCCCAGTCATGAAAACTGAGTGTTCCCTGTTGATGAATATACTTGACACTGTAAATTGTGTTTTAATGCATTATTTCATCTGTGTATGTACACATGAAAAAAGCTTGGTACATAAAAAAAAATAGTTAGCAATCAAGGTTAGGACAGACTTAGTCCACTGTGTGCAAGGACTCCAGAGGAGTATAACATGAATCAATGCTACTCAATTTTTTTAAATCAAATGAGTTAGTCTCCCATAAATGTAATCAACCTAACTACAATTCCAAACGTATGAGATCAACACTCTAATTTAACATCTGGAAGAAAGTTTTGGGAATCTGGCCAGGATCCTGAGCTGCCTACACCACATGTGCCTTTGGGGAAGCAACATTACCTATGCTTAAATGGTGTAAATACTGAAACCCTAACAGTGTTCGACATTAGGGAAAGCAATCGCCCTGTCCGCAGGTGAAATACAATTGGCAGCTTTTACTTAGAAAGTGAAAAAAGCTTAGCATTATTGTCAGCCTACACTTTCTTTCAAACCTCAAAAAAATTAAGTGGTTAAAGTAAATTTGTTTTGCTCTCCATCCTATAAAAGATTTTACTATTTCTGCAGACATCACACTGTGTTCACTGGAGTAGATCAATGAGCATCCAGCTGAACTACTAAAAAATCAACCCTATCAGTCTCTGGAAAAAACCCTCATACCTAGAATTCAGAGACTTCCGGATTAAGGGGTACAAGCCCTGTTTGGATCTGCTACGAAGAAGAAACTGCAGTACCAAATATACTGCTTGAAGTCAGTCTTCAGTGCAATGCATGGAAGAAGGTGGCTAATTACCTTTTTGCTTTTAATTTTAGACAATCAGAATCACAAAAATAAACAAACCAAAATGAACTTACAGCAAGGAAGCAGAAATGAATTAATGGGATCCAGTGCCCCAAAAGGTGGAGCTTAACATGAATATCTTCAGTGAGTCATTCCACAAAGTTCTGCAGCAGTTGGTGACATATGGGGAGGGGCTGACTGGTGGACGAGGAATTGGACTGCTAGTATTGCAATCAAATCATAAGAAGCGAAAGCGGAGGAGGGTGACCGGACCAGATTTACTCTAAACAGCTGTGGGGCTGGGAGGGCGCACCACAAGCTGGACAAGTAGCAATCAAGGAGCACAAAGGAAAGGGACGGGCTAAAGGAGGGTAGAGGAAACCTCCAATGCTGTTATGGCGAGAACAAGGGGGTATAGGGCAAGTGGCCATGTTGGCACAGGAGTTAACAAACCATGGCTGGAGTAGGGTGATTGGGTGGCGGGACAAGCAAGAATTCGGCATGGGGGAGTGCGATTTAAGTGCCACGGACAAAGCGGTGAGATGCGTGTACAGTGCCCTTGAGCTCAGCATTGTAAGCACATAGACTCACAGGAGCAGGAAACCAAGAAAAGAAATTCCCCAAAGAACAGATAAACACGACAAAGCATAATTATACAGTAGTTAGTCCCTGCTCCCAAAGAGAAGAAAGAGGGACAAAAAGGCATGAGTGACCACTAGCAAGAAAGGATTTTTGAATGACACTGAAACAAACAAAGGAAATGGCTTTAAGTTCACAGAAGTAAGTATACTAAAGGTGTACAAGAGGCCATACGTTTACGCTCGACCTAAAAAGTGGAGAAGGAAAGAGGCAGGACAACATAATATCTACAACAGGCTTCAGTTCACAGACAGTATGGTAAGAGCTGGTAGTATCATGTGCTGGAACTACCCGCCTATTGCAGGGGCAGTGAAAGAAACTTTACTGCTCTTGGTGAAACAACATTTTGACATCCTCTGCTACCTGGCCGCAAGGAAGATGCAATGGACGATCCTTCTACAGAAAATCTAGTGTCCTCTGCTACAGGTACCTTGAGCAACCTTCTAGTGTTTCATTGTGCTAGAACCATCCCTGCCTCGTAGAAAGAATTAAATGAGATGGTCTGGGCAAATTTACAAAGATGCCTTGGTAGACAGCATAATAGGATTCTCCTAATCTGAGGGGCATCTAGAATAACATTAAGGGCAGTTGAAAAGAATGCTCTGGTGGTAAGAAGTCAGCTGAACACAAAGCACAACAGAGTTAATTACGATCAGATACTCAATGCAGCAAGATGAAGAACTTGTATTTTCTGTAAAGATTATCAAGGTTGTTTATACAAGATGAAAAGTTATGGAGAGTAAAAGATGTCCGGCAACACAACTGCTGATACAGGCATCATTATGGTTACTGGAAGGTTTGTGAGGTCACTATAAAGTTAACTGATTTTTACTCCATTGGCAAGCAAGACGTGATGCAGACCTTCTGTACCAGGTGAAAGGGCATCAAATGAAACAGGCGCACACAGTCACTTGTGAACAGGGATAATGAAATAGCTGTAGATGAAGAAAAAGGCAAATGAACTATGGTAGTTGTAAGATGCCTTTTTGTACCTGTTACAGCTCAAATTGATGTTAAGTGAATAAACTTAATTAAAAGAAATGAAAGTAACTGGGAGGAACACAGCAGTGCAAGCGCGTGGATCCTTAAAAGGGCAGGTGAGATAGGTTTTACAGAATTGCATTTCAATTCAGTTTTTATTTGTTAGATTTACTGTTTAAAAACACTTGCTTAAACAAAATCATGTTTGTGGTATAATCCAATGCCATCAAAAAACAGTTCAGAGAAATGAAAGGGTGATTCCACCTTGATGGCGTCAGCAACAATGGGAAACAGGTTTCAATAACGTTCCTCCTTTCTTTCTATTTTCTGAAAGTGAAACCTAGGACACTAATCCACAATGTTTTATATTAAATAAGTACGGCTTCTTCCTCCAACAAGAGAAGAGACAACAACATTTTTGAAACTCAACACTGCCACAGGTTGTGTTTTAGGAAAGTGGGTCACGTCTGCATTTTAACTTGAAACAAGGCTGTTCAAAACGAGTCATTGGGATATTCTATGATAACATTCTATTTGGACTACAACTTTATTATCCGTGTTCTCCTTAATGAAATATGTACTTAACATCTTATTTCCATTGTCACTGGTACAGAAAAAGAATGTATAGTCACGGAGTTTACCTACATTTTACATATGCATTTAACGAGTATTGATAAAAATATTTATCGTGAGTGCGACAATCCTAGTTTACACTCCCATTTCTACTGTATTCTCCCACAAATCTTTTAACAAGTTTCTGTGGGGATGTCTGTTATATTGTTTTATGTTTTTAAAGCTGAGGAAATAAGAAAACAATTGGAGTAATGCTGTTATTTGCATCAGTTTACAATTTTTAGTCTATTTTATTTTACATCTTAAAACAGAAATTTGTCTGAAATAATATGATTTTTTTTAATTGTTCTATTTGCTTGCAATTCTAACATTTTACTGGCTTTGCTGTAAAATATACGATGTTTTTTATTAACTGAAATAAACTTTCTTTGAGTCTTAAGTGGGTCACACTGATTATCTTGAGGATAACTATCTTCCAAAAATGGTTTTATTCTTTGCTGAAAAAGCAGCACCTGTCTGAAATGTCTGACAAAATTTGAAGTTGACAAAATGGCAGTTTTCCTTCACATTCCTTCAAATGCCAGTGCAACACAATTCTAGCGTGCCTAAGGAAAATGTAATGGTGACACATGTAGGAAGCATTAGCACTATCGCCTACTATTAGACATCAATGTATAAATAATTCAGGACTCACAATGCCATCAAAGGGTAACTTGTTTTTCAACATGATTCAATTATGTAGTGTATTTTAGTAGAAAGGATTTCTACCCAATAGCACATGAATTACATCCAGTTATGCCTAACAATGAAAATCTGGGAGACTAGGTAGTACACTAAAATGTGTATTCCGATTGACAATGCATTATCAGTAATATAGTTTATATCACAGAATCATCTCTATCTGTCTACCTAGTCGTCAAAGTACCTAACTTGTTGATTTGTCACAGTTCTGATGAATAGTGTCCAAAGACCATTACCCGAATGACATGTAGGTGACAAGTTATGTAAAAAATATAAAAATATAATTAAAATGTTGACACACGTTTGATCTCCATGGTGTAAGAGGGCCTTAATCAAGATCTACATAAACTGGAAAGAGAATATTACAAATTCCACTGAGTTTCGCCAACCATGGTCAGGTGACATGCATCAAAATATGCAGGCAAGAGGCCCTGTGGAGACCAAATGCAAAATAAAACCAGCAGCCTTTGCTAGTTGCATTTGGCTCGGGCAAGGCGCACACAGAAATAATCTGCATTTTGAAGTTCAGTGTGAATAGATTTGATTAGCGGCTTGGTATTCTTTATCAGCTATACATCAAGTGCCCATTCACAGTGGTGAAATGTGATGTGAACAATTGACCAGACATCTGCAAGGACGGGAATACCCTGCATAAGAAGCAGATCAATTTCTAGTACCTTTTCTGAGCCAGATGTAACTAATGAATCTTGATTAGTTTATTTTGTGACTTGTACTTCATGGAGTGTCTTTTCTGTATATTACATCATGTGTGGGGACTCTTAGGGTGACACATTACACAGGAATTTGAATTATTCACTTCTATAAGTACGCTGGTACTTTGGATTTTATCTATTTCATGAAAAATGTGCATATTTATAAGTGTTCTTTATTACATACTGGGGTGAATTATTTATCGACTTCCTGTCTATTCTACAACTAATCCAAGGTCGAATCAACCTGTTGATCTGTTATTGTTCTGTTTCACACAAGGTGGTCCAGGTTATAAATTGTACCACTGACCATACATTTATAAGAGAAAAAACACATTTACGTAGATCTTGTCAGTTCTGATTCATATGAGTATCAGGATTTAATTCATGTAATGTTGGTTATAATTTTTTTTGACTGTAACACACTAACTAGGTCAATTTTATTGAGTTAGTAGTTAGCCATTGAGAGCACTGTATACTCAAAAGAAAATTAGTATTTTAATACTAAATTCTGAATTAATCCGCTTAGACATGCACCATAGCTTTCCTAGCATCTATAAGGCACTTCCACAACTTACCCTTTGTGACCTCAAACTGCTCAAATGCTTGCAAAACATTATTCTGGGAATATGATATAACCCGGTTCCTTCAGAGAAGCTAAAGCTGTCTCTATTTATGAAATTAGGGGATGAAGAGCATATATGTTTCAATAATTAATATGGTGCCAAGAAACTAAAAAAGACAAGTTAACTAAAAAAAAAAAAACTATAGAACCGTAAATACCAGAAAAAAAGCAAACTGGCCCTCCCAAAACTGAAAATTAATCGGAATAAAATGTTAACGTCTTTTTGTAAACTATGATTTAAAAAAGAACAGTATAGAGTTTCAATTTTCATTGTTTTAAACAGCATTTAACAAACTGTAATATCCAGATTAAAAAAATGAGGATAATGCTTCAAGCAGATTCAGGCAGTTGTGCGGAGTATAACGATAATTTCTTTACATACATTTACATGAGAATACCATCAGCCAGTGGTCCAACGGACACTATTCTACTATACCTTGCTCACCTCTGCTATTTCACCTATCACAATAAAAAGATGCACCACGAGAAACAAGATGAAAAAACTGAAAAACTACAGCATTTAGTAATAAATGTGTCACACAAGACATCCGCTTGCAGATGAGATCCGTTTTAGTAGAGACAAAAAGTAGAAGGGATATGATTTCTGCACAGATGATTTGGCGGAAGGAATTCACTATCAGTAGACAAGATCTTGCGGAAAGAATAGCCTTTTAATAAAAATGCAGTTTTGTGACATCTGCTTTCATCAGGGTTGTCTTGGGGGATGGATTTACTTTCAAAACGTTTTGTGGGCTTGTGGAAGTAAACTGCTTTCAGCACAAACGGGCTTGTGCTTCCAATAAAGATCGTTTTATAGATGCAATCAGCATTCAGCAGTCACTGTCTTGTGTGGGCGATCTAATTTCCAGTGAGGAGGAAGTCATCTTTTGTCTTTCTAAGAAAACAAACAATCACAGAAAGCAACTTGTTCAAATCATTCAGCTGCATGTTGTCTAACACTTATGTGCCGCTGTTTATTTGCCACTGTTTGGAACTGAGTGAGGTATGACCAAAGATCCCAGAATAAGATTTTACAATAATGCTGTGTAAATAACATGTTCTCAGGATTTATCAATGTAGACTTGGTATTACAGCTTCTTAAAGAGGTGGTTACTGGGTCCAATGAAGTGAATTGACTAACAGTTCTTACCAATAGAATCCTATACTCAGTCATTATTCAGAACCAGATTTTGGACATCAAACACAGTCCTATTTGACAGTGTTCTGCATGAATACCTGAGTTACTGATGGAGAGAACAGCACCTCATGTTAGGCTACAAAATACTTTCCATCTTTCATTTAGAAAAATATGTCTTCCCCACTGCTGGTGAATGAAATTCAGGCGATTCTCTTAAAAACACATTATCAGAGTAACAATGTTTTTAGACCCTTTTAAAAACTATATTAAAAAAATAGATCAGAGTGATTTGAAATTCCCACCAAGACGAGAGATGGAATGCAGTCAGTCGCTCGACAGTCTAGCAAAGCTGCGAAGACAGTGTGTACTCATTTGAGTAGTTTCTGGAGTCATGGCGTACTTACTGCTGTTGACAGATTTTTCCAGTAAATTTTAAATAAACATATAATTAGGTTTAAAGTACAGTTCAACGTCCTGCTTAATACCGGTCCCTATCTTTCCAAGTTGTCCATGTCCTTTATACCCTTTCAGTTCTGTTACCAAACCCACAGGTTCTGCTTCTCAGGTGGTATGAGTGTGCTCCTCTTGGGTGGACACTAGCTGGGTTTCACACTCACATGATCAAACGAGGTTATGAGCTCTAGATGCACACTGGGGTTGAGGCACTCTAATGCCCTTATTTACTTTTCACCATTGCCTTGTAAAGTGTGAATCCCAGGACAGCAGCAACAGCAGCACCGAGAGCCACACGTAGCCAGAAGGAAGCAGCACAAAGCTCTGTGTCACTCAAGTGGCTGCAAAAAGAAAAAAATAACATCACTTACACATCAATCAAAACATCTCATAATGTGTAAATATTGTCCTAGAACTGTAAATGAATTAAGCAACTAACATTTTTCTGTTAGCCATCTTACGGAGACAAGTGTTAAGAGCCTGTGGTACATTGAGACACACGGGCCGGAATTTACCAATGTCTGTACCAAAAACATTATATATTGTATTGTAATAGTATTTATATAGCGCTTACTACCCCTGACATGACGTTGAAGCGCTTTTCGGCAAGTAGCACACTACTCCGGAACCCAAAAGGAATTGGTGGTGGATTAGTATAGGGAAATGGGAGTACAGTTTTAGTATTATTATTAGTTAATTTGAGCTGCAGATATGAGAGTTTGTTACTTAGATTGACTGGAGTAATGGAGGGGTGGAGGAGGGAAAATCCAGAAGTGTTAATTGGGAGTACATGGTAATAGGATTTAGCCTGGGATGAGTAAAGGGGGGATGGAGGTGGGAAGAGTCTGTGGAAAGGGTTAGGGAGATCATAGTAGCAGGGTGAGATAAATGAATGAGAATATAGAAGGGTTGTTCGGGAGATCATGGTAGTAAAGTGAGGTTTGGGTGAGTTAGATGTGGAAGCGGAGGGAAAAGCTTAGGCAGAGTTATTTAGGAGATGAAAGTAGTAGAATGGATTTAGGATGAGTCAGTGGGAATGGAGGATAGATTGACAGAGACATGACATATGGTGATGGGTAGATAAGTTTGATATAAGATGAGAGCAGGGATTCATATATATATTTTAAACCCCTCCCACCCCCCCCCCCCCCCACAAGGTGATACTATTTGGGAACAATGGCTAGTGAATGGAAATATGTGGAATACTGTCCACTTGATAATATACCATACGTTTTAATTGTTAGCCTTGAAAAAGCCCTAGGCTTGCATGCTTAAAAGGGCGAAAAACATGTTGTCTATAAAAGTACTAGCTTTGAAAGGCAATAAAAGAAAGATAGAAATAAAAATAAATAAATCACAGAACGGAAAATACACTGCTGGTTTTGCTTTCAATCATTAAACCTATTCTAAAAACTGCATGACCAGGACTATTGGAGGAACTACAGAGGAATTATTGTGAGGTAAAACTCATCATCCCCTGAAATCATTTAGGAAAATCTATACATACCAAACCCTTATTGTCTGTTTGAGCAAGGCCTTAAAGAAAAGACTTCTATAGCAAAAGCCTTTCATGAAACCCAGTACAGCTAGAAAATAACCTAAATGTACTTAATGTGATCTATCTTCAGACGCCAGCACATCCTGAAACACGTAAACCATCACTGCTGTGATAAACAGAACAACGAAAAAAAAAAAAATGATTGGCCTACTCAGACACCTACAAGTGGTGTTGCTGCTTAACCAAAAGCATGCCACTCAGACATCAGACCCTCAAACATTCCACTGTTTAAATTCCAAAAATGTTATGTCGTGCTATTAATGTTTGGACCCTTGGTTTAAATCACAGATGGTGGTGTGTGGCCACTGTTTGGGACTTAAGTTAGCATTGACAGCAACAAGACACTAGGAACAGAGCTGTTACTCCACAAACAACAGCACATGTACACAAACAGGTAACTTGCAACTGCAGAGCAGATGCACACATTAGATTTGACACCCAATAAACCACGATGTCATAATTAAAGCTAAACCAGACTAAAAATGTAAATTATCGCCAGTTTGGTAGCTACTCTCACCGGTAAGAAGGTACTGATTTCCAAGTCTATACGCAACACCGTATTGAGATATGCATTGTGCAGAGACCTGCACCTTGACCATGGCCCACCCATAATATCACATGACAACAGCAATCATGATTAGTAATGACAACAAGACACAAAATAGTATCATATTGCCACCACCCTTCAAGGTAGACTGATTAAAAGAAAAGGCCAGGAGCCTGCAGAGCGGTCCTAGCAAGAATAATCTTAACTCTCCACAGAGTCATGTGTCTGGAAAGAAAGCTGCATAAGCACCCAAGCTATACCATCAACCAGATGCAGTCTAATAAAGGCGGTGAGTCAGTCACCCAGATATGGTAATAAAGTTCTCAATCATTCACACACACTTGAAAATGAAGAAAATAACTTTATAACAGATTATGACTTCTGCAGTTTCACCCAGGTCCACTTTCTCAGCAGTGCGCTTTTTCGTAATATTTTTCCAGTTGTCTTGTCACTACTTACTACCCCCATGCTGTGACCTTCCTTCAGCCTTCCTTCTATGCTTCCTGTGATCTCAGGTAGCACCAACCCCACTAACAAATCACTTCTGATTTGTGCCTTATCCCAGCTCAAAATACCTTTACAGAGAAGCACCTTCTCAAGGCTATATGTCCCTGTAGTGTGGGGTTCATCCAAATTTGTCTTTTTTGTGCTGTAGATTTACAGCATTTTTTTTATTTCCATATCAATACTTTATTGATGCGTGGGAGATTTCCTTCCAGTCGTGACTTTTCAGTTTTATAAGACTCCAATAACGTGATTTTTCCCATGAGTTCCCTTGATAGTACAGGTTGTCAGCGATTTGTGCTGCAGGGCATATGCAGTACTGTATCCCCCAGGAGTCTGATCTCCTTTTCTTAGTGCTACAGAACTCGAGTAATGCGGCCTTCCTTATGACTGCTTCCGTAGGATGCCAGCTAGGATGAGCTTTTCCCAACAGTGTATTCCCAAAGATATAGGATCAACTGGTACCTTCTCAGCACTACAGACCACTGCAATATGTGCGTCCACCAGTAGTGTTTGTCAGTTTTATATGAGTCCAGCAGCACACATTCCTCCAAAAGCAACTTCTCCACGATTTATAAATCCATGTGGTGTTAATTTCTGCCAAATGTACCGTATTGGTGCTGGAGAACACACTAGTAAGATGACATAATTTTTCATTGTCTCCCCTCCACAATGGTGTTATAAGGTCCCAGTGATATGTGCTCCCAGTGTTCAGTCCGTTAACATGCGCTTCCTCACGGTCGCTAGCAGTCTGTATAGTATTCAGCAAATTAGTCTCAATGCCGTGGGATCTCATAAGGTCAGCTTCTCCAAGCAGTACATTGCGAGTGCTGTAAATCCACGTGCGCTAGACCCTTCCATCAGTAATGTCTTCTTAATACTGCAGACTTCAGCAGTGCTTATTATTAAGTGTTTGTCCCTGCTATTGGGACGTAGAATCGTTTCTGTGTTTAAGATATCACGCTGCTGATTTTTTTCCGGCGTTGCCTTCTCTGTGATACGTTAGGTGTATACAAGCTATCATTATTTTCACTGGGTTTTCCTTCTTCACAGTTTCACTCAAAACCTTTCAAGTGTTCTTATTTTGTAAATTTTAAGGGTCTGTGACTGTAATCCTGTGGCTATGCGTAATTTGATTTCAGTCGCAACTTAGACCCCACAAAATGCCGCCCTCAATCTTAATGCCTACCCCAACGACCATGCTATATATAGTGTGTATGTACGAGTACAAAATACACGGGGATTTAGAGGATGGCAGCTGCGGAAGTTCAGAGCTTGGGAAAAGCATTGAGACGTCAGCCCACTTAATAGAGGCTATACAAAATGTTTCCTAAATATAAATCCAAGTGAAATATGCTTAGATGTGGAAAAATAGACACTAGTGAAAGTCCAGAAATAAAAAAAAGCATTTCTCCAAGTCAGGGAGTCTACGGCATTTAAGTAATAATGTTAAAAACAAAGCAAAACGCCTAAACCGACAAGAACATACATAAACTCCTCCACCATAAGATAAGGGAAACATATACACCTAATTTACCTTCCGGGCGACCCACTAACAGTTGGATTAACATAGTTTTTAGCAGCCAATTGAGAGAACAAAACCGGATATTAAAAAGTGAGTTTTTTTCCTTCGTGGAAAGGAATGGTTATGCAAAGCGCTCGACTTCTGCCAAGCGAGATCGCGCTGCGAACAAAAGATTAAAAGTAGTCCACTAACCGGACGGGAAACAGATACCAAAGTTATACCATCCCCGTAGGAAAGTCTGCGACCCAAAACCATAAAAAGTCTAAGTAAAACAAAACCGGTCTAGAACAAGAGAAAAAGACCGGGAATTCGTATTAATTTAGGCGAGCAATAACATACTCTACAACATAAAAACCTGTGGAAGGAACCACAGACAAATAGTGCAACAGCCATCAAAACCGTCAGAGTAAAGCAAATAGCCTGAGACACCACCATCAAGCAACAGTTGTATAAGGTTAAATAAGATACTAAGTCTGAAAAAGAAACCTTTATAACCTAGTGGAACCCTTCAGAAAAGTAGGAACTCTTAAGTTGTAACGGAAAAACATCCTAACAATCCCTAAAAAAAGTCACGAAAATTAACCACTCTTCACAATAGAATCGCCAAGAGACTATGGGCCAAATGTAGCATAGAGTTTTTCCCATTCTATGTCAATGGGAAAATGTGTTCGTACATATGGCCCTATGGGCCTTATAAATTTGGCGGATGGAAAAGCCCGTCTACCTAAGTCCCAATGGGTAGGTTACTACCAGTTCGTCAGCCTCCCTCCGGGGCCCAATACGAATGGCCTACATCATAGTCTCCGTCTCATAAGAGGCGCAGTGGAAATGCTGTAGTGCATAGGGTGCAGCAGCACCTGTTGCAATTCACTGTCTACAAAGCAGACAGTGAACACTGCAACGGGGCTGGCCAGGGAGGCCCATGCACTGCCCATGCCAAGTACACGGGCAGAGCAGGGGCCCCCTGCACCCCCGACTCTGCCAGCTTTTTCATAGTGGGGTTATATGTTAATCTGCAGTTCAATATTAGCGGTCAATGACCCAGTACATTTCATATTAAAATTACTCTCTTACGTCCTTCAAGAACCCTTAAAGTTATCACTATAGGAGAAAATATGAGGTCACTGTTACTCTGTAGATCAAAAGAATAATGAGCAGTTGAACTATTTTATGAACTCCTTCTACAGTACAGATGTCATCTTGATAAAGTTGAGTCAACCCTCCACCAAGGACAGGAATGCATACAGTGCATAGCCGGGGAAAGCATGCACAATGCAAGTTCAACAGTAAAGCAAGGAAGGAGAGTTTTGATGGGCAAGGCATGGATGCAAAAATACAGGATTGAGCAAAATATATTGGACAAGATCAGTATAAGGTAGTTAGTGAACTCAAAGTTAAGGCAAAGTTCAGCACAATGCAGGGTGCTTGGGGTTGGGCAAGACTGGAGCAAATCCAAATAGGGTTGACGTCCATCTGTGAAAGTTTAGAATTTGTTAAAAAAGGGACTCTTTTCCATATAACCAATCTTTTTCCTTTTAGTGGTATATATAATGTGAAAATCGAAATAGCAGGTAGTCCTCCCTATAACTGCATAACTCTGACCAATACACATTTCTAATTTTTAAGACTCACTTAAAACATTCGTTACATTTACTCATCTCTAACAATAGCTAATACATATTTTAGAGTCATAGCTTTAGGAATCATTTTTTGCAGTAAAATATCATAGGGTTCCCAGGGGCATCATCAAGTCAAATTTAACATCACTGACTAATTTTGTGCCTCAAGACGTTCTGTGACAGACACATGGTACCTGAAAAATGCAATCAGCTGAAGCTAAGAAAAATAGCAGATTTCACACCTAACAACAGAGGTAAGTAATATATTCATAAACACAAATGACAGTCAGTTAAGGAAGGACAAGTACGAAAAAATTACCTTTCTGGAGGTAGTAAAAAAGAGACACTACTACACATACTACTCACTCTTCTAATTGCATTAGTTATCAAGGAAAAATGTTCACTTTCTCAAGAGACTGAGCAAGACCTGGACCCGATTGTTGGAATTAACTTTAAGTCTCACAGCCCAATGTATTCATCTAGTTCCTTGTTCCACATTCGCAGAATAATCTTATAGTAGAGAAGCACCACAGTTTAAAAACAAGGACGTTACTTACCTATATCTGCATTCTCTACTGTTGGCATGTTACATAGAATCACATTTTTGATTTATTCTCCAATGTCAAGTTGGGAATCCTCAGCACAGTACATCATTGTAGATAGACATTTTACATAGTAATCTTTAAAGCCCAAGCACCTCACTGATTGGGGCCATCTGCGGATTTTCATAGGGGAAGCACATATGTGTCTATTCATAGCTTCAAAAGAGAGACCAGAGAGTTGGAAGTGAATCTATGATGAATAGAATTCTGGGAATCTATAGTTACAGGTAAGTAACATTTTCATCTTCTTCAGTAATGCATCCTTCACAGCTCATACTTTCAATTGAGACCACTAAAAACAAACAACATTGCAACAGATAAACAGTGGGCCGGAGGCTCACTTTATTGTAACAGATTCTGAGCCACAACCTGTCCACTACAGCTCCCCGGCACGGACTGCATATTTAGTCAGTAGTATTTCATGAAAAGGGGCATGTTTTCTATGCAGAACCTGTGCAGACATCTTGGGGAGCCACTCTAGCAAATGTTGACACTTTTGCTGTTTCACCTTCAGTTGAATTTGCGAAGATGCAATTCAAACGTGGCTTGCAGTCTGGCTGATGCAAAACATAACGGTGGTGAAAGTCAGAAAGCAATTCCTTTCGTTGAGATGGCCTGTCCTTTCTTGTTCCCAATCAAATGAGTGAGTCTTCAGGATTCCAAAACTCTAAATTATGCAAGGGGGGCTTTAACACTTCTTTTAACATCCAATGAATGCAGCTATCTCTACACCAGGAAATAGGGAGTTTGGAAGAATGTCAGCAGAATCACAAGTTGGTTTATGGTAAAACCGAATAGGTACCCTAAGGGAGAAAGAACCCAAGGGTCCATTCACAGCCATATAGAATTTGAGGTATGGTTTGTTGCATTAGAAAAGCCTCCATTTCTCCAACATATCTTACTGTGTGATGGCCAACACAAAACTGGTTTTCAATGTGTTATACTACAAATATACTGTAATTAATGAGCTCACCCATCAAGACTGAAACAAATGGGTTATTCACCACCATTAATGCTGTTTCTAGTGGATACTTTACTTGCAGATACCTCACCTCCAAGGTCTCCTCCAGGTGCCATACTGGATTCAGAAAATTCTGAACAGCTCTCCTGGATAAATAACTGGCACTGGAGCACCAATTTAACTCCGGTGCCTCACTGAGACATATATGGCACCCACCACCCCGGAGAACTCTGGTGTCAGTTCCCATCTATCATTTCACCCCTTTGGAACTGAAGATGAGATTGATGAAGAACACCAAAATACAGTGGAAAAAAGTAACTTGATGTCTTATTAAATACTCAAAACTGCTCAGAAGGGGTAAGTTGGCAAACTGGTAGAGAATCTGCATGCAGAGAAGAGTATCCACCGGAAGCATGGTCACGAAGGATAAGTAACTTAATTCTCTGGTGGATACTTCTACCTGCAGATTTCTCACCTCCAGAATCAATACCAAAATAATAACCCCAGAAAGAAGGTTTGAGGCAAGACACAAGAACAGGCCCACAACCATTAAATCCATGAGTCCTGCAAGTACAGGACGGAATAATGAAAAACAAGCAGGAACAAAATACCACTGCATCCATTCAACATATGCTTATACTGATAATATGAAGAGAGCTGGAAACGAGCTTCTATTGCCTACCAAAAGAGACACCTTGCACTAAATGATCTGAAACCGATATCCAAAGGTATGCCGAACACGATCCAAAACATAACTTGCATGCTTAAAGAGCCACTTGTTTTTTAAGTGCTAACATAATATTTCTTAAACCAATGCATAAAATGGTTACTAATGTGCCAAAAGTCAATTCCTGACCCACTAAACTTTGGGGGGCAGCATAAAGACATCACCCCCATCCTCCTACAACACCATCTTACAATAAAAGGTGGAACATGAAAGAAACAGAAAACTGCCAACATTTCAGATATAATGTGGCCGGGAGAAATAGGTGGATCCACAAACAGTACCAGTCCAGAAATCCAGTATAGAAAGAGAGCATAACAGTATTCAGCAAGGTCTGTTACCAATTGAACCAGGTCAAAAAAGCCCCACCATTGCACAAAGTAGGGAGAATTTAAGACCCCTGACAAGCATAGATGCAACAGTAGCCCAAAGAATGGTTCAAATGATTATAACCCTGTAGCAAATGCATTTGGGAGACTTCAGGTTACATTCTCCAGAAAATACACCATAGCATAGGCAGCACATAAAGTTCCACCCCACCTGAAAGGACCCAACATGTTATACAACCACCACCACACCTGCATGATTAGAGAACCACGCAACAGAATTAGTGGACTGGGCTAGCTCTCCCATGGAGGAGAGTCCTAGGAGGAAGAAGAACGCTGCTTGACCAACATTTCTGCACCACAAGAACACACCAATTGAAGCCAACATGAACAGCACCAAAACTGTGTAGACTGAAAAGATGATCAGCCAAGCAAAACCTCAATAATACAATTGCTGATAACCTTTTCAACTCCATTTGAAAAGGAGACCCACTCTCTACCCTCAAGTAGCGAACAGAGGGTTCTTTACCTAATCCAGATTTTGAACACCTATCACTTCCAATACAAAGGTAGCAGAGCCAAGCACCAATACCCTGAGAACTGAGAAGGGTGGACCAACTAGAACAAATGCCCAATAAGCAATATGGTCCCACGTGTGCACCCTTGAGGTCCAAGCCATAGACGTCGGCATTCATCGACTAGCAATAATAGACATAGGAAAGAAGGTTTGTTATGCTCAAATGCAGAGGACCAGCAAGTTCAAATAGCAACTGCATGTAGCAAGCTAAATTCTGGTTGCAGTACCCCCACTTTTGGCCTGTTTTTTGAAGCAACTTTGACTGAAGTGCACTGGGTTCCTGCTAACTGGGACCCCAAAGCTGGTATTCCTTCCCCAAAACAAGACACCTGGTCACTTGATCACCAAGTAGCCAGGCCCTCTAGTACCTTTTGTAAGTCCCTAGTAAGTATAACCCCTGGCACCTAGGCCCTAGGTATTGCACAGCTTGTGCCACTCTATGGGACCCAGCACCAAACTCATGCAGACTGCCACTGCAGGCTGCGTGACAAGGTGCTCCAAAAAGTGAAAATATTACATGGCACACGGGCTATGTGTCATGCCCCTTAAACACTGCATGCAATATTTATAAGTCACTCCTACAGCAGGCCTTACAGCTCTAAGGCAGGGTGCACTAAATTACATGTGTGGACATATCTGCAAGCGCAGATATGTCCCAGCTATTTCTTTGTCGATTCTCAGATATCAAGTGAACAGGGAAGTCATTTTAAATACATGTGGTGGACCCTGGTCAATAAGAGTTCCCCAGCTACATGATGAATTCACTGAAGTAGGAAGGTTTGGTATCAAACATCTCGTACTAATAAACCCTAAGTTATTCCAGTGATGGATTCATTAATACATGCACCCAAAAGGGCAACTTATAGGTGCCCCCTGAAAATATACCAACTGCTGGTGGGCTCAATGACTAGTTCTAGCCAGCCTGCCAGCAACAGATGAGATTCCGATCCCCAAGGCTGAGTCTTTTCTCTCTGGAGGTCAGAAACAAAGCCTGGAGTTACACCCCCCTCCCAAAAGGATGAACTGCATTCCAAGGCAGGAGCCTTCAAAGAAGCACATGGCCTTTGGTATTCAGATCTGGCCTTCCTCAGAGAAAGATGTCAAACCCCTTGCCCCAGGGCCCATCTGGCACCTGGACAGGCGAGAAAATTAGCTATGCAGGAGGTGTGTTGCATTTCCAGGCTGGAAACCCCTAGGGTGACCAGCCTCAAATGAACAGAGCCTGAGGAATTCCGCCATCTTGTGTGTGGTGGTATTAGGAATTCTGGGACAGGGTGATGCACACTCCCCAAAAGGAAGTGGTCATCTATGGGGCGTAGTGACCCTAAGGGTAAGTGGCACATTAACTACTACCTTTCACTCCCCTTAATGCCACCTAAATTTATTATTTAGGGGATCCCCTGTTACCAGGACCTCAGATCTTGTTTAGACACAAAAGGAGTGGGCAAAGAAGCCTGCTGACCCGAGAACCAAGGAGCATGACTGACTTGGCGCCAACCTTGCCAGCCTACCTGCTAGACCCGACCCTCAAGGATCAACTGACCCTGTCCTATTGCAGCAGCCTCCAAGGAGAGCTGCCAATACTTTACAAATCTCCAAGAAAAACTCCCTCTGAGCATAGGAGCTGCTTCCCTGCATCTGTAGGCACCACTTGTAAAGTCCAGTACTCTGCCCCGTCAGCCATCGGGCCCCCTGAGGGATCAACACGCCAGGAGAAGACTGTTTGGAGCACAGGCGGCCCAGGAGGTCAGCCACGCCACTTCACCAAAGTCTTGAGACGCTGACCCCCACACCTGGTTTACCCTTTACACCAGGTCACCAAGACCCAGAGCAAGTCCCTGGCCACTGCGACCTGATGCCTCAGAGCACCTCTGCACCTGAGCCCACCAGCCCGAGTCCGAGGGAGTGGATGGTGCACACTGGGTTCTGAGACCCTCTAGAGCTGAGCCCATCCCTGGCTTTGACGAGACTGGACTTCTGGTCACCACCTGCAGCCTCTTTCTGAAGGCCTCCCTCCAACCGCAAGTAATTCCAGCACCGGACCAGACTCCAGAAGACACCACTGCACCAAGCCCCACAGCCCAAGGAGAAGTGGACCAATGGCGTTCACACGTGCCCAAGGACCTCAACGGCTAAGCCCCCCTCCCCGTGGGTTCCCCCAGACTGAACGGACCATTTCCCCTTCACATGAATGGGACACCAGATGCTGTAACACAACTCTGCACCAGGATGCCCCAGAGCCTCCCGAGGTGACTTGTTGGTGTCTCCTTGAACTCTGCCCTGTACTCACCTTAAGAGCAGTTTAGTAAGTCACTGTGAAGTGTCCGAACACAGTACATGTTTACCCCCATAGGATTACATTACTGCATCTAAAAATTGGACTGTGAACTTTTCAAAACTGTAAAAATTCTTAACTCAAAAAGTACTCACCTGATTCCAGTGATCTTGGTACCAAAATTTAAGTAAAAGTATGTTTTATTTTTTTAAACAGATTTTTTTTACTGTGTGTCTCACTTACTGCTTATGTGTGTGCATTAAATGCGTAGCACTACCCTCTGATATGCTTATTTCTCACCCACACTACCACAACAGAGGGTATTTAGGAGGACATTTGTGCCTCTGTGATACCTTTGGGGTTTGTCTAGACTCTACAGTGTACCTCTTTTTGGTCCACTATATAAAGAGCCAGCTTCCCACACTTTATTGTAATTGATGGCCGTCCCCTACTAGGGAAGAAACAAATGGCTTGGAAATAAGTGATTACAAGATCAAATATATCCAACCAAAGGATAAAACCTCCCTATGGATCACCATAGATACTTTTAGAAAAAAGAACTCCAGTACATAGGAATAAAACCTAGGCTGTGTGCTTTGAAACCCGCTCAGCATGAAAGGAGACAGCACAAGTGGAACTGCAGAATAGTAAAATTTGACCTTAACTAAGCAGAAACTGTACCATTCCCAAGAACACCAACAACCTACTAGACCCACCCCGCAAAGAGGCATTCAAAATGGTCCGACTCTGAAAACTAGGAATGGCAATGATAAAGATTTAAGTTTCAACTCATAATCTATGAAGCACCACACCACTTGCAACAATGGGAACACAGGGCAACTAGTGATCAGAATGGACTCTTGCCAACACCTGTAAGGTCCCAGCCCCACAAAGCATCTGAGTCTTCCATGACCAAGGAGCCCAAAGATTTGACCCCGAAATCAAAGGTGTCAAAAGCAGACCTGAGAGTTTTTCTAGCCGCTCCAAAACCTTTATGAACCACTTCAGCAAAGTGTTGCCATACATGATCAGGCAAAAGAAGCACCACCAGAGAAGGAGGGGGTCAACATCCCAGCTTCCTTAGGAAAACCTTTCCATTTCCAGTAATTCTATCCATACAAACCCAATGTTGGGTAAGGAGGGTTGGCAAGGACTGCCGTTGCACTTGAAAAATTGGGAGCGGATAGCTGGGTGAGAAGACAAAAACATTGAGAGCAGGGAGAATCAGTAAGGAATCTGATTCTAGATAGAGCTCTTTCAGATAAGGTGTTACCGAAGGTAAGTAACTTGTTCATCTGGTAGAGACTTCTAGCCAACGATTCCTTACCTTAGAATAGATTCCCAATCAATACCTCCCTGGAGGAGGGTCTATAAACAGACTTAGACCAGAAAGTCGTGGAGGACTGAATGGAAAAAATGCCAGTCATGACAGACTGGACTGTCCAGGCAGTAGTGCTTAGTGAATGTGTGAAGAGAAACCCACGCTCCTGCCTGACCGATGTCGTGGACTGGAACTCTGTAAGGTAATACAGAGGTTGCAGCCTTGCCTCTAGTAGAATGAGCGTACAAGTCCTCATTGAGTTGATTTTTGGCCAATGCATAGATGAAGAACACTATCCATTGTAGGATGGTCTGTTTCTGCACTACCTTTCCTTTCTTCATCCGGACGTAATTGAAACAAAAGGTTTATTGTCCACCCGGAACTTTCTGGTCTGATCAATGTAAAACAACTAAGGTCATTTGCGGGTCCAGGCGATGGATTCTCTCCTCTTCTTTAGATAGGTTAAGTGGGGCAAAAACGGCAGGCAAGGAATATTCTGGACCACATGAAAAGGTGTTACTACTTTCGGAAGAAAGGAGGCACAGATTCTCAGTACCAGTTTGTCTGGGTAGAATGTTGTGTAGGGAAGGTGCACAAAAAGTCCTTGCAGCTCACTGAACCTCCTGGCCGATGGAATGGCCACCAGAAAAGCTGCTCTGATGGTGAGCAAATGAAGGGGACAGTTGTCTAGAGGCTCACACATCAGAAAGCTCAGGACCCGATTGAGGTCCTATTGGGACATGATGAAGGGTAGTGGAGGGAACAGGTATTGAAGTTCCTTTAAAAAACGAGTCACAACTGGTGACTTGAACAAGGAAGGTTGGGCTGGCAACAGCAAGAAAGCCAAAATGTCTGAAAGTTAACTTCTTACGTGCTTAAAGCAAAGCCTTGTTGGGCCAGAGAAAGAACAACACCTGGGACAAGGGTGCAGAAAGAGGATCAATACCTTTGGAGACACACCAAGCCACAAATTTTCCCAGTGACAGGCGTATACTGACTTGGTTGAGGGACGTCTGACTGTCAGAATCATATCACAGACTTTGGGAGTAAGGTGAAATACTGCCAACTGTCGCTGCTCAATCTCCATGCATGAAGGTGGTTCATGCGCAGGTCCAGGTGCAGAACCCTGCCCTTCAGATATGACAGTAGATCCTCCAGAAGGGGCAGCCTAATCATAGGGCCCATGCTCATGCTCAGGAATTCGGGATACCAATCTGTCCATGCCCAATTCAGTGCCGCAAAAATGACTTCAGCCTGGCCAGTCCTAATCTTCTTGAGAACTCTGAGCAGGTAAGGTATCAGTGGGAAGGTGTATAAGAGGCCTGCGCTCCACTCAAGATGAACAGCAGAGCGACAGTCGCCTTGGAAAATTGAGTATAGATGTGCTGGCGTTGAGTGTTCTCAGTGGTAGTAAACAAGAACAGATCTAACTAAGGTCCTCCTCAGTCTCGGAAGAGACCTTGCCCCATCCCTGGATGGAGACAGCATACATGATCCGCTAGGAATCAGTGGCTGAGTCATCTGCTCTGGCATTCAGAGAGTCTGCTAGATGTGAACCACCAGGGAAATGCCCTGAGGTTGCAGGCATGTCCAGAGACCCAGGGCCTCTTGACACAGCGTCCACCACACCTCTATGTGTGTTACAATATCACATGGCAGTGGTGTCGTGCGTGAACACCTGCCCCAGTCTTCTCTTGATCGTAGGAAGAAAGACTTTCAATACCTGTTGGATCATCCTCAGCTCCAACAAGTTGATGTGGAGCTGGGACACCACCGAAAACCAGAGGCCTCTGCTCTCCATCTCTCCCAGATGGCAGCCATCAGCCACCACTGCAGGTCTTCTGCAGTTCCCTCTGAGATCTGGACCAAGTAAAAGAGATTCTCCTGATGCAGCACCCACTGGGACTTCAGGTCCCACTGCAGAGCCTGTGTAAGCTAAAGGAATGCTTCACCAGCAGGACTCAATTGTCTCAGAGTCAGTCTCACCGAAATCCAGGATAGAGGTTGAAACATCAGAAATATAGCCCAAATACCCTGGACTTGCCGCTCTGGAGGATAGGTCCAAAACTACTGTTTCCACAACAGCTCCAATGAAAGGGAGTGTCGGGAGGGAGTCAAGTGTGACTTTGGCACATTTATAGTGAACCCTAGTGAGTGCAAGACGTCTGCTGCAGTCAGGAGGTGGGAGACGACCTCCTGACTAGAACGCCTGACCTCCACAGTTGTGCTGCGACCACTGCCATCAACCTGTTGAACACCCAAGGGTCACTGATAAAGTTAAAGAGAAGAAAAGTGAACTGATAATGCTTTGGCCCTACTGTGAACCGAAGGTAACGCATGTAGGCAGGTAGGATGGAATAAGGAAATAGGCGTCCTGCAAGCCCAGCACTACCATCCAGGCTCCAGGGTCAAGGGCTAACAGAACCTAAGCTAACGTGAGCTTCTTGAACTTCTCCTTTTTCAGGAAAATGTTCAGAGAACGCTGGTCTAGAATAGGGTCTGGAATAGGGTGACCGCCTCTGTTCTTTATGGGCACCAGAAAGTAGCTGGAATAGCAACCCCAACCTATTTCTGATGCCAGCACTCTCCTGATGGCTCCTTTTGCTAAAAGAACCTGTACTTCCTGACAGAGAGGAGAGAGGTGGTCTTCCCCCAACCAGTCATAAGAAAGTGGCATGGGTGCTAGGGTTACTAAAAAGGGAATAGAGAAATCCTGCTGAATGATCTGGAGTATCCACTTGTTCAATGTTATTGTCTGCCAATGGGGCAGGTGATGATGAATCCTGACCCTCACGTGCTGTCTGTGATGGTATGAGGTAAAACTGAAAGGGTCTGGAGGCAGCGGCTGCAGGGGGTGGCAGACTGGGTTGACCTCTGGCTCGTGGCCCCACTTGGTGTCTGGGAACCGTGATTGCTGCTAGTAAAAGGCTGGGAGCCTATTGGCCCTAGTGCCTTGGCAGGAAGGGACATAGTTGCTAGACCCTACCGTAGCCACAGAAGGGGTGGAATGGTAGACTAGGGTTAGCAGGGACCACAGTGAGTCTTAAGGACCTAGCAGTAGCCCAGCTGTTCTCAAAGTGCTCCAGTGCTGATTCTGCCTTGTCACCAAAGAGGCAGGAGCCATCAAAGGATATGTCCATAAGAGAAGCTTTGACATCCTCCGAAAAGCGAGTGGTACTCAACCAGATGTGGCGTGGCGTCTGAGCACCACCAGCAATGCAAATGCTTTGCTTAACGAGTCTGTCGTGCTCAGTCCGCAACGAATAATGAACGTAGCTGTATCTCTGCCATCTGCAGTCTCCCGTGACATGGGCAGCACATGTGCAACCAAATCGCAAACTGTTAAGGTATATCGCCCAAAAGGCATGCAGTGCTCACTGATTGGACGAGAACATCCTCTTGCCATTGGTTCCAGCCCGATAGGTGGAGTGGCGGGGAACACACCAGTATTGACTTTGGAGGTGGAGGCTTAGACCACCAATGGGACATTGGTGGTAGGCAACTGCCCTGTGCACAAGTGCCCCTGTTGAGTGCTTGGACCAGGCCCCACACAAGACATCTGTAAGGGCTTCAATAAATGGGAGGGAAGGTTTAGAGGGGACAACCCCCGATTGATGTATCTCTGTCAAGGCCTTCGTATTGACTGCCACCGAGGATAGTTGATGGTCCTGGACCTCAGGTGCCTTCTGCACCACCATGGCAAAGGAAGCCCTTTCCTCACCTGCCACGGTAGGAGCAGAAATCAGGCCAGTGTAAGGTGAGGTATTCAATCCACTGGCATCAGCCAGTTCCTCCTACCAGGTATCCTCAGGTTCATCAAAAGGTTGAGAGTAACCATTATGGTCCTGAGACCTTCTCTTCTCCAAGCCTGTCAACCTGTCTAAAGAAATAAAGCACTAGCTCTGACTAGGAGGGCATGGCCCTGGAAGGTGCTGGAGTCGGATAACACCTACTGGATAGGTATCAGAGGCACCTTTAACGATGGGATTGGTGCCGCCGCGGTGCACTGGAGGCACAGGAATGATGGCAGTAGAGCAGGCTCCGAGGAAGGTCCCAGTTATCGAGGGGGGAACCACTCTGGATCCAGCACATGATCCAGAGGCCCTGATTGGTGCATGGGGCGAACCTGTAGGCGTGAATCCAGCAAGGGCTCCCTCAAAACCCATGGAGCCCAAAGGCACTCCAGAGCGGCTGGGTCACCCAAATGGGAGGTGCACTTTGCAAGTAAAAAAAAAAAAAAAAAAAGACCATCACCAAAACGGCTAAAAAAGTTGCCCAGGATTTGTGCTGACTGATGGGGAAAAAAAAGAACTGATGTCAGCGGGCTGGGGTGGCACCTGAATGTAGGCACCACACAGGCCACGTCCGGCAAGCTGACGCAGAGCCGAATGACACCAACTACCAGCACGCAGAGGTACTGCTCAAAAGGTTTCCGGGTTGAGTCTGATGACTGGGGGTTATTCTAAGCTAAGGAATCTGTGGCTATGAGTCTCTATCAGATATCATCAACCAATGCGAGAGTATGAGCTGCAGGATTTTCAAAGGATGACAAAACAGGAGACGAGTCCTCCAGCAGAAAAAGAAAAACTGCCAAAGTGGCAGCGGGTCCATATGGAAGCC